>NC_091134.1:67919218-68253593 GCF_041381155.1 Argopecten irradians
CTCAAACTAAAGTAGAGTAGAACTAATCTCAGTGAAAACATCTCAAACTGAAGTAGAGTAGAACTAATCTCAGTGAAAACATCTCAAACTGAAGTAGAGTAGAACTAATCTCAGTGAAAACATCTCAAACTGAAGTAGAGTAGAACTAATCTCAGTGAAAACATCTCAAACTGAAGTAGAGTAGAACTAATCTCAGTGAAAACATCTCAAACTGAAGTAGAGTAGAACTAATCTCAGTGAAAACATCTCAAACTGAAGTAGAGTAGAACTAATCTCAGTGAAAACATCTCAAATTGAAGTAGAGTAGAACTAATCTCAGCGAAAACATCTCAAACTGAAGTAGAGTAGAACTAATCTCAGTGAAAACATCTCAAACTGAAGTAGAGTAGAACTAATCTCAGTGAAAACATCTCAAACTGAAGTAGAGTAGAACTAATCTCAGTGAAAACATCTCAAACTGAAGTAGAGTAGAACTAATCTCAGTGAACTAATCTCAAACTGAAGTAGAGTAGAACTAATCTCATTGAAAACATCTCAAACTGAAGTAGAGTAGAACTAATCTCAGCGAAAACATCTCAAACTGAAGTAGAGTAGAACTAATCTCAGCGAAAACATCTCAAACTGAAGTAGAGTAGAACTTATCTCAGTGAAAACATCTCAAACTGAAGTAGAGTAGAACTAATCTCAGTGAAAACATCTCAAACTGAAGTAGAGTAGAACTAATCTCAGTGAAAACATCTCAAACTGAAGTAGAGTAGAACTAATCTCAGTGAAAACATCTCAAACTGAAGTAGAGTAGAACTAATCTCAGTGAAAACATCTCAAACTGAAGTAGAGTAGAAATAATCTCAGTGAAAACATCTCAAACTGAAGTAGAGTAGAACTTATCTCAGTGAAAACATCTCAAACTGAAGTAGAGTAGAACTAATCTCAGTGAAAACATCTCAAACTGAAGTAGAGTAGAACTAATCTCAGTGAAAACATCTCAAACTGAAGTAGAGTAGAACTAATCTCAGTGAAAACATCTCAAACTGAAGTAGAGTAGAACTAATCTCAGTGAAAACATCTCAAACTGAAGTAGAGTAGAACTAATCTCAGTGAAAACATCTCAAACTGAAGTAGAGTAGAACTAATCTCAGTGAAAACATCTCAAACTGAAGTAGAGTAGAACTTATCTCAGTGAAAACATCTCAAACTGAAGTAGAGTAGAACTAATCTCAGTGAAAACATCTCAAACTGAAGTAGAGTAGAACTTATCTCAGTGAAAACATCTCAAACTGGAGTAGAGTAGAACAAATCTCGGTGAAAACACCTCAAACTGATGTAGAGTAGAACTAATCTCAATGAAAACATCTCAAACTGAAGTAGAGTAGAAATAATCTCAATGAAAACATCTCAAACTGAAGTAGAGTAGAACTAATATCAGTGAAAACATCTCAAACTGAAGTAGAGTAGAATTAATCTCAGCGAAAACATTTCAAACTGAAGTTGAGTAGAACTAATCTCAGTGAAAACATTTCAAACTGAAGTAGAGTAGAACAAATCTCAGCGAAACATCTCAAACTGAAGTAGAGTAGAACTTATCTCAGTGAAAACATCTCAAACTGAAGTAGAGTAGAACTAATCTCAGTGAAAACATCTCAAACTGAAGTAGAGTAGAACTAATCTCAGTGAAAACATCTCAAACTGAAGTAGAGTAGAACAAATCTCAGCGAAAACATCTCAAACTGAAGTAGAGTAGAACTAATCTCAGTGAAAACATCTCAAACTGAAGTAGAGTAGAACTAATCTCAGTGAAAACATCTCAAACTGAAGTAGAGTAGAACTAATCTCAGTGAAAACATCTCAAACTGAAGTAGAGTAGAACAAATTGAGTTTAAATGTGAAATCAAATTCAATTGAAAAACTCTTTAGACACAAAAACTTGAAATAACATCACCACGGAAGTTTGTTTTTTAGGGTTTTGCTGTCTTGTTAATTTGCCACCACGTGTGACTTCCACATTATGAAATAGAAAAAAGCACGGTTTCATCCATAACATTAGGAATAGGAAGGGTTAAGTGACAGACTAAAATTTGACAGCCACAGCAGTACAGACCAGTGAGGATTTCTCAGCTATATTAGGAGTTCTGGAAGTTTGATGCCAAGAGAGTCCTTATGTAAAAAGCCTATGATGCATGTGATAACTATGCTATATTGATGATTTATTAGTCGGTCTAATGATCAGATTTTTTTTTTCAGGTTGTCTTTGGAACCCCGGGCGAGATATCCTCTGTATTCTCAGTAAACATCAATGCAGTTTCTTCTTCAGACACACACAGAACAGGGGTACTTACGCTTTCCCTCCCATAGAGAGGTAGGTTATTCATACATATTAATTATATAAATAAGCAACTGACAGGTATTAGTTGTTTGGGCCAGATGAGTTGAAAAGGTTCCTATTTCTCTAACCACTTGTTTAATGTATGCTTTACACTACACGCAGTTGAATTTCAAGCAGGAGAAATTAGCAGCAGATGCAATTTCAACAACAATGGAGAAAAACCCTAACCCTCTGTCTTCTTTCTACCTTTGGATTTTAAAAGTACGGACAAAAACATAAAGTTGTGGATTTTGTTTCCTTTATATTCAATCTGGCAATATAAGTAACAGCAGTTTGGTTAATAATTGATGGTGCTATATTACCTAAATACAGCTGTGATGGTATACTGCAGCACCGCCGACGTCCTCAGCCGAGGCCATCCCTCATTGCGTGTTTCGACTCCTTACTCGGTACACTCTCAGGATGGGGGGTCCACAGTGGTGATCAGTCACTGCGCGTCGGTGGTGGGAGTCCAGCTATTGGTGTCCTTCTTCATCCACACCCAGCATGAAGATCGTTCTGCTGCCTTAGCCATCCTCTGCACTGCTGTCCTTCTGGTCCTGCCCGACAACCCTAATGCAGATAGCATTCTCCACACAGACTGTGCGGGGAAGCCTCTACATCCAACCTCAACAGGGTAGTTCCATGTATGCATGGCCGATAATACCGGATGACCTCTCAGATCTGGATGTCCTTGTTTCACCTTCCCTCACAAACCTAATCTGCGTATGCTTGGACCTTGGTTGACTTGACCTGACACTCTTCCGTTCTTTCTCCAAAACATCAGCCAGCTCCCTAAGGACTTGGTTGTGGCGCCACGTATATCTCCCATGTGATAAGGCCCCATGACAGGAGGTGAGTATGTGCTGGAGAGTTCCTCTCTGTCCACACAGAGGGCAGTCTGGTGTTTCCACAAGGTCCCATCTATGGAGATTTGCTGGTGTTGGTAGCACATCATACACAGATCGGAGAAGAAAATACAGTTGGAACTGCGGGTACTTCCAGATTTCTGTCCATGATAGAACCCGTGGTTCTGTGTCCCACCTTGTCCAGGCCCCCTGAACACCTAGTTCCACTGCTTTGGTCTGTCTTCTTTCTTCTTCCCGACTTCTTATCTCCTTCTGTACCAATGATTGCCTCTCTGTGACATCAGCTTTCTTTCAGAAAGTGTGTTTTGATGTCCCTAGGCCCTGCCTTCCTACTGCGGTTGTTCCCACAATATCTTTGTGCCGCAACCGGCTCTCCGCTTCATCGACTGCCTTGGATGCTGACCATTTTCTGCCAGTGCGTACTTCTACACCTGGTAGCCGCACCTTGTCATCCTTCCACTCTTTTAAGGTCATGATGAGTCTTGCCTTGCCTGTCTTGAATTCTTCAACTAATGAAGAGAGAGGAAGTTGGAGTTTTGCCGTTCTGCTGTATAAGCCTACTGCAGTAAAGCTTGGAGGGACTCCCAACCACCTCCTTAGGTGCCGATTGATGATTCACTCCATCTTCTCCACCGTTGAAGTTGATATCTCATATAGCATAAGGGGCCAGGCTAGGCGTGGCAAGAGACCGTGCTGGTACATCCAGGCTTTGAACTTCCCTGGGAGACCTGTTTTGTGTATACGTCTCATCCCTTCTTGGACCTGTTGTTCTATTCTCCTGATGTTGCCTTTGTCCGCTAGTGATTCATCAAACCAATTTCCCAGGCATTTGATGGGGTTTCCGATTATTGTTGGTATCTCCTCCCCTTGGATCTTTAGTTGGAATTGCCTGGTTACTCTTCCCTTCTTTATAATAAGTGATCTTGACTTCCTTGGCTTGAAGGGCATTCTTGCCCAAGTTGCTGTTTCCTCTAGGGCTGTCAGTATCCATCTTGCCTGAACATGGATATCTGTAGTGATGGTCAGATCATCCATAAAGCCTCTGTTTGGCGGCTGCCTGATGTTACTGGATGTTTTTGGGCCTCTTGTCTCCCTTTCTCCTGCTCGGATGATCATGTTCATACCCATTACAAAGAGGATAACCGAGATGGTACACCCTGTTACAATGCCCTTCTGCAGTTCCTGCCAAGATGTTGTAAATGTCTTGGTTGTAAAGCGCAGATCTAGAAGTAGCTTTTAATCAGTCTTCTGAAGTGCTCTGGGATATGGTAGTGTTCCAAGGCCTCCTGTATAAGCATATAAGGGATGGTACCATATGCGTTTGCTAGCTCCAACCATATCACAGTGAGGTCTTTCTTGTTGACCTTGGCTTCCCGGATTAGTTGCGTTATAATGCTGGTATGTTCTACGCACCCTGAGAATCCGGGAATTCCTCCCTTCTGTACCGATGCATCAATATACTGGTTCTCTGTCATGTATGTCGTCAGCCTCCTTGCTAGAACCGAGAAGAATATCTTCCCTTCTACATTTAGTAATGAGATGGTACAGAACTGATTGATGCCCTCTGAGTTGTCTTCCTTTGGTACGAAGCAGCCTTCAGCCTTTTGCCAGCAAGAAGGTATTTTTCCCTTCCTCCAAATGACTTTGAGTAACTTCCATAGATGCCTCAAAATCTTCTGACAGTTCTTGTAGACCTTGTACGGGATTCCATTGGGCCCGGGTGCTGATCCAGATCTGGCTTTCTTGACAATTTCTTTGACCTCCTTCCATGATGGTTCCTTGCCGTCCAATGGTATCCCTGGTTCTGGTACTGCCTCTATCCTTTCACATGGGCCTAGTTGTCTCCCCTGCTGTTCATCTCCATGTGTCTCTGATAGATGTCTCTCTACCTCCTCTCTAGAACTCCTCAGCGACCCTGACTTAGACCCTTCCAGTGTTGATTTGGTTAGTCTGTACGGGTTTGCTATGAACTTAGCCCTCTTTTTCCCCTCTCCTTCCTGGCTTTCCGTATTCTCTCCGCTCTTTGGAGGTTGTTTCTCTTCTCTCTCAGAATAGCCCTTAACTCACTCATCCCAATCTTCTCCTCCTCGTTTGCTGTCTTAAATTTTTTGGTGATAGTCCTGATTTCCGTTCGAAGGCTTAGTATCTCCTTTTGGCGCCTGTTGGGTGTTACATGTTCATCCTTCCTGCTACCACCTTGCTTTGTTCCAAAGCGCTCAAGTCCCACTGCGTACACTAATGTTGACAGGGATGTTATCTTCCTGTGTACGTCGCCTACCAATGTCATCTGTAAGATCTTATCAAGGTCATTATCAAATGCTTCCCACCGTTTATCTTCTGAAGATGGCCACTGTACTGCCTCCTTCCTGGTGTTTCCATCTTCTTCCTGGTTAGCATGAATTGGGTTCTGACTACCAGTCTCCGCCTCAACATATTCCTGATCCACTTCAGTGGGTAGGAGGTCCTCAGCACTGTGGTGTTCTTCCTGGCTGAAGTCCTCCTCCGTCTCATCAGTGTTAACTGTGCGTTCCTCTTTCCGCTTCACAGGTCTACATTTGGTTTTTGCTTGGTGAATCTTTAACCCCTTCAGGTTCTTACACACTTTCCCACAATGACACTTTGTTTCTGCCGTTGTTCCTGTCAATGTCCGTTGTACAAGCCGAGTCGTTGCCGTTGTATCCACGTTGCTGGGTCTTTCATCCTCCCCCCCTCTCGGAAGACCCTGGGGGTGTTTTTCTTCATTCTGTGTTGTAGCTTGTATATTCTTGTATTGTTTCCAATAATGAGTTTGCTGTTTTTCTGTAGCGGTAAGATTCGGTGTGGAGCCTGGTCTAAGGACGGTAGCCAGCTAGTACTATGTGTGGGCTCCATGCTGCTGGTGAGTACATCTGGTAGGACAGAATGTAGTGAGAAAAAACCACTTTAACTTTACAACAAACACGTCATCAGAATGAAGTGAAAAATTAACACTTTAACTTTACAACAAACACGTCATCAGATTTCTAAGATTATGATCAATTAGCAGAACTACATAACTTCTGGCTGAGAAACTGTAGCTGAATCTTATTCCTGGCCTAGTATAATTTCAATACGGAAATCTTGACAATTTACAACCACTAAAATACACAGTATTTCTGTCGAGGAAGCTTTACTTGGTATGGTATATTTTGGGTTGTTTTACTTGGTATGGTATATTTTGTGTTGTTTTACTTGGTATGGTATATTTTGTGTTGTTTTTACTTGGTATGGTATATTTTGTGTTGCTTTACTTGGTATGGTATATTTTGTGTTGTTTTACTTGGTATGGTATATTTTTGTATTGTTTTACTTGGTATGGTATATTTTGTGTTGTTTTACTTGGGTATGGTATATTTTGTGTTGCTTTACTTGGGTATAGTATATTTTGTGTTGCTTTACTTGGTATGGTATATTTTTGTTGTTGTTTTACTTGTTCTGGTATGGTATATTTTGTGTTGCTTTACTTTGGTATAGTATATTTTGTGTTGCTTTACTTGGTATGGTATTTTTTTGTGTGCTTTGCTTGGTATGGTATATTTTGTGTTGTTTTACTTGGTATGGTATATTTTGTATTGTTTTAACTTGGTATGGTATATTTTGTGTTGTTTTACTTGGTATGGTATATTTTGTGTTGCTTTACTTGGTATGGTATATTTTGTGTTGTTTTACTTGGTATGGTATATTTTGTGTTGTTTTACTTGGTATGGTATATTTTGTGTTGTTTTACTTGGTATGGTATATTTTGTGTTGTTTTACTTGGTATGGTATATTTTGTGTTGTTTTACTTGGTATGGTATATTTTGTGTTGTTTTACTTGGTATGGTATATTTTGTGTTGCTTTACTTGGTATGGTATATTTTGTGTTGTTTTACTTGGTATGGTATATTTTTGTGTTGCTTTACTTGGTATGGTATATTTTGTGTTGTTTTACTTGGTATGGTATATTTTGTGTTGTTGCTTTACTTGGTATGGTATATATTTTTTGTTGTTTTACTTGGTATGGTATATTTTGTGTTGTTTTACTTGGTATGGTATATTTTGTGTTGTTTTACTTGGTATGGTATATTTTGTGTTGTTTTACTTGGTATGGTATATTTTGTATTGTTTTACTTGGTATGGTATATTTTGTTTGCTTTACTTGGGTATGGTATATTTTGTGTTGCTTTACTTGGGTATAGTATATTTTGTGTTGCTTTACTTGGTATGGTATATTTTGTGTTGTTTTACTTGGTATGGTATATTTTGTGTTGTTTTACTTGGTATGGTATATTTTGTGTTGTTTTACTTGGTATGGTATATTTTGTGTTGTTTTACTTGGTATGGTATATTTTGTGTTGTTTTACTTGGTATGGTATATTTTGTGTTGCTTTACTTGGTATGGTATATTTTGTGTTGTTTTACTTGGTATGGTATATTTTGTGTTGTTTTACTTGGTATGGTATATATTTTGTGTTGTTTTACTTGGTATGGTGTATTTTGTGTTGCTTTACTTGGTATGGTATATTTTGTGTTGTTTTACTTGGTATGGTATATTTTGTGTTGTTTTACTTGGTATGGTATATTTTGTGTTGTTTTACTTGGTATGGTATATTTTGTGTTGCTTTACTTGGTATGGTATATTTTGTGTTGTTTTACTTGGTATGGTAAATCTAGTTAGGGATTTCCATTGAGGATGGAAATCCCTATTGTTATTGTTCTGTTTTTTCTTCTTATTAGGGATTTCCATTTAGGATGGAAATCCCTATTGTTATTGTTCTGTTTTTTCTTCTTCTTATTATTATTATTTTTCTTTTTTATTCTTATTTCCACAAATCTTGTTCGCAGGATATCTCAGGAACGAAATAAGGTACGACGCTCAACTTTGGACACGTTATGAATGTACATAAGATCTTGAAATGTACGTTCGATTTTTTACAAAAATGTTCAAGGTCAAGGTCATAGACGTAAAAAACAATTTTCTGGAACGAAGTTTAAGCGCTCATAACTTCATTACCGTACGGTGTACATCGTTCACGTTTTGTTATTCAGATAGATCTTGACATTGCGCGTGCTTTTCCCATGCCATGTTATCAGAGATTATGTCAAGGTCAAGAGTTCGCTACGGGGTCAAACAAAGGTCAAAAACGAAATTCAACACAGAAAAGTTTTGAAAGTTGGATATGAAAGGGCATGCCCTCAGAAATATATAATGACAAGTTTTAAGGTCATGAAATCCAAAATGGCGGAGATATAGGCCTTTGAAAAAAGGCTATTTTGGCGTTTTCCCGCCAAAAAATATTAAAGGTTTCAGCGCCTTTAATACTTAACACACATGCTTGATTTTTTGTACAGACATAGCATGGACGAATGTCTACAGAACTTATGCTGTTTTATTGACCTTGACATTCATTCAAGGTCACAGGGTTCAAAAAGCTTTAAATCTTTAAACGACATCTTCGTAATAAATAAGAGGTGTAGAGCGCTGAAATTTGGAGACGTTATGTACGTACATGAGTTCTTAAAAATGTACTCTCGATTTTGGAGGATAAGTTCAAGGTCAAGGTCACAGACGTAAAAAAACTGCTTTTTTCGAACGAAACTTTTAAACGCTCATAATTTCATACCGTACGCTACACAAACATGTACGTTTCATTCTCCATGTAGAACTCACGATAAGTTCACGTTTTTTTCTCATTACATGTTATCAGAAATTATGTCAAGGTCACGAGTTCACTAGGGGGTCAAATGAGGTCAAACAAAGGTCAAAAATGAACTTTACCATAGAAATGTTTCGAAGGGCGCATATGAAAGCAGAGCATGTTCTCAGGCACATAAAATGACCAAATTCAAGGTCATATGATCCAAAATGGCGGAGATATAGGACATCATTCAAAATCGAAATTTTTAGTTTTATTTATTTGCCCGAGAACTGCCCGAGACGTTTCAGCGCCTTTAGTACCTGTATGTACGGTGTTGATTTTTTCATACCGCTGTTGTATGAACTTTTTGTCTTCAAAAAGTTATTTTTTTTAAAGGGATTATATAGAAAAATGGCGGAAATATAGCTCTCCAAATATGGCAATTTGTTTTCATTTTTTCTTATTTTTGTCCGTTATTTGTGAGCTCGTAGGGCCTTTATCATCTCATGTAGGGTGTTGAATTTTTTGTAAATGTAAGCTTTAGCCTATTGTCTGTACAAGGTTTTTAATTTCAAAGACATGAATTTGAAAATGGCGGAAATATAGACCTCCGAATATGGCGTTTCGTTCATTTTTTAACGTAAATTTTAGCGTAATTCATGAAAAATTCAAAGGTGAAATGTTTTGAATTGGATGTGAAAGATCATACTTTCAGACACATAAAATGACCAAGTTCAAGGTCATAAGATTCAAAATGGCGGAGATATAGGACATCGAAAATCGAAATTTTAGTTTATATTTGTCCTTGCCCGAGACGTTTCAGCGCCTTTAAACCTGTATGTTACATTTGTTGATTTTTCATACCTATGTTGTGTATGAACTTTTGTCTTCAAAAGTTATTTATTTTTAAGGGGTTATATAGAAAAATGGCGAAAAGATAGCTCTCCAAATATGGCAATTTGTTTCATTTTCTTATTTTTTTCCGTTATTTGTGAGCTCGTAGGGCCTTTATCATCTCATGTAGAGTGTTGAATTTTTGTAAATGTTAGCTTTAGCCTATTGTCTGTACAGGTTTTTAATTTCAAAGACATGAATTTGAAAATGGCGGAAATATAGACCTCCGAATATGGCGTTTCGTTCATTTTTTAACGTAAAATTTTAGCGTAATTCATGAAAATTCAAAGGTGAAATGTTTTGAATTGGATGTGAAAGATCATGCTTTCAGACACATAAAATGACCAATTTCAATGTCATATGATTCAAAATGGCGGAGGTATAGAACTTTCAGCGATTTTGAGGTGTGATTACATGATGTGGCATGTGGCCAAAGGGAGATAATCGGTATCTAATACTAAAACTCTAATCGTACGTGTTATTCCGCATTGGTCCAAGATCTTTATAAGAAATGGAGAATTTTTGCACTTTTAAAAAAACCTGAAATTCTAATGTGTTTACCTATTCATTATCAAAATTGATATTTTGAACCTAAATCTCAATCGGAATTTCCAAATTCATATCACGGTTATCAAGGAATAATTACCTGTCAGAAAACATTTTTAATTTTGAAATTCATAATAAGCCAGCCAATCAGCGGCCGGGTTAAAATTCTGTCCTGGGCTCAATCTTCGTTACACACGGGCCGTTTCGAAGGTATTTTTACATTTAGTTTTTCAATACTTTTCGGGGGATGTTTTAAGTGCTACTGTAATTAGGGAGGGTTTTCCACAAGAGACCCGGAGGGGCGATCCGACTGTAGCTCCCGTTATATGTATAAGTCCCAAATCGTGATCGTATAGTATTTTTTAGTATATACAACAGAGTCCACAGTCGTCACACAAAATCCTCTCCGGATCCCGTTTCCTCCACAGGTTACAGGCCTGTATCTCAACAGGTTATCGATCTCTAGGATGTAGCGGAAGCACTGACACTAATCCAATAACTCAACTAGGTAAATACAGGTACAAATAACTATTTATTATATAAAAAGACAAGTAGATTAATTATTACATAGAAGATTCACAATAGTGCCCGTTAAGACAGATAACAATAAGAGATATATAAGTGCCGAAGCAGTTTTACAATGTATCCAAGATTAACTATAGCCCAAACTTTAGGCCTAATTAGCTAAGTCCTGTGTGATTACCACGTTCCCTAAACAAAGCCCTAACACCCTACGGAGCCAACTAACCACCTACAAGTGTTCTTAACTCTAGAGGTATATAAAACCAACGGTGTAAACTAGGATACCTTAGGATGCCTAAGCCCTAAGCCCCCCTGACAACCCCTAATTATAACACAAACCCTACGTTAGCTATAGATACACTCTAAGTAAAGACCCATCAGCCCCCTTTTAAAACAACTCATCAACCCAGTACCCCAAAGTGACCACTGATTGGTCAATGTCCGGACAGAGCACCATATTTAGGTGAAACCGTTGCTACAACAACCCACCTACACACTAAATATAATCTTCCGCTTAAAACAGACAAGGCTCTCAACTGACTGATAAAAAAACCTCTCCACGTGTACCACACGTGTTACTTCCGGCCAGCGGTCCATCATCGGGGTGATCATGAGGACAACTAGGTTGATGAATGTGACTGCTAAACAGCAAACACACCCTAGATAAGACCTGTTCTCACGGTGTTCCCCTGAATTTGGGTCCAAGATACATAAACAGATCACTGAAGTGGAAGACTTAGAAAGTGTGCAATAACAAATATACATACTACTGTAGAAATAAATGCAACAATGATAGAAACCCGTTCTCACCAATCACACTACATATACACGTATATATATGAACAATGTACACTGTGTTTTGCGTAAAATACACGTACATGTGATAACTACACCGCCATACATGGGAGGCCGTCCTTACGTGACCCTAGCTGTTAATAGGACGTACATTTGAAACAAACAAACAATAAAAAGTAATGCACAAAACACAATAACTGACAGGTTTAAAAGCCTTTTATGTGTGTGGCAGAGCCGTCACCTGTGACACCGATGTTCAAACACAACCGGTGCTATTTTGAGAAACTATCCGAGCCGTTAATTTGAGATCACAGAACCAAATAAATTCCCATAGAGGACCGTGTTAACGTTTGCTACTATTCAGGTTAATTGAAGTTATCAAAATTCTTTACAAAATTTACATCTACATGTATTGTTCCGACCCACACATATATCCAATTCAGCAGGCGCTCCTATATATTCACCTCTCTATGAAATCTTGTGCCCAAAAAGGGGGATTCCCCCCTATAAATCTGTTTTTTCGGTTGGACCAGACTTAACTTTTCGTAAGGGAAACGCTTTCTGATTAATATTGAGTGAGATTGTTCCGTTTGTTAAAGCAATCGTTTCTGTTCGCTAACTTGACTTATATCATTACATAGGTGGAAATCCCGTGTTTTGATCGCGATCAAATCTAGTTTAATCTTATTTTTATTTATTTACTTTAATTTTTCTTTTTTATTCTTATTTCCACAAAATCTTGTTAGGCGAAGGATATCTCTCAGGAACGAAATAAGGTTACGACGCTCAACTTCGGACACGTTATGAATGTACATAAGATCTTCTGAAATGTACGTTCGATTTTTTTACAAAAATGTTCAAGGTCAAGGTCATAGACGTAAAAAAAACAATTATTTGGAACGAAGTTTAAGCGCTCATAACTTCATTACCGTACGGTGTACATCGTTCACGTTTTGTTATTTCAGATAGATCGTGACATTGCGCGTGCTTTTCCCCATGCCATGTTATCAGAGATTATGTCAAGGTCAAGAGTTTCGCTACGGGGTCAAACAAAGGTCAAAAACGAAATTCACCAACAGTAGAAAAGATTTTGAAAGTTGGAATATGAAAGGGCATGCCCTCAGAAATATATAATGACAAATTTTTAAGGTCATTGAAATCCCCAAAAATGGCTGAGATATAGGCCTTTGAAAAAAGGCTATTTTGGCGTATTCCCGCCTCCCCCGCCAAAAATGTTTTAAGGTTTCAGGCGCCTTTAATACTTAACACACATGCTTGACTTTTTTTTTTGTATAGACATAGCATGGACGTAATGTCTACAGAACTTATGCTGTTTTATTGACCTTGACATTCAGTTCAAGGTCACAGGATTCAAAAAGCTTTAATATCTTTTCAAACGACATCTTCGTAATAAATAAGAGTGTAGAGCGCTGAAAATTTGGAGACGTTATGGTACGTAACATGAGTTCTGCGAAAATGTACTCTCGATTTTGGAGGATAACGTTCAAGGTCATTGGTCACAGACGTAAAAAACTGCTTTTTTTCGATACAAACTTTAAACGCTCATAATTTCAATAACCGTACGCTACACAACATGTACGTTTCATTCTCCATGTAGATCACGATAATTCACGTTTTTTTCTCATTACATGTTATCAGAAAGTATGTCAAGGTCACCACGAGTTCACTAGGGGGTTCCAAATGAGGTCAAACAAAGGTCAAAAATGAACTTTACCATAGAAATGTTTCGAAGGGCGCATATGAAAAGAGCATGTTCTCAGGCACATAAAATGACCCAAATTCAAGGTCATATGATACCAAAATGGCGGAGATTTATAGGACATCAAAAATCGAAATTTTAGTTTATATTTGCCCCTGCCCGAGACGTTTTCAGCGCCTTAATACCTGTTATGTACGGTGTTTGATTTTTCATACCGCTGTTGTATGAACTTTTGTCTTCAAAAGTTTTTAAAGGGGTTTATAGAAAAAAGGCGAACTATATAGCACTCCAAAATATGCAAGTTAGTCCATTTCCCTATTTGTTGTCCCGTAACTTTGTGTTGCTCGTAGCGCCTCCATAATTTAATGATAAGGGATTGATTGTTTGTACAATGTCGTACTTTAACACATTCCTCTTGTATCGGGTTTTTAAATTCAAAGACAAAAGCACACAAATTGAAAATAGGCGTTAGCCCTCGAATATAATTTTTCATTTTATTTTTTAAGTAAATTCTTTTACCGTTATTTATTTGAAATTTTCAAAGAAAGTTGTTTTGAATTAGATGTGAAAGGGCTCATGCTCTACAGACACATAAAATAGACCAATTTCAAGGTCATAAGATTCAAAATGGCGGAGATATAGGAACATCAAAATCTCGAAATTTTAGTTTATATTTGTCCCTGCGCGAGACGTTTCAGCGCCTTTAAACCTGTATGTATGTAGTAGGGTCATATTTTGTATGTGAACTTTATGTAAGTAAATAAAAGTGGTATAAAAGTGTATTTGAAAGATGTTTCAATTTTTGCAAATATATGTAATTTGCAGTGAATAATAATATAGGTATATGTATCTATGCCGTTGCCGTGTTTACTCGCGTGCGTAGTAATATATCGTATATATTCGCGAGCGCTGCGTTTGTCCTATATGTGTATGTACGTATACGTTTGTGTACCGTTAGTAGTGTTCACTGACTGGACTTTTATGACGGACAGGACATGTGACTGTTACGGACATTGACGAAGTTGTTTGATTGGTCAGTGTGGTCAGTTTGAACGTATTTGATATATATCTTTTTGTATTTCGGGATATTTGAATTTTTCGTCCCTGTGCTTGGTTGGACGTTTCGTCGTTTGCCCGGGTTCGAGAAATTCATTAATTTTGGTAAGTCATTGCTTTTCGGTTGTTTCTAGTATTTTGTTCTTTATCTTCTTGGTTAATACATTATTCTATTCTCCCAGTATGAAAATGGGTTTGAATGTGATTATTATAATTTAGATAATTTTTTTAAAATATGAAATATATACGGATAAACATGTATTGTATACATGTGATCCGATTATTGTAATTGTAAAGTGTGTAAAATGTCTAAGTTATATATTTCTGAAATGAAGTAAGAATTGTGTGTTCTTTTATATTGTAGTTCAATCTGTTGTGATTGCATGGTCCGTACTCATGACGTACGGAGCTAGTATACTTTGTAGTGAATACATCAATTACATTGATACACCATACGTGTTGTAAGTGGTGTTTGTTTACTTTCTGGAATATATCATATCTATTTTTCAATAATGCGTTTTCGGATATTGTGTTGAAATGTTTAAAGTTTTGTCTTTGAAAGTTATTCGCGTGATTCGGTGTTGATAGAATGAATGATATATGATTTGAGAGTTGAATATTCTAATTGTGTTTTATTATATTATTTACAGAGAATGTTTTTTAAAATGGAATAAACGATACATCATAAAGGAATCTGAACCCAGCGGGTTTGTCATTTATTGAACAAATTCGCACCCGCTACATGTACAATGTTGAGATTTTTCATACCTATGTTGTAATAAACTTTTGTCTTCAAAAGTTATGGATTTTAAAGGGGTTTTATAGAAAAAATGGCCGGAAAATATACACTCTTCAAAATATGTCAATTTTGTTCCATTTCCTTATTTTTTTCCGTAATTTGTGGAATCGTAGAGCCTTTATCATTTAATTTAGGGTGTTGATTTTATAGTGAATGTAGACATTGGCATATTGCCTGTTCAGGGGTTATAATTTTTCAAAATCACGAATTATTAGAAAATGGCCGAAATATAAGCCCTATGAATATGGCGTTTTCGTTCACTTTTTTATACCGTAAATTTTACCGTAATTTAAGAAATTTCAAGAGAAAGGTTTTGAATCGAAATGTGAAAGGGCACGCTCTCAGACACATATATTGACCAATTTCAATGTCATATGATTCAACAATGGCGGAGGATATAGAACATCAATTGTCCCTTTCAGAGCGATTTTGTACAAGTAGTTGAGATTACATGATGTCACCAAAGGGAGATAATCCTCTAATACTAAAACTCGTACGAGTTATTCCGCATTGGTCCAAGATCTTTATAAGAAATGGAGAATTTTTGCACTTTAAAAAAACCTGTAAAATTCTAATGTGTTTACCTATTCATTATCAAAATCTGATATTTTGAACCCTAAATCTCAATATCTGAATTTCCAAATTTATAATCACGGTTATCATGGAATAATTACCTGTCTCAGAAAACATTTTTAATTTTTGAAATTCATACATGAAATAGCCAGCGCAATCAGCGGCCGGGTTAAAATTTCTGTCTCTGGGCTCAATCTAACTTCGATTACACACGGGCCGTTTCGAAGGTCTTTTTTCATTTAGTATTTTGAATACTTTTCGGGATGTTTTAAGTTCTACATGTACACCGTAATATTATGAACAATGTACACGTGTTTGCGTAAATACACGTACATGTGTAGCTACAAATTCCGCATACATGGAAGGTGGCCGTCCTTACGTGACCCTAGCTGTTAATAGGACGTACATCTTGAAACAAAACAACAAAAGATTCAATGCACAAACCCAATAAACTTGAGAGGTTTAAAAACCTGTTTATTGTTTCTGCAGATGAGCTTGTCACCTGTGACCACCGGTGATGTTCAAACACACACCGTTGCTATTTTGGATAAATACCAGTCCGCGTTTTGAGCATCACCGGAACCCAGGATAAATTCCCATAGCAGGACGCGTGTTAAACCGTTTTTGCTACTATTCAGTGTTTTAGAAATGAAGTATACTCAAAATGCTATAACAATTTATACATCATACATGTGATTGCCCGACCCCACACGAATTAACCAAGAACTTGATGTACGCCAGAATACATATCAAAAATATCAGCTTTCCGCATAAATTCACGATACTCTAATTAAAATCTTGATATCCGCTAAAATCTTATTTATTATCGGTTGACCCCCGACTACTACTTTCCGTAAGAGAACCTTTCCTGATTATCTCTCATTGGATTGAATATCGTTCGTTACGTTCAGAGCAATCGCTGTTCTGTTCGCTTAACATCTACATAATATCATTACATAGGTGGAAATCCCGGTGTTTTGATCGCCATCAAATCTAAGTTTTGTATTGTTTTACTTGGTATGGTATATTTTGAAATTGATTTTACTTGGTATGGTATTTTTTGTGTTGTTTTACTTGGTATGGTATATTTTGTATTGTTTTACTTGGGGTATGGTATAATTTTTGTTTGCTTTACTTGGGTATAGTATAATTTTGTTTGCTTTACTTGGTATGGTAAATTACTATATTATGGTTTGTTGTTTTTACTTGGTAATGGTGTATTTTGTATTGCTTTTATGGTATATAATATTGTGTTGTTTTACTTGGTATGGTAATTTGTGTGTATTTTGGTGTTGTTTTTACTTGGTATGGTGTATTTTGTGTGCTTTACATTGGTACTTGGTATGGTATATATTTTGTGTTGTTTTACTTGGTATGGTATTATATTTATGTTGTTGTTTTACTTGTTAAGGTGTGTATTTTGTGTGTGTTATACTTGGTAACTAAGGGAGTTATTCCTACTAATACTAAACTCCGTACGAAAGTTATTCCGCAGTGGTCCAAGATCTTTACAAGGTAAATGGAGAATTTTTGCGTGACAGGTTAAAAATTTGAAATTCTGAATTGTTTTACCTGATTATTGAAAAGGTATATTTACCTAAATTCAATTATTTCTAATTTATGTTCTTGTATCAAGGTACATTACCTGTCAGAAAAATTTTATGGAATTTTGAACTCATGATTGCAAGGTAATTGGGAGGGAATTTTATGTTATCGTTACAAGGTATTTCAAGGGAATAATTTTTACTACTGTCGAATACTTTCAGAAAACGGGATGTTTTAAGTTACATGTACACGTATATATGAACAATGTATAACGAGGGTTTGCGTAAATACACGTACATGTGTATACAAGGCATACTATGGGAGGCCGTCCTACGTGACCCTAGCTATGGAATAGGACGTACATTTGAACAAACAAGGTATATAAGTAATTGCACAACCCAATAACTGACTGAATTTAAAAACCTTTTACTGTGATTGACAAGGTCACTGTGACTGGGATGTTAAACAGTGTTGCAATTTTTACTCTGAGAAAATGTTTTACGTTTTGAGATCACAGAACCAAAAATATATAGAGGACCGTGTTAACGTTTGACACTACTATTGGGAGGGTAAATGAAGTTATCAAAATTCTTTACAAAATTTACATCTACATGTATTTTCCGGAAAGGTATTAAACCTGATTGAAAGGTACATAGCTGGGAGGGATACAGTGTATGGAATTATTTTACTCTGATTGACAAAATCTTATATTCACCTCTCTATGAGCATCTTGGGATTCCATACAATCTGTATTTTTTTACTTGACCAGACTACTACTAGTAAGGGAGGGAAAGTGTATGGAATTGATTTACTCTGATTGACAAGAGTAGATCTAGCTGTTGTTCACAATGTATGCTAACAATTATTTTACTCTGATTTTTGAAGGTAAATCTAGTTTGTGTATTGTTTTACTTGGTACAGGTATATTTTGTGTTGTTTTACTTGGTATGGTATATTTTGTATTGTTTTACTTGCTGGTATGGTATATTTTGTATTTACTACTTTACTTGGTATTGACAAGGTATATTTTGTATTGTTTTACTTGGGTATGGTATATTTTGTATTGTTTTACTTGGTATGGTATATTTTGTTTGTTTTACTTGGTATGGTAATATTTTGTGTTGTACTAGCTTTAGGGATACAGTGTATGGATTATTTTGTATGTTGACAAGGTACTAGCTGGGAGGGATATTTTGTGTATGGAACTTGGTTATGATTGGATACTTTTTGTGGGAGTTTTACTTGGTATGGTAATTATTTTGTTTTGACAAACTTGGGTATGGTTAGCTGGTGGGATACTTGGTATGGAATTTTGTTTACTCTGTTTTACTTGGTATGGTATATTTTGTGTTGGGATTTACAGGTATGGAATTATTTACTTGATTGTACATGTTTTACTTGGGGATGGTATATTTTGTTTGTTTTACTTGGGTATGGTATATTTTGTACTTGGGTATGGTATACTTGGTATGGTATATTTTGTGTTGTTTTACTTGGTATGGTATATGATTGTACTTGGGAGGGATACAGTGTACTGGTATTGTATATTTGTGTTGTTTTACTTGGTATGGTATATTTTGTGTTGATACAGTTGGTATGGTATTTATTTACTTTTGTTTTGACTTGGTATGGGGGGGATACAGTGTATGGAATTATTTACTGTTGATTACTTGGTATGGTACTAGCTGTGTTGTTTTACTTGGTATGGTATATTTTACTTGTTTTATTGGTATGGTATAGCTGGTTGTTTTACTTGTATGGTAATTTATTTACTAATATTTGGACAAGGTACTATTTTGTGTTGTACTTGGTATTACATTTTGGTTTTATTTTTACTGGTATGGTATAATTTGTACTGCTTTACTTGGTAGGGATACAGTGTATGTTTGGAATTATTTATGGTATTTTGATTGTATTTACTTGGTACTAGTATATTTTGTGGGATGTTTACTTGGTATGGTATATTATTGTGTTGTTTTACTTGTATGGTATATTTTTGTTTGACAAGGTACTACTTGGGAGGGATACATTTTGGAATTGTTTTACTTGGTATGGTATATATTTTGTGTTGTTTTACTTGGTATGGTAATTATTTGTTGTTTTGACTTGGTATGGTATATTTGTGTTGGATTTTACTTGTATGGTATATTTTGTTGTTGTTATTTACTTGATTGATGGTATATTGGGAGGTATACAGTTGGTATGGAATTATATTATTTGTTTGACTTTACTTGGTATAGCTATATTTTGTACAGTGTATGGTATATTTACTTGATTGACAAGGTACTACTTGGTATATTTTGTATGGAATTTTTACTTGGATTGACAAGGTTGTAGCTTTAGCTTGGGTATTGGATATTATGTACTCTGATTGACAAGGTACTTGGGTATGGTATATTTTTATTTACTTTGATTGACAAGGTATATTTTGTGTGTTGCTTTACTTGTATGGTAATATTTTGTGTTGTTTTACTTGGTATGGTATAATTTTGTGTTGTTTTATTTGGTATGGTAATTTTTGTGTTTGTTTTACTTGGGTATCGATATATTTGGTTTGCTTTACTTGGTATGGAGTAATTAGTGATTGGGCAAGGTACCTAGATGGGTGAAATTACAAGTGTATTTGAGTTATGTAACTCTGATTGGTAATGGTACTATTTGTGTTGGGATACTGTGTATGGAATGTTTACTTATGTGGGTCATGCGGTCTTGCTTTGAGTTGTTCCTGTAGTAGGGAAATAGATGTTCTTCTGATTGACTAGGTTGGTTCTTTGCTAGGGAGGATTCGTGTTTGGAATTTATTTTACCCCGACAGCCGAAGAGGATTCCCTCGGGTAGGGGATACAGTGTATGGTATTGTTGACACTACATGTAAAAACAATAAGCTTGAGGGGAGAGGATACACAGATAGATGCACTTTGACTTTACTTCTGATATTGACATTAGGTTCTTGGCTGTGAGGGGATACAATGTATGGAATTTTTTTCTCTGAAAAACAAGGTACAAAAAGAATAGAAATCTGGGTTTGGAATTATTTAATCCTGACTTGAACCAGTTTCGGTTAATAGCTGGGTTAAATACTGATGTATGGGGATTTATTTCCTATTAATTGACAAATGGTTACTTGCTCGGTCGTTAGCGGAAGTGATTAGACCAACAATGGTTTATCCAATTATATTTTCTTCTGATTGACAATGGTATAGCTGGGACATGCATACGCATGTGTCTGGAATTTGTAGAATCTGATGCGACATTGCGGTAGCTTGCTGGGGAGGGAACAGTGTTATTGAATTATTTACTCTTATTGGCAATTGGTTATGCAGTTGCATAGGTTAGAGTGTACTTGAATTATTTACTCTTTGATTTGGACAATAAAAGAGGGCATAACCATATCAGTCCTTACAGTGTAATTTTTTCTATTGTTTATCTGCTAGGGGATTTGTTTGGGACATTGCTGGGAGGGAGTCAGTGTATGGAATTATTTACTCTGTGCGCCGCGGAACTAGCCCTAGAATCCCTGTGGAATGGTACAGGATTGCCTTCATAACACCACGTAAATAGACCCATTTTCCCGGATCATGACAACCTTCTGTTACCAAGGTTACTTGCTGGGAGGTGATACAAGTGTTTGGAATTATTTACTCTGTATTTGACAACCGGGACGGTACTAGTTGGGAGGGATACAGGGTTATGGAATTGCATACTTCTGATAGATACAATAGCATAATAGGTCAATAGCCGGGGAGTTTTAATACTCTGGGCTACATAGGAATTTTTTAATCTTATTGAACAACAGGTACTAGCTGGGACTTGACACAGTGTATGGACATTTTTTAACTATGATTTTATCGCCTCCCAGGCTGGGTGGGATTTAGTAAAAATGGTAAAATGTTACATATATTAGTTTCGTAATAATATTTTTAGTAATGATGGGATGCTCTGATGGTAAAATGGTACATATTAGTTAGTAATATATTTTTAGTAAAGATGGGATTGAATGCCTGATGGTAAAATGGTACATATTAGTTAGTAATAATATTTTTAGTAAAGATGGGATGTCTGATGGTAAAATGGTACATATTAGTTAGTAATAATATTTTTAGTAAAGATGGGATGCCTGATGGTAAAATGGTACATATTAGTTAGTAATAATATTTTTAGTAAAGATGGGATGCCTGATGGTAAAATGGTACATATTAGTTAGTAATAATATTTTTAGTAAAGATGGGATGCCTGATGGTAAAATGGTACATATTAGTTAGTAATAATATTTTTAGTAAAGATGGGATGCCTGATGGTAAAATGGTACATATTAGTTAGTAATAATATTTTTAGTAAAGATGGATGTGCCTGATGGTAAAATGGTACATATTAGTTAGTAATAATATTTTTAGTAAGATGGGATGACTGATGGTAAAATGGTACAATATTAGTTAGTAATAATATAGTTTAGTATAAAATGGTAATGCTTTGATGGTAAAATGGTACATATTAGTTAGCATGATTAACCAGATGATAACATTTTTACTGTTATGTTAATGGGAAACTGTCATGATGGAGGGAGTATACAGTGTATGGAAAGGTTTTTTTTTACGTTTTTGATGACAGAGCAACATTGACTAATAGCTGGGAGGGATACAGTGTATGGAATTATTTACTCTGATTGACAAGGTACTAGCTGGGAGGGATACAGTGTATGGAAATTAACTCTGATTGACAAGGTACTAGCTTTACTGGAATTATTTACTCTGATTGACAAGGTACTAGCTGGGAGGGATACAGTGTATGGAATTATTTACTCTGATTGACAAGGTACTAGCTGGGAGGGATACAGTGTATGGAATTATTTACTCTGATTGACAAGGTACTAGCTGGGAGGGATACAGTGTATGGAATTATTTACTCTGATTAAAACAAGGTACTAGCTGGGAGGGATACAGTGTATGGAATTATTTACTCTGATTGACAAGGTACTAGCTGGGAGGGATACAGTGTATGGAATTATTTACTCTGATTGACAAGGTACTAGCTGGGAGGGATACAGTGTATGGAATTATTTACTCTGATTGACAAGGTACTAGCTGGGAGGGATACAGTGTATGGAATTATTTACTCTGATTGACAAGGTACTAGCTGGGGAGGGATACAGTGTATGGAATTATTTACTCTGATTGACAAGGTACTAGCTGGGAGGGATACAGTGTATGGAATTATTTACTCTGATTGACAAGGTACTAGCTGGGAGGGATACAGTGTATGGAATTATTTACTCTGATTGACAAGGTACTAGCTGGGAGGGATACAGTGTATGGAATTATTTACTCTGATTGACAAGGTACTAGCTGGGAGGGATACAGTGTATGGAATTATTTACTCTGATTGACAAGGTACTAGCTGGGAGGGATACAGTGTATGGAATTATTTACTCTGATTGACAAGGTACTAGCTGGGAGGGATACAGTGTATGGAATTATTTACTCTGATTGACAAGGTACTAGCTGGGAGGGATACAGTGTATGGAATTATTTACTCTGATTGACAAGGTACTAGCTGGGAGGGATACAGTGTATGGAATTATTTACTCTGATTGACAAGGTACTAGCTGGGAGGGATACAGTGTATGGAATTATTTACTCTGATTGACAAGGTACTAGCTGGGAGGGATACAGTGTATGGAATTATTTACTCTGATTGACAAGGTACTAGCTGGGAGGGATACAGTGTATGGAATTATTTACTCTGATTGACAAGGTACTAGCTGGGAGGGATACAGTGTATGGAATTATTTACTCTGATTGACAAGGTACTAGGAGGGGATGGGATACAGTGTATGGAATTATTTACTCTGATTGACAAGGTACTAGCTGGGAGGGATACAGTGTATGGAATTATTTACTCTGATTGACAAGGTACTAGCTGGGAGGGATACAGTGTATGGAATTATTTACTCTGATTGACAAGGTACTAGCTGGGAGGGATACAGTGTATGGAATTAATTACTCTGATTGACAAGGTACTAGCTGGGAGGGATACAGTGTATGGAATTATTTACTCTGATTGACAAGGTACTAGCTGGGAGGGATACAGTGTATGGAATTATTTACTTCTGATTGACAAGGTACTAGCTGGGAGGGATACAGTGTATGGAATTATTTACTTCTGATTGACAAGGTACTAGCTGGGAGGGATACAGTGTATGGAATTATTTACTTCTGATTGACAAGGTACTAGCTGGGAGGGATACAGTGTATGGAATTATTTACTCTGATTGACAAGGTACTAGCTGGGAGGGATACAGTGTATGGAATTATTTACTCTGATTGACAAGGTACTAGCTGGGAGGGATACAGTGTATGGAATTATTTACTCTGATTGACAAGGTACTAGCTGGGAGGGATACAGTGTATGGAATTATTTACTCTGATTGACAAGGTACTAGCTGGGAGGGATACAGTGTATGGAATTATTTACTCTGATTGACAAGGTACTAGCTGGGAGGGATACAGTGTATGGAATTATTTACTCTGATTGACAAGGTACTAGCTGGGAGGGATACAGTGTATGGAATTATTTACTTCTGATTGACAAGGTACTAGCTGGGAGGGATACAGTGTATGGAATTATTTACTCTGATTGACAAGGTACTAGCTGGGAGGGATACAGTGTATGGAATTATTTACTTCTGATTGACAAGGTACTAGCTGGGAGGGATACAGTGTATGGAATTATTTACTCTGATTGACAAGGTACTAGCTGGGAGGGATACAGTGTATGGAATTATTTACTCTGATTGACAAGGTACTAGCTGGGAGGGATACAGTGTATGGAATTATTTACTCTGATTGACAAGGTACTAGCTGGGAGGGATACAGTGTATGGAATTATTTACTCTGATTGACAAGGTACTAGCTGGGAGGGATACAGTGTATGGAATTATTTACTCTGATTGACAAGGTACTAGCTGGGAGGGATACAGTGTATGGAATTATTTACTCTGATTGACAAGGTACTAGCTGGGAGGGATACAGTGTATATGGAATTATTTACTCTGATTGACAAGGTACTAGCTGGGAGGGATACAGTGTATGGAATTATTTACTCTGATTGACAAGGGTACTAGCTGGGAGGGATACAGTGTATGGAATTATTTACTCTGATTGACAAGGTACTAGCTGGGAGGGATACAGTGTATGGAATTATTTACTCTGATTGACAAGGTACTAGCTGGGAGGGATACAGTGTATGGAATTATTTACTCTGATTGACAAGGTACTAGCTGGGAGGGATACAGTGTATGGAATTATTTACTCTGATTGACAAGGTACTAGCTGGGAGGGATACAGTGTATGGAATTATTTACTCTGATTGACAAGGTACTAGCTGGGAGGGATACAGTGTATGGAATTATTTACTCTGATTGACAAGGTACTAGCTGGGAGGGATACAGTGTATGGAATTATTTTCTTCTGATTGGCAAGGTACTAGCTGGGAGGGATACAGTGTATGGAATTATTTACTTCTGATTGACAAGGTACTAGCTGGGAGGGATACAGTGTATGGAATTATTTACTCTGATTGACAAGGTACTAGCTGGGAGGGATACAGTGTATGGAATTATTTACTCTGATTGACAAGGTACTAGCTGGGAGGGATACAGTGTATGGAATTATTTACTCTGATTGACAAGGTACTAGCTGGGAGGGATACAGTGTATGGAATTATTTACTCTGATTGACAAGGTACTAGCTGGGAGGGATACAGTGTATGGAATTATTTACTCTGATTGACAAGGTACTAGCTGGGAGGGATACAGTGTATGGAATTATTTACTCTGATTGACAAGGTACTAGCTGGGAGGGATACAGTGTATGGAATTATTTACTCTGATTGACAAGGTACTAGCTGGGAGGGATACAGTGTATGGAATTATTTACTCTGATTGACAAGGTACTAGCTGGGAGGGATACAGTGTATGGAATTATTTACTCTGATTGACAAGGTACTAGCTGGGAGGGATACAGTGTATGGAATTATTTACTCTGATTGACAAGGTACTAGCTGGGAGGGATACAGTGTATGGAATTATTTACTCTGATTGACAAGGTACTAGCTGGGAGGGATACAGTGTATGGAATTATTTACTCTGATTGACAAGGTACTAGCTGGGAGGGATACAGTGTATGGAATTATTTACTCTGATTGACAAGGTACTAGCTGGGAGGGATACAGTGTATGGAATTATTTACTCTGATTGACAAGGTACTAGCTGGGAGGGATACAGTGTATGGAATTATTTACTCTGATTGACAAGGTACTAGCTGGGAGGGATACAGTGTATGGAATTATTTACTCTGATTGACAAGGTACTAGCTGGGAGGGATACAGTGTATGGAATTATTTACTCTGATTGACAAGGTACTAGCTGGGAGGGATACAGTGTATGGAATTATTTACTCTGATTGACAAGGTACTAGCTGGGAGGGATACAGTGTATGGAATTATTTACTCTGATTGACAAGGTACTAGCTGGGAGGGATACAGTGTATGGAATTATTTACTTACTGATTGACAAGGTACTAGCTGGGAGGGATACAGTGTATGGAATTATTTACTCTGATTGACAAGGTACTAGCTGGGAGGGATACAGTGTATGGAATTATTTACTCTGATTGACAAGGTACTAGCTGGGAGGGATACAGTGTATGGAATTATTTACTCTGATTGACAAGGTACTAGCTGGGAGGGGAGGGATACAGTGTATGGAATTATTTACTCTGATTGACAAGGTACTAGCTGGGAGGGATACAGTGTATGGAATTATTTACTTCTGATTGACAAGGTACTAGCTGGGAGGGATACAGTGTATGGAATTATTTACTTCTGATTGACAAGGTACTAGCTGGGAGGGATACAGTGTATGGAATTATTTACTCTGATTGACAAGGTACTAGCTGGGAGGGATACAGTGTATGGAATTATTTACTCTGATTGACAAGGTACTAGCTGGGAGGGATACAGTGTATGGAATTATTTACTCTGATTGACAAGGTACTAGCTGGGAGGGATACAGTGTATGGAATTATTTACTCTGATTGACAAGGTACTAGCTGGGAGGGATACAGTGTATGGAATTATTTACTTCTGATTGACAAGGTACTAGCTGGGGGATACAGTGTATGGAATTATTTACTTCTGATTGACAAGGTACTAGCTGGGAGGGATACAGTGTATGGAATTATTTACTCTGATTGACAAGGTACTAGCTGGGAGGGATACAGTGTATGGAATTATTTACTCTGATTGACAAGGTACTAGCTGGGAGGGATACAGTGTATGGAATTATTTACTCTGATTGACAAGGTACTAGCTGGGAGGGATACAGTGTATGGAATTATTTACTCTGATTGACAAGGTACTAGCTGGGAGGGATACAGTGTATGGAATTATTTACTCTGATTGACAAGGTACTAGCTGGGAGGGATACAGTGTATGGAATTATTTACTCTGATTGACAAGGTACTAGCTGGGAGGGATACAGTGTATGGAATTATTTACTCTGATTGACAAGGTACTAGCTGGGAGGGATACAGTGTATGGAATTATTTACTCTGATTGACAAGGTACTAGCTGGGAGGGATACAGTGTATGGAATTATTTACTTCTGATTGACAAGGTACTAGCTGGGAGGGATACAGTGTATGGAATTATTTACTCTGATTGACAAGGTACTAGCTGGGAGGGATACAGTGTATGGAATTATTTACTCTGATTGACAAGGTACTAGCTGGGAGGGATACAGTGTATGGAATTATTTACTCTGATTGACAAGGTACTAGCTGGGAGGGATACAGTGTATGGAATTATTTACTCTGATTGACAAGGTACTAGCTGGGAGGGATACAGTGTATGGAATTATTTACTCTGATTGACAAGGTACTAGCTGGGAGGGATACAGTGTATGGAATTATTTACTCTGATTGACAAGGTACTAGCTGGGAGGGATACAGTGTATGGAATTATTTACTCTGATTGACAAGGTACTAGCTGGGAGGGATACAGTGTATGGAATTATTTACTCTGATTGACAAGGTACTAGCTGGGAGGGATACAGTGTATGGAATTATTTACTCTGATTGACAAGGTACTAGCTGGGAGGGATACAGTGTATGGAATTATTTACTCTGATTGACAAGGTACTAGCTGGGAGGGATACAGTGTATGGAATTATTTACTCTGATTGACAAGGTACTAGCTGGGAGGGATACAGTGTATGGAATTATTTACTCTGATTGACAAGGTACTAGCTGGGAGGGATACAGTGTATGGAATTATTTACTCTGATTGACAAGGTACTAGCTGGGAGGGATACAGTGTATGGAATTATTTACTCTGATTGACAAGGTACTAGCTGGGAGGGGAGGGATACAGTGTATGGAATTATTTACTTCTGATTGACAAGGTACTAGCTGGGAGGGATACAGTGTATGGAATTATTTACTCTGATTGACAAGGTACTAGCTGGGAGGGATACAGTGTATGGAATTATTTACTCTGATTGACAAGGTACTAGCTGGGAGGGATACAGTGTATGGAATTATTTACTCTGATTGACAAGGTACTAGCTGGGAGGGATACAGTGTATGGAATTATTTACTCTGATTGACAAGGTACTAGCTGGGGGGATACAGTGTATGGAATTATTTACTCTGATTGACAAGGTACTAGCTGGGAGGGATACAGTGTATGGAATTATTTACTCTGATTGACAAGGTACTAGCTGGGAGGGATACAGTGTATGGAATTATTTACTCTGATTGACAAGGTACTAGCTGGGAGGGATACAGTGTATGGAATTATTTACTCTGATTGACAAGGTACTAGCTGGGAGGGATACAGTGTATGGAATTATTTACTCTGATTGACAAGGTACTAGCTGGGAGGGATACAGTGTATGGAATTATTTACTCTGATTGACAAGGTACTAGCTGGGAGGGATACAGTGTATGGAATTATTTACTTCTGATTGACAAGGTACTAGCTGGGAGGGATACAGTGTATGGAATTATTTACTTCTGATTGACAAGGTACTAGCTGGGAGGGATACAGTGTATGGGAATTATTTACTCTGATTGACAAGGTACTAGCTGGGAGGGATACAGTGTATGGAATTATTTACTCTGATTGACAAGGTACTAGCTGGGAGGGATACAGTGTATGGAATTATTTACTTCTGATTGACAAGGTACTAGCTGGGAGGGATACAGTGTATGGAATTATTTACTCTGATTGACAAGGTACTAGCTGGGAGGGATACAGTGTATGGAATTATTTACTCTGATTGACACAAGGTACTAGCTGGGAGGGATACAGTGTATGGAATTATTTACTCTGATTGACAAGGTACTAGCTGGGAGGGATACAGTGTATGGAATTATTTACTCTGATTGACAAGGTACTAGCTGGGAGGGATACAGTGTATGGAATTATTTACTCTGATTGACAAGGTACTAGCTGGGAGGGATACAGTGTATGGAATTATTTACTCTGATTGACAAGGTACTAGCTGGGAGGGATACAGTGTATGGAATTATTTACTTCTGATTGACAAGGTACTAGCTGGGAGGGATACAGTGTATGGAATTATTTACTCTGATTGACAAGGTACTAGCTGGGAGGGATACAGTGTATGGAATTATTTACTCTGATTGACAAGGTACTAGCTGGGAGGGATACAGTGTATGGAATTATTTACTTCTGATTGACAAGGTACTAGCTGGGAGGGATACAGTGTATGGAATTATTTACTTCTGATTGACAAGGTACTAGCTGGGAGGGATACAGTGTATGGAATTATTTACTCTGATTGACAAGGTACTAGCTGGGAGGGATACAGTGTATGGAATTATTTACTTCTGATTGACAAGGTACTAGCTGGGAGGGATACAGTGTATGGAATTATTTACTCTGATTGACAAGGTACTAGCTGGGAGGGATACAGTGTATGGAATTATTTACTCTGATTGACAAGGTACTAGCTGGGAGGGATACAGTGTATGGAATTATTTACTCTGATTGACAAGGTACTAGCTGGGAGGGATACAGTGTATGGAATTATTTACTCTGATTGACAAGGTACTAGCTGGGAGGGATACAGTGTATGGAATTATTTACTCTGATTGACAAGGTACTAGCTGGGAGGGATACAGTGTATGGAATTATTTACTCTGATTGACAAGGTACTAGCTGGGAGGGATACAGTGTATGGAATTATTTACTCTGATTGACAAGGTACTAGCTGGGAGGGATACAGTGTATGGAATTATTTACTCTGATTGACAAGGTTACTAGCTGGGAGGGATACAGTGTATGGAATTATTTACTCTGATTGACAAGGTACTAGCTGGGAGGGATACAGTGTATGGAATTATTTACTCTGATTGACAAGGTACTAGCTGGGAGGGATACAGTGTATGGAATTATTTACTCTGATTGACAAGGTACTAGCTGGGAGGGATACAGTGTATGGAATTATTTACTCTGATTGACAAGGTACTAGCTGGGAGGGATACAGTGTATGGAATTATTTACTCTGATTGACAAGGTACTAGCTGGGAGGGATACAGTGTATGGAATTATTTACTCTGATTGACAAGGTACTAGCTGGGAGGGATACAGTGTATGGAATTATTTACTCTGATTGACAAGGTACTAGCTGGGAGGGATACAGTGTATGGAATTATTTACTCTGATTGACAAGGTACTAGCTGGGAGGGATACAGTGTATGGAATTATTTACTCTGATTGACAAGGTACTAGCTGGGAGGGATACAGTGTATGGAATTATTTACTCTGATTGACAAGGTACTAGCTGGGAGGGATACAGTGTATGGAATTATTTACTCTGATTGACAAGGTACTAGCTGGGAGGGATACAGTGTATGGAATTATTTACTTCTGATTGACAAGGTACTAGCTGGGAGGGATACAGTGTATGGAATTATTTACTCTGATTGACAAGGTACTAGCTGGGAGGGATACAGTGTATGGAATTATTTACTCTGATTGACAAGGTACTAGCTGGGAGGGATACAGTGTATGGAATTATTTACTCTGATTGACAAGGTACTAGCTGGGAGGGATACAGTGTATGGAATTATTTACTCTGATTGACAAGGTACTAGCTGGGAGGGATACAGTGTATGGAATTTATTTCTTCTGATTGACAAGGTACTAGCTGGGAGGGATACAGTGTATGGAATTATTTACTTCTGATTGACAAGGTACTAGCTGGGAGGGATACAGTGTATGGAATTATTTACTCTGATTGACAAGGTACTAGCTGGGAGGGATACAGTGTATGGAATTATTTACTCTGATTGACAAGGTACTAGCTGGGAGGGATACAGTGTATGGAATTATTTACTCTGATTGACAAGGTACTAGCTGGGAGGGATACAGTGTATGGAATTATTTACTCTGATTGACAAGGTACTAGCTGGGAGGGATACAGTGTATGGAATTATTTACTCTGATTGACAAGGTACTAGCTGGGAGGGATACAGTGTATGGAATTATTTACTCTGATTGACAAGGTACTAGCTGGGAGGGATACAGTGTATGGAATTATTTACTCTGATTGACAAGGTACTAGCTGGGAGGGATACAGTGTATGGAATTATTTACTTCTGATTGACAAGGTACTAGCTGGGAGGGATACAGTGTATGGAATTATTTACTCTGATTGACAAGGTACTAGCTGGGAGGGATACAGTGTATGGAATTATTTACTCTGATTGACAAGGTACTAGCTGGGAGGGATACAGTGTATGGAATTATTTACTCTGATTGACAAGGTACTAGCTGGGAGGGATACAGTGTATGGAATTATTTACTCTGATTGACAAGGTACTAGCTGGGAGGGATACAGTGTATGGAATTATTTACTCTGATTGACAAGGTACTAGCTGGGAGGGATACAGTGTATGGAATTATTTACTCTGATTGACAAGGTACTAGCTGGGAGGGATACAGTGTATGGAATTATTTACTCTGATTGACAAGGTACTAGCTGGGAGGGATACAGTGTATGGAATTATTTACTCTGATTGACAAGGTACTAGCTGGGAGGGATACAGTGTATGGAATTATTTACTCTGATTGACAAGGTACTAGCTGGGAGGGATACAGTGTATGGAATTATTTACTCTGATTGACAAGGTACTAGCTGGGAGGGACACAGTGTATGGAATTATTTACTCTGATTGACAAGGTACTAGCTGGGAGGGATACAGTGTATGGAATTATTTACTCTGATTGACAAGGTACTAGCTGGGAGGGATACAGTGTATGGAATTATTTACTCTGATTGACAAGGTACTAGCTGGGAGGGATACAGTGTATGGAATTATTTACTCTGATTGACAAGGTACTAGCTGGGAGGGATACAGTGTATGGAATTATTTACTCTGATTGACAAGGTACTAGCTGGGAGGGATACAGTGTATGGAATTATTTACTCTGATTGACAAGGTACTAGCTGGGAGGGATACAGTGTATGGAATTATTTACTCTGATTGACAAGGTACTAGCTGGGAGGGATACAGTGTATGGAATTATTTACTCTGATTGACAAGGTACTAGCTGGGAGGGATACAGTGTATGGAATTATTTACTCTGATTGACAAGGTACTAGCTGGGAGGGATACAGTGTATGGAATTATTTACTCTGATTGACAAGGTACTAGCTGGGAGGGATACAGTGTATGGAATTATTTACTCTGATTGACAAGGTACTAGCTGGGAGGGACACAGTGTATGGAATTATTTACTTCTGATTGACAAGGTACTAGCTGGGAGGGATACAGTGTATGGAATTATTTACTCTGATTGACAAGGTACTAGCTGGGAGGGATACAGTGTATGGAATTATTTACTCTGATTGACAAGGTACTAGCTGGGAGGGATACAGTGTATGGAATTATTTACTCTGATTGACAAGGTACTAGCTGGGAGGGATACAGTGTATGGAATTATTTACTCTGATTGACAAGGTACTAGCTGGGAGGGATACAGTGTATGGAATTATTTACTCTGATTGACAAGGTACTAGCTGGGAGGGATACAGTGTATGGAATTATTTACTCTGATTGACAAGGTACTAGCTGGGAGGGATACAGTGTATGGAATTATTTACTCTGATTGACAAGGTACTAGCTGGGAGGGATACAGTGTATGGAATTATTTACTCTGATTGACAAGGTACTAGCTGGGAGGGATACAGTGTATGGAATTATTTACTCTGATTGACAAGGTACTAGCTGGGAGGGATACAGTGTATGGAATTATTTTACTTCTGATTGACAAGGTACTAGCTGGGAGGGATACAGTGTATGGAATTATTTACTCTGATTGACAAGGTACTAGCTGGGAGGGATACAGTGTATGGAATTATTTACTCTGATTGACAAGGTACTAGCTGGGAGGGATACAGTGTATGGAATTATTTACTCTGATTGACAAGGTACTAGCTGGGAGGGATACAGTGTATGGAATTATTTACTCTGATTGACAAGGTACTAGCTGGGAGGGATACAGTGTATGGAATTATTTACTCTGATTGACAAGGTACTAGCTGGGAGGGATACAGTGTATGGAATTATTTACTCTGATTGACAAGGTACTAGCTGGGAGGGATACAGTGTATGGAATTATTTACTCTGATTGACAAGGTACTAGCTGGGAGGGATACAGTGTATGGAATTATTTACTCTGATTGACAAGGTACTAGCTGGGAGGGATACAGTGTATGGAATTATTTACTCTGATTGACAAGGTACTAGCTGGGAGGGATACAGTGTATGGAATTATTTACTCTGATTGACAAGGTACTAGCTGGGAGGGATACAGTGTATGGAATTATTTACTCTGATTGACAAGGTACTAGCTGGGAGGGATACAGTGTATGGAATTATTTACTTCTGATTGACAAGGTACTAGCTGGGAGGGATACAGTGTATGGAATTATTTACTCTGATTGACAAGGTACTAGCTGGGAGGGATACAGTGTATGGAATTAATTACTTCTGATTGACAAGGTACTAGCTGGGAGGGATACAGTGTATGGAATTATTTACTCTGATTGACAAGGTACTAGCTGGGAGGGATACAGTGTATGGAATTATTTACTCTGATTGACAAGGTACTAGCTGGGAGGGATACAGTGTATGGAATTATTTACTCTGATTGACAAGGTACTAGCTGGGAGGGATACAGTGTATGGAATTATTTACTCTGATTGACAAGGTACTAGCTGGGAGGGATACAGTGTATGGAATTATTTACTCTGATTGACAAGGTACTAGCTGGGAGGGATACAGTGTATGGAATTATTTACTCTGATTGACAAGGTACTAGCTGGGAGGGATACAGTGTATGGAATTATTTACTCTGATTGACAAGGTACTAGCTGGGAGGGATACAGTGTATGGAATTATTTACTCTGATTGACAAGGTACTAGCTGGGAGGGATACAGTGTATGGAATTATTTACTTCTGATTGACAAGGTACTAGCTGGGAGGGATACAGTGTATGGAATTATTTACTCTGATTGACAAGGTACTAGCTGGGAGGGATACAGTGTATGGAATTATTTACTCTGATTGACAAGGTACTAGCTGGGAGGGATACAGTGTATGGAATTATTTACTCTGATTGACAAGGTACTAGCTGGGAGGGATACAGTGTATGGAATTATTTACTCTGATTGACAAGGTACTAGCTGGGAGGGATACAGTGTATGGAATTATTTACTCTGATTGACAAGGTACTAGCTGGGAGGGATACAGTGTATGGAATTATTTACTCTGATTGACAAGGTACTAGCTGGGAGGGATACAGTGTATGGAATTATTTACTTCTGATTGACAAGGTACTAGCTGGGAGGGATACAGTGTATGGAATTATTTACTCTGATTGACAAGGTACTAGCTGGGAGGGATACAGTGTATGGAATTATTTACTCTGATTGACAAGGTACTAGCTGGGAGGGATACAGTGTATGGAATTATTTACTCTGATTGACAAGGTACTAGCTGGGAGGGATACAGTGTATGGAATTATTTACTCTGATTGACAAGGTACTAGCTGGGAGGGATACAGTGTATGGAATTATTTACTCTGATTGACAAGGTACTAGCTGGGAGGGATACAGTGTATGGAATTATTTACTCTGATTGACAAGGTACTAGCTGGGAGGGATACAGTGTATGGAATTATTTACTCTGATTGACAAGGTACTAGCTGGGAGGGATACAGTGTATGGAATTATTTACTCTGATTGACAAGGTACTAGCTGGGAGGGATACAGTGTATGGAATTATTTACTCTGATTGACAAGGTACTAGCTGGGAGGGATACAGTGTATGGAATTATTTACTCTGATTGACTGGGAGGGATACAGGTACTAGCTGGGAGGGATACAGTGTATGGAATTATTTACTCTGATTGACAAGGTACTAGCTGGGAGGGATACAGTGTATGGAATTATTTACTACTCTGATTGACAAGGTACTAGCTGGGAGGGATACAGTGTATGGAATTATTTACTCTGATTGACAAGGTACTAGCTGGGAGGGATACAGTGTATGGAATTATTTACTCTGATTGACAAGGTAACTAGCTGGGAGGGATACAGTGTATGGAATTATTTACTCTGATTGACAAGGTACTAGCTGGGAGGGATACAGTGTATGGAATTATTTACTCTGATTGACAAGGTACTAGCTGGGAGGGATACAGTGTATGGAATTATTTACTTCTGATTGACAAGGTACTAGCTGGGAGGGATACAGTGTATGGAATTATTTACTCTGATTGACAAGGTACTAGCTGGGAGGGATACAGTGTATGGAATTATTTACTCTGATTGACAAGGTACTAGCTGGGAGGGATACAGTGTAGGGAATTATTTACTCTGATTGACAAGTGGTACTAGCTAGCTGGGAGGGATACAGTGTATGGAATTATTTACTCTGATTGACAAGGTACTAGCTGGGAGGGATACAGTGTATGGAATTATTTACTCTGATTGACAAGGTACTAGCTGGGAGGGATACAGTGTATGGAATTATTTACTTCTGATTGACAAGGTACTAGCTGGGTGGGATACAGTGTATGGAATTATTTACTCTGATTGACAAGGTACTAGCTGGGAGGGATACAGTGTATGGAATTAATTACTCTGATTTACTAGCTGGGAGGGATGAAGGGATGTGTATGAATTATTTACTCTGATTGACAATGGTACTAGCTGGGAGGGATACAGTGTATGGAATTATTTACTCATGATTGACAATCTTAATGAGAGGTACTAGCTGGGAGGTATGGTACAGTGTATGGTCTTGATTATTATTTACTCTGATTGACAAGGTACAAAGGGGGTACTGACCCCAGATATATTGATGTATTAGGTATGGGTCTGACCCCAAATATACTGATGTATGAGGTAGGGGTCAAAGGGGTACTGACCCCAGATAAACTGATGTATGAGGTAGGGGTCAATGGGGATTACACGAACCCAGATAAACTGATGTACGAGGTAGGGGTCAAAGGGGTACTGACCCCAGATATATACTGATGTATGAGGTAGGGATCAAAGGGATACTGACCCCAGATATACTGATGTATGAGTAGGGGTCAAAGGGGTACTGACCCCAGATATACTGATGAATTAGTAGGTGTCAAAGGGGTACTGACCCCAAGATATACTGATGTATGAAGTAGGGGTCAAAGGGTACTGACCCCAGATAGTACTGATGTATGAGGTAAGGGGTCAAAGGGTACTGACCCTAACAGATATACTGATGTACGAGTAGGGTCAAGGGTACTGACCCCCAGATATACTGATGTATAGTGGTAGGGGTCAAAGGGGTACTGACCCCCAGATATACTGGATGTACAAATGTAGGTGTCAAAGATAACTGATGACCTCAGAAATACTGATGTACGAGGTATGGGGTCTAAAGGGGTCTGACCCCGATATACTGATGTATTAGGTAGGGATCAAAGGGGCTACAGACTTACCCCAGAAATACTGATGTACGAGGTCAGGGGTTAGGGGACCCCATATATACAGATGTACTGAGGTAGGTGTCAAAGGGTACTGACCCCATAATATATTTGATGTATTAGGTAGGAGTCAAAGGGTACTGAACCCAGTATATACTGATGTATTAGGTGAAAGGGTCAAGGGGTAACAGACTCTCATTGAATAATACTGATGTATGAGGATGAGGGGTCAAAAGGGTACTGACCCCAGATATACTGATGTACGTTAGGTAGGGGTCAAAGGGGTACTGACCCCAGATTATACTGATGTATGATGTAGGGGTCCAAAGGGGTACTGACCCCAGATAATACTGATGTATACGAGGTAGGGGTCAAAAAGGGGTACTGACCCCAATATACTGATGTATGAGGTAGGGGTCAAAGGGGTACTGACCCCAGATATACTGATGTATTATGAGGTAGGGTCAAAGGGGTACTGACCCCAGATATACTGATGTATGAGGTAGGGGTCAAAGGGGTACTGACCCCAGATATACTGATGTATGAGGTAGGGGTCAAAGGGGATACTGATGTATGAGGTAGGGGTCAAAGGGGTACTGACCCCAGATATACTGATGTATGAGGTAGGGGTCAAAGGGGTACTGACCCCAGATATACTGATGTACGAGGTAGGGGTCAAAGGGGTACTGACCCCAGATATACTGATGTATGAGGTAGGGGTCAAAGGGGTACTGACCCCAGATATACTGATGTATGAGGTAGGGGTGATGTATGAGGTAGGGGTCAAAGGGGTACTGACCCCAGATATACTGATGTATGAGGTAGGGGTCAAAGGGGTACTGACCCCAGATATACTGATGTATGAGGTAGGGGTCAAAGGGGTACTGACCTCAGATACACTGATGTATGAGGTAGGGGTCAAAGAGGTACTGACCTCAGATACACTGATGTATGAGGTAGGGTCAAACGGGTACTAACCCTAGATATACTGATGTACGAGGTAGGGGTCAAAGGGCACATTAATTGATATATATATATATATGATTATACGGTATTATAAAATGTACCTAAGACCAAATCTAGAGAGATGTGCAGTGTGTATTATTAGTACATCACATGATAATAACTAGGAATGCGATTGGATAACAGCCATGGTCTATTTTGCGACAGTTCCCTGTCTTTCTTGACTACTGGAGACTACACCTGACTACGGGAACTATACCAAAGTATATTCACCCGGGAATGAGCATGCGGCCAAATATATGACGTCATAATGAATGTCATGTGATATACTAAATCTATTATGGCCATTTCCCTCATGAACAGTTCTCCTATAGTGTTGTCTGGCAAGATATAGTCTCCGAGTCGAAGACAACACATATCTCAACAAGTACAAGATATATATTTCGTTATTTACCTTGTATATTTTATTTTAAAGGAATGATATAAACCACTAATACACATAAATGCAGATGTATGTGTACCTACACGTACAGTATGGCTGCCAATATTTCGACAAATCGTTCTATTTCATGCTGTAGAGCTTTTTTTTTTTTTGTCAGTCACTTTTATTCCATGTGCCACTATGTGAAGTCCCAAATTGAAGTGATATTACTTTAAAATAATTTGAATACATGTTAGATAGACTACATTTAGATTCATGAATATAGCTAGATCGTAGTATATCTTCTATAAATACCGACCAGAACACATTGCGCACGGCTTCAAGAATCCTTAAATACTCGAAGTTTTGCTTAAAAATATGATAAAAAGTAACTTTAAAATGACTCATTTGAATGTCATAAACTAAATTCCAATATTTCTGTCGAAAAAGGTATCCAGAAAACATAACTTTGTGACTCTGAATAATGACGAAATTCGGGATCTCGACAGTACTGTACGTAATGGCTGCCGTGCGCTTGGGGTAATCTATGAAAGCAAATTTTAATTTGGTCATAATCACACATCGTTAAGTTTTTTACCAAGTAAGACTTAGCAAACAGTAATCGCTTATTAAAATGTCAGTATATTTTGGGAAACTTGGAATTTAATGTGTAATTTCTGTCAATATTGTAATATCAGCTGTCAATGTTTGTACATAGGTCTGTTGGCGATCGTGTTTTTTCTCGTGGCGGTCAAAAATGGAGTATAAACAGTAAAATATATGAATACCCGATGTTTGCATCTAAACATTATTGTAAAATATTTTTATTTACACTTTTTTAAAATTAAATTAACGCGAATAATAGTTATCAGAAACTGTTGTACTATTTATTACAATTAAAATTGTAACACACACATCGCAAGGCGGGCGAGTAAACCCACTAATGTTTATGTGTACCATATACGTGAGTTGTACCTATGAGCGCGCACCGGATGTTACCTATGTATGGTGACGTCATCGCCATCATTTCTGACATCTCCTATAGGAAAAACAATTCCATCTGGAAAAGGGCCATCATACAAATACTATTAACATGATAGTGTGTATGAGTACATTGTAATGTACATGTGTTGGTTTTAGACCAGTATTTTATTACCTGACAAATGAAAAACAATAAACAATTATAACAGGATATTAGTATATTGAAGTTATACTGGGTAAATATAACAGGATATTAGTGTATTGAAGTTATACTGGGTAAATATAACAGGATATTAGTATATTGAAGTTATACTGGGATAAATATAACAGGGATATTAGTATATTGAAGTTATACTTGGGTGAATATAACAGGATATTAGTATATTGAAGTTATACTGGGTGAAATATAACAGGATATTAGTATATTGAAGTTAGTTATACTGGTGAATATAAACAGGATATTAGTATATTGAAGTTATACTGGGTGTAAATATAACAGGATATTAGTATATTGAAGTTATACTGGGTGAATATAACATGATATTAGTAAATTTGAAGTATATACTGGGTGAATATAATAGGATATTAGTAATTATTGAAGTATATTGAAGTTATACTGGGTAAATATAACAGGATATTAGTATATTGAAGTTATACTAGGGTAAATATAACAGGATATTAGTATATTGAAGTTATACTTGGTGAATATAACAGGATATTAGTATATTGAAGTTATACTGGGTGAATATAACAGGATATTAGTATATTGAAGTTATACTGGGTAAATATAACAGGATATTAGTATATTGAAGTTATACTGGGCGTAAATATAACAGGATATTAGCTATATTGAAAGTTTTATACTGGGTAAATATAACAGGATAATATATATTAGTACTGGGTATTAACAGGATAGTATATTCAAGTTATACAGGGTGAATATAACAGGATATTAGTATATTTGAAGTTATAACTGGGTAAATATAACAGGATAGTAGTATATTGAAGTTATACTGGGTGAATATAACAGAGATATTAGTATATTGAAGTTATACAGGGTAAATATAACAGGATATTAGTATATTGAAGTTATACTGGGTAAATATAACAGGAATATTAGTTATATATTGAAGTTATACTGGGTAAATATAACAGGATATTAGTATATTGAAGTTATACTGGGTGAATATAACAGGATATTAGTATATTGAAGTTATACTGGGTAAATATAACAGGATATTAGTATATTGAAGTTATTACTGGGTGAATATAACAGGACAGGATATTTGAAGTATACTGGAAAATTAACAGTAAATAAGTTATACTGGTATATACTGTTGAATATAACAGGATATTAGTATATTGAAGTTATACTGGGTGAATATAACAGGATATTAGTATATTGAAGTTATATTACTGGGTAAATATAACAGGATATTAGTAGATATATTGAAAGTTATACTTGGGTGAATATAACAGGATATTAGTATATTAAAGTTATACTGGGTAAATATAACAGGATATTAGTATATTGAAGTTATACTGGGTAAATATAACAGGATATTAGTATATTGAAGTTTATACTGGGTGGGTGAATATAAACAGGATATTAGTATATTGAAAGTTATACTGGGTGAATATAACATGGATATTAGTATATTGAAGTTATACTGGGTGAATATAACAGGATATTAGTATATTGCAAAGTTATACTGGGTAAATATAACAGAGATATTAGTATATTGAAGTTATACTGGGTAAAATATAACAGGATATTATTATATTGAAGTTATACTGGGTGAAATATAACAGGATATTAGTATATTGAAGTTATACTGGAGTTGAATATAACTGGATATTAGGGTAGTTAATATTTAACAGGATATTAGTATATTGAAGTTATACTGGTAAATATAACAGGATATTAGTAAATATTGAAGTTATACTGGGTAAATATAACAGGATATTAGTATATTGAAGTTATACTGGGTAAATATAACAGGATATTAGTATATTGAAGTTATACTGGGTGAATATAACAGGATATTAGTATATTGAAGTTATACTGGGTAAATATAACAGGATATTAGTATATTGAAGTTATACTGGGTGAATATAACAGGATATTAGTATATTGAAGTTATACTGGGTAAATATAACAGGATATTAGTATATTGAAGTTATACTGGGTAAATATAACAGGATATTAGTATATTGAAGTTATACTGGGTAAATATAACAGGATATTATGCATTGAGAGTTATTACTGGGTGAATATAACGGAATATTAGTATATTTTATACTGGGTAAATATGAACAGGATATTAGTTTTATATAAATAAACAGGATATTATTACTATTTGGATAGTTATACTTACTTGTGAATATAACAGGATATTAGTATATTGAAGTTATACTGGGTAAATATAACAGGATATTAGTATATTGAAGTTATACTGGGTGAATATAACAGGATATTAGTATATTGAAGCTTATACTTGGTGCAATTTAACAGGATATAGTATATTGAAAAGTTTGGGGTAAATATATAACCAGGATATTAGTACTATTGAGTATTATACTGGGTATTAATATAACAGGATATTAGTATATTTGAAGTTATACTGGGTAAATATAAAACAGGATATTAGTATATTGAAGTTATACTGGGTAAATATAACAGGATTATTAGTATATTGAAGTTATACTGGGGTGAATTATAACAGGATATTAGTATATTGAAGTTATACTGGGTGAATATAACAGGATATTAGTATATTGAAGTTATACTGGGTAAATATAACAGGATATTAGTATATTGAAGTTATACTGGGTAAATATAACAGGATATTAGTATATTGAAGTTATTACTGGGGGAAATATAACAGGATATTAGTATAATTGAAGTTATACTGGGTGAATATAACAGGGATATTAGTATATTGAATTGTTATACTTTGTGGTAGATAACAGGATATTAGTATATTGAAGTTATACTGGGTGAATATAACAGGATATTAGTATATTGAAGTTATACTGGGTAAATATAACAGGATATTAGTATATTGAAGTTATACTGGGTAAATATAACAGGATATTAGTATATTGAAGTTATACTGGGTAAATATAACAGGATATGAAGTATATTGAAGTTATACTGGGTGAATATAACAGGATATTAGTATATTGAAGTTATACTGGGTAAATATAACAGGATATTAGTATATTGAAGTTATACTGGGTGAATATAACAGGATATTATATTGAAGTATACTGGGTGAATAAACAGGATTATAGTATATATACTGGGTGAATATAACAGGATATTAGTATATTGAAGTTATACTGGGTAGGATATAGAATATAACTGGGTGATATTAGTATATTATAGTATATTGAAGTTATACTGGGTAAATATAACAGGATATTAGTATATTGAAGTTATACTGGGTAAATATAACAGGATATTAGTATATTGAAGTTATACTGGTGAATATAATAGGATATTAGTATATTAGTTTATATTGATAAGTAAGTTTATACTGGGTAAAATATAACAGGATATTAGTATATTGAAGTTATACTGGGTGAATATAACAGGATTATTAGTATATTGAAGTTATACTGGGTAAATATAACAGAATATTAGTATATTGAAGTTATACTGGGTGAAATAACAGGATATTAGTATATTGAAGTTATACTGGGTGAATATAACGGTATTAGTATATTGAATTATACAGGAATATAACGGATTAGTATATTGAAGTTATACTGGGTGAATATAACAGATATTAGTATATTGAAGTTATACTGGGTGAATATAAACAGGATATTAAGTATATTGAAGTTATACTGGGTGAATATAACAGGATATTAGTATATTGAAGTTATACTGGGTAAATATAACAGGATATTAGTATATTGAAGTTATACTGGGTGAATATAACAGGATATTAGTATATTGAAGTTATACTGGGTAAATATAACAGGATATTGAGTATATTGAAGTTATACTGGGTGAAATATAACAGGATAATTAGTATATTGAAGTTATACTGGGTAAATATAACAGGATATTAGTATATTGAAGTTATACTGGGTGAATATAACAGGATATTAGTATATTAAAGTTATACTGGGTAAATATAACAGGATATTAGTATATTGAAGTTATACTGGGTAAATATAACAGGATATTAGTATTATTGAAGTTTTATACTGTGGTGAATATAACAGGATATTAGTATATTGAAGTTATACTGGGTAAATATAACAGGATATTATATTGAAGTTATACTGGGTGAAATATATACAGGATATGTAGTTATTGAAGTTATAACTGGGTAAATATAACAGGATATTAGTATATTCAAGTTATACTGGGTAAATATAACAGGATATTAGTATATTGAAGTTATACTGGGTAAATATAACAGGATATTAGTATATTGAAGTTATACTGGGTAAATATAACAGGATATTAGTATATTGAAGTTATACTGGGTGAAATATAACAGGATATTTAGTTTTATTGAAGTTATATATTGTTATATGAAATATAACAGGATATTAGTATATTGAAGTTATACTGGGTGAATATAATATACAGGATATTAGTATATTGAAGTTATACTGGGTGAATATAACAGGATATTAGTATATTGAAGTTTATACTGGGTGAATATAACAGGATATTAGTATATTGAAGTTATACTGGGTGAATATAACAGGATATTAGTATATTGAAGTTATACTGGGTGAATATAACAGGATATTAGTATATTGAAGTTATACTGGGTAAATATAACAGGATATTAGTATATTGAAGTTATACTGGGTAAATATAACAGGATATTAGTATATTGAAGTTATACTGGGTGAATATAACAGGATATTAGTATATTGAAGTTATACTGGGTAAATATAACAGGATATTAGTATATTGAAGTTATACTGGGTAAATATAACAGGATATTAGTATATTGAAGTTATACTGGGTGAATATAACAGGATATTAGTATATTGAAGTTATACTGGGTAAATATAACAGGATATTAGTATATTGAAGTTATACTGGGTGAATATAACAGGATATGTTAGTATATTGAAGTTATACTGGGTGAATATAACAGGATATTAGTATATTGAAGTTATACTGGGTGAATATAACAGGGATATTAGTATATTGAAGTTATACTGGGTAAATATAACAGGATATTAGTATATTGAAGTTATACTGGGTGAATATAACAGGACTATTAGTATATTGAAGTATATACTGGGTAAATATAACAGGATATTAGTATATTGAAGTTATACTGGGTAAATATAACAGGATATTAGTATATTGAAGTTATACTGGGTGAATATAACAGGTGTATTAGTATATTGAAGTTATTACTGGGTGAATATAACAGGATATTAGTATATTGAAGTTATTACTGGGGAATATAACAAGGATATTAGTATATTGAAGTTATACTGGGTATAGGAATATAACAGGATATTAGTATATTGAAGTTATACTGGGTAAATATAACAGGATATTAGTATATTGAAGTTATACTGGTAAATATAACAGGATATTAGTATATAAGTTATACTGGGTGAATATAACAGGTATATTGAAGTATAGTTATACTGGGTGAATATAACAGGATATTAGTATAGGAAGTTATACTGGGTGAATATAACAGGATATTAGTATATTGAAGTTATACTGGGTGAATATAACAGGATATTAGTATATTGAAGTTATACTGGGTAAATATAACAGGATATTAGTATATTGAAGTTATACTGGGTAAATATAACAGGATATTAGTATATTGAAGTTATACTGGGTAAATATAACAGGATATTAGTATATTGAAGTTATACTGGGTAAATATAACAGGATATTAGTATATTGAAGTTATACTGGGTAAATAAACAGGATAGTTATGGCACATTACCTTTCAAGTAATTTTGTGGGACATATAACCAGGATGAAAATCATAGAGTATTTAAGTTTATGGGTTACCTTTAACGTGAGAGACAGTTGATGAAAACATAGGAGTATTTATGTTTATGTGTTACCTTTAACGTGAGGACAGTTGATGAAAACATAGAGTATTTATGTTTATGTGTTACCTTTAACGTGAGGACAGTTGATGAAAACATAGAGTATTTATGTTTATGTGTTACCTTTAACGTGAGGACAGTTGATGAAAACATAGAATATTTATGTGTTTATAACTTGACAATCTTAGTGTAGTTATGTCCACATGTTTATAACATTAAATTAAACATGGAAACTTTAGTGTATTTTTGTCCATGTGTTTTATAATATGGAAACCTTAGTGTATTTATTTCCATGTGTTTTGTAATATGGAAACTTCAGTGTAATTTTGTCCGCATGTTTTGTAATATGGAACCTTATTGTATTTATGTCCACATGTTTATGGCATTAAATTAAATATGTGTTTAACATGGAAACCTAAGTGTATTTATATGTGCACATGTTTATAACAGGAAAGCCAGCAGTGTGTGGTGGTGGGAAGTAACAATCAGAGTCTCCTACAGGTGTACGCTCTAGTGGACACTGACCGGACACTGGTCAAGATCCAGGAAATTGTAGGTATCAGTCACATTCTAAGTTAAATGCCCTCATTTTTTATTTGGTAATCATTCTACACTGTTTAATGAATCTAAAGATGATAAAATGTTTGATTAAAAGTCTGGTTAGGTCACATCAGAAGTAACATGACACTTGAAAATTGTCTTAAAATGAATTTCACTTACTTTATATTGACTCTTTCCTGAAGCAAAGCCAGATCCTTTGACTTGAAGTAAGATATTATTCAAATATCAAGTAACACTTTTCTACCTTCATATTTGAAATAGCAACTGAACAAGGATGAGCGACCCCGAGGGATTTCTGCCCTCCAGGGCCCCCAGCAAGCTGGTTACCAAGGGATATTACTAGCAGTAGGGAAAAGGACTTCGGCCAGTGCTTTGTTCCCTTCATCCTCGGAGGGTACAGGAGATGTCCGTCTACAGTTTTTCCCTGTATCCATAGGTTTGTATGCTAGGAAAGTCATTACAAGTATCACTATTCCTCATTGTAAGTGAATGTACAACACTGAAAACAGATGTATTAAATGTTTTTGCAATCTTACTTTTAGAGATTCAGCTATTTTCATGCCAAGTTACAAATTTGAAAGTTGATCAAAATATTTTAAAGTAATTTTTGATGAAACGAGTACAGTATATGAGAATTAGTTAAGGTGAATCTGGGAAATGGATCTAGGAAAGTACATGTGTCTCATAATTGTAGACATCAAATCAGATTTGTGTCTTTCTTGTTTCTAATGATTTGACATGAATGTTATTAATTTGTGTTGAGTAGACAGGTCTGCTTTGAAGAGTACCAAGGATGGAGAGCCTTCAGCAGATCAGAGTGTGACAGAGAATCTAGTTCCCTCCAGTACATCCACACCTGCCACACAACAACAGAAAAAGACCATCAAACTACATTATTCTGTAGGAGAAGCCGATTCATCATTGAGTCAGTCAGTAAGCCAATCGGAATCATCCTCACTTGAACCGTTCAGCTTGATAAGCAATGGAATCTCAGAGGCCAGTACTCAGAATGTATCTCAAAGTGACCCTGTTGATCTTTTATTTAAGAAACAGAGAACAATATCAGAATTAAGGGACTACTCTGATACAGACTCTGCCAAATCATCGCCAAGGGATGTAACTCAGGGCTCGGAGGAATTGTCACCAAGGGATGTAACTCAAGGCTTGGAGGAATTGTTACCAAGGGATGTAACTCAGGGCTCGGAGGAATTGTCACCAAGGGATGTAACTCAGGGCTTCGGAGGAATTGTCACCAAGGATGATGAGGAATTGTCACCTCAAGGCTTGGAGGAATTGTCACCAAGGGATGTAACTCAGGGCTCGGAGGAATTGTCACCAAGGGATGTAACTCAGGGCTCGGAGGAATTGTTACCAAGGGATGTAACTCAGGGCTCGGAGGAATTGTTACCAAGGGATGTAAATCAAGGCTTGGAGGAATTGTTACCAAGGGATGTAACTCAGGGCTCGGAGGAATTGTTACCAAGGGATGTAACTCAGGGCTCGGAGGAATTGTTACCAAGGGATGTAACTCAGGGCTCGGAGGAATTGTTACCAAGGGATGTAACTCAGGGCTCGGAGGAATTGTCACCAAGGGATGTAACTCAGGGCTCGGAGGAATTGTCACCAAGGGATGTAACTCAAGGCTTGGAGGAATTGTTACCAAGGGATGTAACTCAGGGCTCGGAGGAATTGTTACCAAGGGATGTAACTCAAGGCTTGGAGGAATTGTTACCAAGGGATGTAACTCAAGGCTTGGAGGAATTGTTACCAAGGGATGTAACTCAGGGCTCGGAGGAATTGTTACCAAGGGATGTAACTCAAGGCTTGGAGGAATTGTTACCAAGGGATGTAACTCAGGGCTCGGAGGAATTGTCACCAAGGGATGTAACTCAGGGCTCGGAGGAATTGTCACCAAGGGATGTAACACAGGGCTCGGAAGAATTGTCACAAAGAGACCAACTTTCATCTACACCTCAAAAAAAGAAGTTAGTTGTTGACCTAAACAAATCTGATAGTGCTGACAGTGATTTAGAGACTGAAACTACGGAATTCTCAGATCAAAAACCACAGTTCAAAAGTCCGGAGTTAGATAAATATTTAGAGGAAAATGTAGGAATATCTGACCTCCCAAACTTGTCTCAAGATGCTAAAGACTCTGTCTCTGTAGTTGGCTCTGAACAGGCTGCTAGTAAGGATAAACAGAATGGTCATGATTCTGGCAACACTGAGGTGTGTGCTACCACAAATAAAGGGCCTATGGTTGGAGCAGCTGTGGATAGACTGAAAAATAACCAAGCCATCGAGGACTTAGAACGAGAGATACAATTACAGGTAAATAATAGTACTGTTTATCATACAAATAAGTTTTTAACTAGAAACTTTTTGAAAAGTGTTATTAAAGTTTTTTCCTGTAATGTGTTGACTGGACTAAAATCCTGACCATTCTCTAACTTTGTCCTTCAGAATTCTCACATAGAGCAGCTACAGAAGAAGGTGGACTCGTTATCCAGGTAGGACTTCACACACAGGTGATGGTGACAGTGTTACAGTTAGCTGTTTAATGTGATGATCAAAGTTATTGGCTATTGGATGCAATATATAATAGCAAATTAATATCGGTACTACACTATAAGTGGGAGTAGTTGTAAAACTACAATATTACGATTTTTTTTTAATGAAAAGAGATAACAACTTTTGAAAAGTTTTAATCTGTAATGAATTATGCGCATATACCTAACTGAATGTAAACATGGCTGGTAAGTCTGAATTTTTGTTTGTAGAATTGTGGAGGAAACATCAATGGTCTTTCCGACCAAATACCAAGCATTTGAAAAGCCAGGTTAGTTGTTTTATCTAAGGATAAAAATCTCTAAACAAAACGTTTTACTGCTGTTAATATCTTAACAACCATCGTGACATGTTTCAAGTAAAATCAAGATTGAGATAAAGTATGATTAAAAAAGTTAAGTGAGAGATAAAATGGTCGATCAATGTTTTATTTTCACTGTGTATTAGTCTTGTATCCTAAAGTTTTTCTGAATCCATTAAAATATTCTAGGTAAATTCCTTAGTCTCATGCTAATAAGTATGCTGACAATATTCATTCCTAAGGGCTTTTGATCTAACATTAAAATATGAAAGAACTATATTGGGTTAAAAAAACAAAATTATTTTTAGCTCACCTGGCCCGAAGGGCCGGTGAGCTTATGTCATGGCGCGGCGTCCGTCGTCCGTCCGTCATCCATCTGTCCGTCAACATTTCCTTTAAATCGCTACTAGTCATAGAGTTCTGCATGGATTGTAACCAAATTTGGCCACAAACATCCTTGGGGGAAGGGAAACAGAACTTGTATAAATTTTGGCTCTGACCCCCCGGGGGCAGGAGGGGCGGGGCCCAATAGGGGAAATAGAGGTAAATCCTATAAATCGCTACTTGTCCTAGAGTTCTGCATGGATTGTAACCAAATTTGGCCACAAACATCCTTGGGGGAAGAAGAACAGAACTTGTATAAATTTTGGCTCTGACCCCCCGGGGGCAGGAGGGGCGGGGCCCAATAGGGGAAATAGAGGTAAATCCTATAAATCGCTACTTGTCCTAGAGTTCTGCATGGATTGGAACCAAATTTGGCCACAAACATCCTTGGGGGAAGGGGAACAGTACTTGTATAAATTTTGGCTCTGACCCCCCGGGGGCAGGAGGGGCGGGGCCTAATAGGGGAAATAGAGGTAAATCTTTAAATCGCTACTTGTCCTAGAGTTCTGCATGGATTGTAACCAACATTAACCACAAACATCCTTTGGGGAAGGGGAACAGAACCTGTATAAATTTTGGCTCTGGTCCCCTGGGGCAGGAGGGGCGGGGCCCAATAGGGGAAATAGAGGTAAATCCTTTAAATCGCTACTAGTCATAGAGTTCTGAATGGAATGTAACCGAATTTGGCCACAAAAATCCTTGGGGGAAGTGGAACAGAAATTGTATAAATTTTGGCTCTGGTCCCCCAGGGGCAGAAGGGGTAGGGCCCAATAGGGGAAATAGAGGTAAATCCTTTAAATCGCTATGGGTCATAGAGTTCTACATGAATTGTAACCAAATTTGGCCACAAACATCCTTGGGGGAAGGGGAACAGAACTTGTATAAATTTTGGCTCTGACCGCCCGGGGGCAGGGGCGGGGCCCAATAGGGGAAATAGAGGTAAATCCTTTAAATCACTACAAGTCATAGAGTTCTACATGGATTGTAACCAAATTTGGCCAAAAACATCCTTGGGGGAAGAGGAACAGAACTTGTATAAATTTTGGCTCTGGCCCCCCGGGGGCTGGAGAGGTGGGGCCCAATAAGGGAAAAGAGGTAAATCCTTTAAATCGCTATTTGTCCTAGAGTTCTGCATGGATTGTAACCAAATTTAGCCACAAACATCCTTTGGGGAAGGGGAACAGAACTTGCATAAATTTTGGCTCTGACCCCCCGGGGGCGGGAGGGGCGGGGCCCAATAGGGAAATAGAGGTAAATCCTTTAAATCACTACTAGTCATAGAGTTCTACATGGATCGAACCAAATTTGGCCACAAACATCCTTGGGGGAAGAGGAACAGAACTTGTATAAATTTTGGCTCTGACCCCCCGGGGCTGGAGGGGCGGGGCCCAATAGAGGAAATAGAGGTAAATCCTTTAAATCGCTACTAGTCATAGAGTTCTGCATGGAATGTAACCAAATTTGGCCAGAAATATCTTTGGGAGAATAAGAACTGAGTTTGTATAAATTTTGGCTCTGGTCCCGGGGGGCAGGAGGGATGGGGCCCCATAGGGGATTTATAGGTAAATCCTATAAATCGGTACTTGTCCTAGAGTTCTGCATGGATTGTAACCAAATTTGGCAATGAACATCCTTGAGGGAAGGGGAACAGAACATGTATAAATTTTGGCTCTGATACCCCGGGGGCAGGAGAGGTGGGGCCCAATAGAGGAAATAGAGGTAAATCCTTTAAATCGCTACTAGTCATAGAGTTCTGCATGGAATGTAACCAAATTTGGCCAAAAACATCCTTTTTGGAAGGGGAACAGATCTTGTGTAAATTTTGGCTCTGGCCCCCCGGGGGCAGGACGGGAGGGGCCCAATAGGGGAAATAGAGGTAAATCCTATAAATTGCTGCTTGTCCTAGAGTTTTGCTTGGATTGTGACCAAAACATCCTTGGGGGAAGGGGAACAGAACTTGTATAAATTTTGGCTCTGACTCCCTGGGGGCAGGAGGGGTGGGGCCCAATAGGGGATTTAGAGGTTAATATTAAAATTCCTTCAGAAAAGAAACAATGAACCTGTATTCAGAACATTACTTGGCATTACAAACCAGGTGAGCGATACAGGCCCTCTGGGCCTCTTGTTTAAAAAGAATTCCTGTCTATTTTGTGTATTTAGAATTGACTATCATTTGTAAATTCCAGATGTTGTCCATGTGGTTTGTCACTGTGAAGGTGCGAAGGCTACTAAGAGAACATTTCTGTTGGACAACGGACGACTGCCACTGGATGTTCTGAAGCATGCTTTTGGTCTGTCTCTTGTAGAATTATACATGGGTAAGTGTACAGGACATTGGTCTGTCTCTGGTAGAATTATATACTACTTAAAATTTGCTAAGGATCACTTTTATTTTTCAGTAAATCAAATTCTTGTAATTGTACAATATTCATAAAAATGATTTAATGATGTCTTTAACATGATTAAACACAGGCTACAACAGAAAAACTATGGAATTTTCATGTGTGCTCGATACATTACTTGCGAAACAGAGCTACCCCCCAAAATCACAAAAACACGGTAATGGGAGCGAAAATGAATTTCGCGTTAAAAAATTTTTTCTTGTAATTTTTATTTCAGCATATTGTGTGACGTCCCCTAGCTTCAATAACACTGCGACATCGCCGATGGATGCTCGCAATGAAGTCCCGTTTCCGGTTTTGCTGGATGAATGCTCATTCCTCTCACAGAGCTGTTTCAAGTTCTTGCGGTGAACTTGGCTGGTAAACGCAGCATGTAGCATGACCCACACGTACTCTATCGGATTTAGATCCGGAGAATGAGCAAGCCAGTCCATGCGTTAGATAGTTTTCCTCTGAAGATAGGCGACAGTAACCCGAGCTCTATGTGGATGAAAGTTATCATCCATTAGAATGAATTCCGGACAGATAGCACCAGCATATGGTCTAATGTAGACATCGAGGACTTCATCGCAGTACAAATTGCTGTTTGGGAAGACATGGAGATCTGTTTTACTTTGGACACTTATACCGCCCCAGACCATTACAGACCCGCCGCCATGTCGGTCGTGTTCGGAGATGTTGGCTGTAGGAAATTGTTCATTTGGTAGTCTCCACATTCTAGCACGCCTGTCTGTGAAGTCGAGACAGAATCTTGACTTGTCTGTGAACAGAACAGGGCTCCAGTCCCTGATAGTCCATCTCGCATGATCGTGGGCCCATGTAAGTGTAGTCTGAGCATGCCTACCAGTCAAGGGAATCCTCTCTGCAGGTCAACGGAACCTCAGTCTGCATGGTTATGTACAGATTGCGTAGATATTCGAGTTCCAGTGGCGTTTATGATGTCATTTCGTAGTGACGTAGTGTTATTAAACCTCTGACGACGAGCTTCAGAGGGAAACTATCGAACACATGGACTGGCCTACTCGTTCCCCAGATCTAAATCCGATAGAGCACGTTTAGGACATGCTACAGGAATCCATTTCTTCCCGCGTTTACCATCAAAGGTCATTGCAAAAACATGGAACAGCCCTGCAAGAGGAATGGACATCCAGGCAGTTTGTTTGTTTGTTTAATTAACGTCCTATTAACAGCTATGGTCATGTAAGGACGGCCTCCCATGTATGCGGTGTGTTGCGTGTATGTTGTGCGAGGTGCGTGTTTTGGGAGACTGCGATGGGACTTAATTGCGAGTATGCGTCGGCGATGTCGAAGTCTTATTGAAGCTAGGAGACGTCACACAATATACTGAAATGAAAATCACTCGAGAAAACTTTTTAACGCGAATTTCATTTTCACTCCCATTGCTGTGTTTTTGTAATTTTGGGGGGTAGCTCTGTTTCGCAAGTAATGTATCGAGCACTCGTGAAAATTCCATAGTTTTCCTGTTGGAACCTGTGTTTAGACATCTTAAAGACATCAAAGCATTTTTTTTTTATGAATATTTTACAATTAAATGAATTTGATATACTACAAAATAAAAGTGATCCTTAGCAAATTTTGAGAAGTATATATGGGTAAGTGTACAGGACATTGGTCTGTCTCTGGTAGAATTATATATAGGTAAGTGTACAGGACATTGGTCTGTCTCTGGTAGAATTATATATGGGTAAGTGTACAGGACATTGGTCTGTCTCTGGTAGAATTATATATAGGTAAGTGTACAGGACATTGGTCTGTCTCTGGTAGAATTATATATAGGTAAGTGTACAGGACATTGGTCTGTCTCTGGTAGAATTATACATGGGTAAGTGTACAGGACATTGGTCTCTCTCTGGTAGAATTATACATGGGTAAGTGTACAGGACATTGGTCTGTCTCTGGTAGAATTATACATGGGTAAGTGTACAGGACATTGGTCTGTCTCTGGTAGAATTATATATGGGTAAGTGTACAGGACATTGGTCTGTCTCTGGTAGAATTATATATGGGTAAGTGTACAGGACATTGGTCTGTCTCTGGTAGAATTATATATGGGTAAGTGTACAGGACATTGGTCTGTCTCTGGTAGAATTATATATGGGTAAGTGTACAGGACATTGGTCTGTCTCTGGTAGAATTATATATGGGTAAGTGTACAGGACATTGGTCTGTCTCTGGTAGAATTATATATAGGTAAGTGTACAGGACATTGGTCTGTCTCTGGTAGAATTATACATGGGTAAGTGTACAGGACATTGGTCTGTCTCTGGTAGAATTATATATGGGTAAGTGTACAGGACATTGGTCTGTCTCTGGTAGAATTATATATGGGTAAGTGTACAGGACATTGGTCTGTCTCTGGTAGAATTATACATGGGTAAGTGTACAGGACATTGGTCTGTCTCTGGTAGAATTATATATGGGTAAGTGTACAGGACATTGGTCTGTCTCTGGTAGAATTATATATGGGTAAGTGTACAGGACATTGGTCTGTCTCTGGTAAAATTATATATGGGTAAGTGTACAGGACATTGGTCTGTCTCTGGTAGAATTATATATGGGTAAGTGTACAGGACATTGGTCTGTCTCTGGTAGAATTATATATGGGTAAGTGTACAGGACATTGGTCTGTCTCTGGTAGAATTATATATGGGTAAGTGTACAGGACATTGGTCTGTCTCTGGTAGATTTATATATGGATAAGTGTACAGGACATTGGTCTGTCTCTGGTAGATTTATATATAGGTAAGTGTACAGGACATTGGTCTGTCTCTGGTAGATTTATATATGGGTAAGTGTACAGGACATTGGTCTGTCTCTGGTAGATTTATATATGGGTAAGTGTACAGGACATTGGTCTGTCTCTGGTAGAATTATATATAGGTAAGTGTACAGGACATTGGTCTGTCTCTGGTAGAATTATATATATGGATAAGTGTACAGGACATTGGTCTGTCTCTGGTAGAATTATATATGGGTAAGTGTTCAGGACATTGGTCTGTCTCTGGTAGAATTATATATGGTAAGTGTACAGGACATTGGTCTGTCTCTGGTAGAATTGTATATGGGTAAGTGTACAGGACATTGGTCTGTCTCTGGTAGAATTATATATGGGTAAGTGTACAGGACTTTGGTCTGTCTCTGGTAGAATTATATATGGGTAAGTGTACAGGACATTGGTCTGTCTCTGGTAGAATTGTATATATGGGTAATTAAGTGTACAGGACATTGGTCTGTCTCTGGTAGAATTATACATGGGTAAGTGTACAGGACATTGGTCTGTCTCTGGTAGAATTATATATGGGTAAGTGTACAGGACATTGGTCTGTCTCTGGTAGAATTATACATGGGTAAGTGTACAGGACATTGGTCTGTCTCTGGTAGAATTATATATGGGTAAGTGTACAGGACTTTGGTCTGTCTCTGGTAGAATTGTATATATGGGTAAGTGTGTACAGGACATTGGTCTGTCTCTGGTAGAATTATACATGGTAATTAAGTGTACAGGACATTGGTCTGTCTCTGGTAGAATTATATATGGGTAAGTGTACAGGACTTGGTCTGTCTCTGGTAGATTATATGGTAAGGTACAGGACATTGGTCTCTCTCTGGTAGAATTATACATAGGTAAGTGTACAGGACTTTGGTCTGTCTCTGGTAGAATTGTATATGGGTAATTAAGTGTACAGGACATTGGTCTGTCTCTGGTAGAATTATATATGGTAAGTGTACAGGACATTGGTCTGTCTCTGGTAGAATTATATATGGGTAAGTGTACAGGACATTGGTCTGTCTCTGGTAGAATTATATATGGGTAAGTGTACAGGACATTGGTCTGTCTCTGGTAGAATTATATATGGGTAAGTGTACAGGACATTGGTCTGTCTCTGGTAGAATTATATATGGTAAGTGTACAGGACATTGGTCTGTCTCTGGTAGAATTATATATGGGTAAGTGTACAGGACATTGGTCTGTCTCTGGTAGAATTATATATGGGTAAGTGTACAGGACTTTGGTCTGTCTCTGGTAGAATTATATATGGGTAAGTGTACAGGACTTTGGTCTGTCTCTGGTAGAATTGTATATGGGTAATTAAGTGTACAGGACATTGGTCTCTCTCTGGTAGAATTATACATGGGTAAGTGTACAGGACATTGGTCTGTCTCTGGTAGAATTATATATGGGTAAGTGTACAGGACATTGGTCTGTCTCTGGTAGAATTATATATGGTAAGTGTACATGACATTGGTCTGTCTCTGGTAGAATTATACATGGGTAAGTGTACAGGACATTGGTCTGTCTCTGGTAGAATTATACATGGGTAAGTGTACAGGACATTGGTCTGTCTCTGGTAGAATTATATATGGGTAAGTGTACATGACATTGGTCTGTCTCTGGTAGAGTTATATATGGGTAAGTGTACAGGACATTGGTCTGTCTCTGGTAGAATTATATATGGGTAAGTGTACAGGACATTGGTCTGTCTCTGGTAGAATTATATATGGGTAAGTGTACAGGACATTGGTCTGTCTCTGGTAGAATTATATATGGGTAAGTGTACAGGACATTGGTCTGTCTCTGGTAGAATTATATATGGGTAAGTGTACAGGACTTTGGTCTGTCTCTGGTAGAATTGTATATGGGTAATTAAGTGTACAGGACATTGGTCTCTCTCTGGTAGAATTATATATGGGTAAGTGTACAGGACATTGGTCTGTCTCTGGTAGAATTATATATGGGTAAGTGTACAGGACATTGGTCTGTCTCTGGTAGAATTATATATGGGTAAGTGTACAGGACATTGGTCTGTCTCTGGTAGAATTATATATGGGTAAGTGTACAGGACATTGGTCTGTCTCTGGTAGAATTATACATGAGTAAGTGTACATGACATTGGTCTGTCTCTGGTAGAATTATACATGGGTAAGTGTACAGGACATTGGTCTGTCTCTGGTAGAATTGTATATGGGTAAGTGTACAGGACATTGGTCTGTCTCTGGTAGAATTATATATGGGTAAGTGTACAGGACATTGGTCTGTCTCTGGTAGAATTATACATGAGTAAGTGTACAGGACATTGGTCTGTCTCTGGTAGAATTATACATGGGTAAGTGTACAGGACATTGGTCTGTCTCTGGTAGAATTATATATGGGTAAGTGTACAGGACATTGGTCTGTCTCTGGTAGAATTATATATGGGTAAGTGTACAGGACTTTGGTCTGTCTCTGGTAGAATTATATATGGGTAAGTGTACAGGACATTGGATTCTGTCTCTGGTAGAATTATATATGGGTAAGTGTCAGGACATGATCTGTCTCTGCGTTTCACTCCAATACAAGATTTTATGGTTTAAGTGTACAGGACATGGTCTGTCTCTGGTAGAATTATAGTGGGTAAGTGTACAGGACTTTGGTCTGTCTCTGGTAGAATTATAAACGGCTAAGCTATATGAAGTGTACAGGACATTGGTCTGTCTCTGGTAGAGATTCATGTTAAGGGTTATTAGGCCGGCAGGATCTTGTATAGGAGCGTAACATAGGGCATCGTAGTGGAACAGAATTACGTGTATAAAATTAGATTTGGATTATTACCTTCATAAGTTGATGCCATGGTAGGACACCAGTTGTTTTTTACGCTGTCAATGAATTTTATCAGTGAGTTAGATAAGTATATTTGTTATCATGTTTATGTTAGATAAGTATATTTGTTATCATGTTTATGTTACATAAGTATATTTGTTATCGTGTTTATGTTAGATAAGTATATTTGTTATCATGTTTATGTTAGATAAGTATATTTGTTATCGTGTTTTACATAGATAAGTATATTTGTTATCATGTTTATGATAGATAAGTATATTTGTTATCATGTTTTGTATAGATAAGTATATTTGTTATCATGTTTATGTTAGATAAGTATATTTGTTATCATGTTTATGTTAGATAAGTATATTTGTTATCATGTTTATGTTAGATAAGTATATTTGTTATCATGTTTATGTTAGATAAGTATATTTGTTATCGTGTTTATGTTAGATAAGTATATTTGTTATCATGTTTATGATAGATAAGTATATTTGTTATCGTGTTTATGTTAGATAAGTATATTTGTTATCATGTTTATGTTAGATAAGTATATTTGTTATCATGTTTATGTTAGATAAGTATATTTGTTATCGTGTTTATGTTAGATAAGTATATTTGTTATCATGTTTATGATAGATAAGTATATTTGTTATCATGTTTATGTTAGATAAGTATATTTGTTATCATGTTTATGTTAGATAAGTATATATTTGTTATATGTTTATGTTAGATAAGTATATTTGTTATCATGTTTATGTTAGATAAGTATATTTGTTATCATGTTTATGTTAGATAAGTATATTTGTTATCATGTTTATGTTAGATAAGTATATTTGTTATCGTGTTTATGTTAGATAAGTATATTTGTTATCATGTTTATGTGTTATATGTTAGATAAGTATATTTGTTATCATGTTTATGTTAGATAAGTATATTTGTTATCATGTTTATGTTAGATAAGTATATTTGTTATCATGTTTATGTTAGATAAGTATATTTGTTATCATGTTTATGTTAGATAAGTATATTTGTTATCATGTTTATGATAGATAAGTATATTTGTTATCATGTTTATGTTAGATAAGTATATTTGTTATCATGTTTATGATAGATAAGTATATTTGTTATCGTGTTTATGTTACATAAGTATATATTTGTTATCATGTTTATGTTAGATAAGTATATTTGTTATCATGTTTATGTTAGATAAGTATATTTGTTATCATGTTTATGTTAGATAAGTATATTTGTTATCATGTTTATGTTAGATAAGTATATTTGTTATCATGTTTATGTTAGATAAGTATATTTGTTATCATGTTTATGTTTATGTTAGATAAGTATATTTGTTATCATGTTTATGTTAGATAAGTATATTTGTTATCATGTTTATGTTAGATAAGTATATTTGTTATCGTGTTTATGTTAGATAAGTATATTTGTTATCATGTTTATGTTAGATAAGTATATTTGTTATCATGTTTATGATAGATAAGTATATTTGTTATCATGTTTATGTTAGATAAGTATATTTGTTATCGTGTTTATGTTAGATAAGTATATTTGTTATCATGTTTATGATAGATAAGTATATTTGTTATATCATGTATTATTTGTTTAGATAAGTATATTTGTTATCATGTTTATGTTAGATAAGTATATTTGTTATCATGTTTATGATAGATAAGTATATTTGTTATCATGTTTATGTTAGATAAGTATATTTGTTATCATGTTTATGTTAGATAAGTATATTTGTTATCATGTTTATGATTAGATAAGTATATTTGTTATCGTGTTTATGATAGATAAGTATATTTGTTATCATGTTTATGATAGATAAGTTTATTTGTTATCATGTTTATGTTAGATAAGTATATTTGTTATCGTGTTTATGTTAGATAAGTATATTTGTTATCATGTTTTATGTTAGATAAGTATATTTGTTATCATGTTTATGTTAGATAAGTATATTTGTTATCATGTTTATGTTAGATAAGTATATTTGTTATCATGTTTATGTTTAGATAAGTATATTTGTTATCGATAGTTTATCATGTTTATGTTAGATAAGTATATTTGTTATCATGTTTATGTTAGATAAGTATATTTGTTATCATGTTTATGTTAGATAAGTATATTTGTTATCATGTTTATGTTAGATAAGTATATTTGTTATCATGTTTATGTTAGATAAGTATATTTGTTATCATGTTTATGTTAGATAAGTATATTTGTTATCGTGTTTATGTTAGATAAGTATATTTGTTATCATGTTTATGTTAGATAAGTATATTTGTTATCATGTTTATGTTAGATAAGTATATTTGTTATCATGTTTATGTTAGATAAGTATATTTGTTATCATGTTTATGTTAGATAAGTATATTTGTTATCATGTTTATATGATAGATAAGTATATTTGTTATCATGTTTATGTTAGATAAGTATATTTGTTATCGTGTTTATGTTAGATAAGTATATTTGTTATCATGTTTATGTTAGATAAGTATATTTGTTATCATGTTTATGTTAGATAAGTATATTTGTTATCATGTTTATGTTAGATAAGTATATTTGTTATCATGTTTATGATAGATAAGTATATTTGTTATCATGTTTATGTTAGATAAGTATATTTGTTATCATGTTTATGATAGATAAGTATATTTGTTATCATGTTTATGATAGATAAGTATATTTGTTATCATGTTTATGTTAGATAAGTATATTTGTTATCATGTTTATGTTAGATAAGTATATTTGTTATCATGTTTATGTTAGATAAGTATATTTGTTATCATGTTTATGTTAGATAAGTATATTTGTTATCGTGTTTATGTTAGATAAGTATATTTGTTATCATGTTTATGTTAGATAAGTATATTTGTTATCGTGTTTATGTTAGATAAGTATATTTGTTATCATGTTTACATAAGATAAGTATATTTGTTATCGTGTTTATGTTACATAAGTATATATTTGTTATCATGTTTATGTTACATAAGTATATTTGTTATCATGTTTATGTTAGATAAGTATATTTGTTATCATGTTTATGTTACATAAGTATATTTGTTATCGTGTTTATGTTAGATAAGTATATTTGTTATCATGTTTATGTTAGATAAGTATATTTGTTATCGTGTTTACATAAGATAAGTATATTTGTTATCATGTTTATGTTAGATAAGTATATTTGTTATCATGTTTATGTTAGATAAGTATATTTGTTATCATGTTTATGTTAGATAAGTATATTTGTTATCATGTTTATGTTAGATAAGTATATTTGTTATCATGTTTATGATAGATAAGTATATTTGTTATCATGTTTATGTTACATAAGTATATTTGTTATCATGTTTATGATAGATAAGTATATTTGTTATCATGTTGACTTACAGATGGCGAACCCTTTGTTGTGGGAGCCAACATTGATGGATACATACCGATGAAATTTGATTCCTCGTCTACCGTCCAGATTGGTGGCATCATACAACCAGCATCTGACAAGGACAGCACATCAGAGGATATGGGCATAGGAGGGATAGACAAAGAGGTCACATGTTAAACGACCTTCACCTCTGAGACAAGGTGGTATCTGTTAAAACGTCTTTAACCTTGAAGACAGGGGTGTTGTAAATTAAATGAGTTTCACCTCTGATATGTGAAGAGGTCTTATGTAAAACATCCTTCACAAGCATGATGATCTTTAACTCCCACAAATTGATGAGTTGTTGAATGACCTTCACCTCTGAGACTATATATCGATTACATCACTGAGACAAGGATGTCATGTTCACTGACCTTCACCTCTAACACGAAATGGCATAATAAATCACCTTCACCAGTTGTAGAAGTAGGAACATTTTAATGTTTTAATAAAGAACAAATAACACACATGAACAATGAAGAATTTTTAAACTTTGACAAAGATCTTATTGTTATTGTCACTATTCAAAATGAATCTCATTGTATCTGCAGATATTAAGTAAAGTTTGAAGAAGTTGTCAAACTGGTTTTCAGAATTTATTGTAACTAAATATTGTTGAGGAAATGAAAAGATACATTAATGAGACAAGGATATGTTATAAAGATGCAGTCAAGTTTGATCATTACTTTCTGTAGTGAACTCCACTTACAATAGGAGATGGAACAGACCATCTATACTTTTCCTTGTTGTAGTCATCTTACATGGAAGACAAAGAAAACATGTTTGGAGGATTTTATTTTCATGCAGGTTCCCAATTATAAACAATCTTGTTTAGAGTTAGTTATTTGGATGTTATTCCATGACATTCCAGTGGTTTAGCCAGATTACTGCTGTGTACATGTTACTTAGGGTGAACAAGACATATCGTATGTAATGTAGTCTGCATGCTGGAGCCAAGAAACCTGTGATAGTACAACATTCCACTACACATTCTGAGATTTAATGTGATTATGAAACATTTTTACCTGCCTGATTCATTGTTTGTATCACTCTTGTTACATTGTCTATTCAAACTATATTTACATGTATCAATGATATTTAATATATATGATATACATGAAATGTACATCACAAATTATCATTTTACCTTGATGAATTGTATGACTAAGGGAGACAACTGTCAGTTCGGTCACCTTTGGCTTCTAAGACTTTTCACTTTTTAAATGATAAAATTGATGTTTGATACCTTATATGGGATGTAGATTGTATTCACATAATTATTGCTAGTCAATATTGAATAATTAAGTTGTTAATGTATATTTTGTATGAATGCAGTACACGAAATATACACACTAAACAATCTGGCCAGAATTTGTTATATATCATTGATCATTGATATCAACATGATTCTAACAAAAGAATAACATTTTTTTTCATGAGCATATCATGTACACTTATATCAAGTGTATATTGTTGATAATTGATATTATATCCAGTCATGTGTTCAAATTCTGTTGTTACGACACATAAATATTGTGTAGGAGTAAATTCTGGTACATTTATTGAATTTATGTAAAGAACAGACCTGTCGTCAAGGATTTCTTAACAGGTGAATGGTCTGTTTAAAGGTCCTCTACCTTTATGGAAATGGCTTTAATTCCTAAAATAGGACTATATAACAAGATGGATAATTTTGTAGAGTGGCAAAAGTTATTAGCTTACCGTTAATACTACTTATCTACACCTTTTGAATAATTTAATTGAAATAAATTAAATGCTAATTTTCATATTAAAAACTTTTGTTTTCCTAATTACTGCACATTAAATTTTTTGGTTTACTATCAGTGCGCCAGACGGCAAAACAGCGAAATGTATCTTCATTGTAAACATAGGTTATGCAGGGAACTTGCATTTGTTATTTGTTTGATGTTGTAACCTTATCTTAGGCCATTGATATAGATTTTCATATGTTACTATTTTTTATCAGAAACTAAAAAATTTTGTTTCGGAAAGGTAGTGAGCCTTTAAGTTCCTCTGTGGGATTTTTGTGACCAGGTGGATATGTTGTATGAATGTATTTTGAGTTGAGCAATGTCAAGTTGAATACTCTCCTTAGATTGGGGTCTAGAATCCTTTATTTGTCCCCAGGAGATGTTTCTGAACACTCAGTGGTGACTGAAAGGGGAAAACAGGGTTGGTTATTATGTGGCGACATTGTTGGTTCACTGTGAGACAAGGAGACATTTATGTTTGTAAAAAATGCTGATCCAAAGAGGCCTTCTGTTGATGACTCAAATAAATTCCTTTATGTCACATATCAAATGTAGACCTGTACAGTAAAGTGTTATATATGTTAAAATTAGCATGAACTAAGGACATAAAGCCATGTAGAGAAGAGTAAGACATGAGAATGCCAAGAACAAAAAGGACATCAGAAGCATTTCTCAGATCATTTTTTATAAACATATTTTATTATATAATTTTATTTACAATCAATTATAATTTTCTTGTATCATTCAGTTATAGCTTTATAATGAATTATTACAGTATTATATCCTTTATAAACTCTTCAGAAAGGCTTGTTTAAGATTTATACAGAACGCACTTGTGTTGATATACAAATCTAAAAAGCATTAATAATATGTTGTTTAAATGTGTATCCATGACGTCGCTATTCTTTATTGTTGTTCTGAAGACAACTTACGGTACTTAGTTGGCACATACAAACGATTGCCCTGATACTGTGTCTGACCCATCTCCTTCAGCATGTTGTAATAAAGTTGTTTTATCAATACATTTCAATGTTGTATCTGTATAAGTTTGCTGACTTGTAGTCGGTTTCAATAATCAATGATTAACTTTATTCTGTTATATAAATTAATTTTAGAGCTATTTAGAAATAACATCAGCTTACAAGTCAAAAGTATGAGAGGTCTAGTTAATCTGAACTATCAGGAGCAAAAATACAAAATGCTTTATTTATACATGTAATTTGTTGTTATCTCTTAAGAGATAATGATCATGAAATTCACTTCTCAAAAAAACCCAGATGAACCTAAAATCATTTCCATTCCAAAGAACGCTATATTAGTAAATTTCTAAATATTTCATTTATCACTACTACATTGCAGATAAAATATGTAGTGGCTATAACATAGGGTTAGTCACTAACTTTGTAAGGTTACGTAGTGGCTATAACATAGGGTTAGTCACTGACTTTGTTAGGTTCATAGTGGCTATAACATAGGGTTAGTCACTAACTTTGTTAGGTTCATAGTGGCTATAACATAGGGTTAGTCACTAACTTTGTGAGGTTATGTAGTGGCTATAACATAGGGTTAGTCACTAACTTTGTTATGTAGTGGCTATAACATAGGGTTAGTCACTGATTTTGTTAGGTTACGTAGTGACTATAACATAGGGTTAGTCACTAACTTTGTTAGGTTACGTAGTGACTATAACATAGGGTTAGTCACTGACTTTGTTAGGTTACGTAGTGGCTATAACATAGGGTTAGTCACTGACTTTGTTACTGACTTTGTTAGGTTACGTAGTGGCTATAACATAGGGTTAGTCACTAACTTTGTTAGGTTACGTAGTGACTATAACATAGGGTTAGTCACTGACTTTGTTAGGTTACGTAGTGACTATAACATAGGGTTAGTCACTGACTTTGTTAGGTTACGTAGTGGCTATAACATAGGGTTAGTCACTGACTTTTTAGGTTATGTAGTGACTATAACATAGGGTTAGTCACTAACTTTGTTACGTAGTGACTATAACATAGGATTAGTCACTGACTTTGTTAGGTTACGTAGTGACTATAACATAGGGTTAGTCACTGACTTTGTTAGGTTACGTAGTGGACTATATAACATAGGGTTAGTACTCACTACTTTGTTAGGTTACGTAGTGGCTATAACATAGGGTTAGTCACTGACTTTGTTAGGTTACGTAGTGACTATAACATAGGGTTAGTCACTAACTTTGTTAGGTTACGTAGTGGCTATAACATAGGGCTTAGTCACTAACTTTGTTAGGTTATAGTGACTATAACATAGGGTTAGTCACTGACTTTGTTAGGTTACGTAGTGACTATAACATAGGGTTAGTCACTGACTTTTATTACTTGCTATAACATAGGTTAGTCATACTTGTAGTGGACTATAACATAGGGTTAGTCACTGACTTTGTTAGGTTACGTAGTGCTATAACATAGGGTTAGTCACTGACTTTGTTAGGTTACGTAGTGCTATAACATAGGTTAGTCACATAGGGGTTAGTCACTGACTTTGTTAGGTTACGTAGTGGCTATAACATAGGGTTAGTCACTGACTTTGTTAGGTTACGTAGTGACTATAACATAGGGTTAGTCACTGACTTTGTTAGGTTACGTAGTGGCTATAACATAGGGTTAGTCACTGACTTTGTTAGGTTACGTAGTGGACTATAACATAGGGTTAGTCACTGACTTTGTTAGGTTACGTAGTGACTATATAACATAGGTTAGTAGTCACTAGTAACTTTGTTAGGTTACGTAGTGACTATAACATAGGGTTAGTCACTGACTTTGTTAGGTTACGTAGTGCTATAACATAGGGTTAGTCACTAACTTTGTTAGGTTACGTAGTGGCTATAACATAGGGTTAGTCACTGACTTTGTTAGGTTACGTAGTGGCTATAACATAGGGTTAGTCACTGACTATGTTAGGTTACGTAGTGACTATAACATAGGCTTAGTCACTAACTTTGTTACGTAGTGACTATAACATAGGGTTAGTCACTGACTATGTTAGGTTACGTAGTGACTATAACATAGGCTTAGTCACTAACTTTGTTACGTACGTAGTGACTATAACATAGGGTTAGTCACTGACTTTGTTAGGTTACGTAGTGGACTATAACATAGGGTTAGTCACTGACTTTGTTAGGTTACGTAGTGGCTATAACATAGGGTTAGTCACTGACTTTGTTAGGTTACGTAGTGACTATAACATAGGGTTAGTCACTGACTTTGTTAGGTTACGTAGTGACTATAACATAGGGTTAGTCACTGACTTTGTTAGGTTACGTAGTGGCTATAACATAGGGTTAGTCACTGACTTTGTTAGGTTACGTAGTGGCTATAACATAGGGTTAGTCACTGACTTTGTTAGGTTACGTAGTGCTATAACATAGGGTTAGTCACTGACTTTGTTAGGTTAGTAACTATAACATAGGGTTAGTCACTGACTTGTTAGGTTACGTAGTGACTATAACATAGGGTTAGTCACTGACTTTGTTAGGTTACGTAGTGGCTATAACATAGGGTTAGTCACTGACTTTGTTAGGTTACGTAGTGGCTATAACATAGGGTTAGTCACTGACTTTGTTAGGTTACGTAGTGACTATAACATAGGGTTAGTCACATTTGTTAGGTTACGTAGTGACTATAACATAGGGTTAGTCACTGACTTTGTTAGGTTACGTAGTGACTATAACATAGGGTTAGTCACTGACTTTGTTAGGTTACGTAGTGGCTATAACATAGGGTTAGTCACTGACTTTGTTAGGTTACGTAGTGACTATAACATAGGGTTAGTCACTGACTTTGTTAGGTTACGTAGTGACTATAACATAGGGTTAGTCACTGACTTTGTTAGGTTACGTAGTGGCTATATAACATAGGGTTAGTCACTGACTTTGTTAGGTTACGTAGTGACTATAACATAGGGTTAGTCACTGACTTGTTAGTAGTGTTAGGGTTAGTCATACTTTTACGTAGTGACTATAACATAGGGTTAGTCACTGACTTGTTAGGTTACGTAGTGGCTATAACATAGGGTTAGTCACTGACTTTGTTAGGTTACGTAGTGACTATAACATAGGGTTAGTCACTGACTTTGTTAGGTTACGTAGTGGCTATAACATAGGGTTAGTCACTACTTTGTAGGTTAGTAGTGCTATAACATAGGGTTAGTCACTGACTTTGTTAGGTTATGTAGTGACTATAACATAGGGTTAGTCACTGACTTTGTTAGGTTACGTAGTGGCTATAACATAGGGTTAGTCACTGACTTTGTTAGGTTACGTAGTGGCTATAACATAGGGTTAGTCACTGACTATGTTAGGTTACGTAGTGACTATAACATAGGGTTAGTCACTGACTTTGTTACGTAGTGGCTATAACATAGGGTTAGTCACTGACTTTGTTAGGTTACGTTGTGAGTGCTATAACATAGGGTTAGTCACTGACTTTGTTAGGTTACGTAGTGACTATAACATAGGGTTAGTCACTGACTTTGTTAGGTTACGTAGTGGCTATAACATAGGGTTAGTCACTGACTATGTTAGGTTACGTAGTGACTATAACATAGGCTTAGTCACTAACTTTGTTACGTAGTGACTATAACATAGGGTTAGTCACTGACTTTGTTAGGTTACGTAGTGCTATAACATAGGGTTAGTCACTGACTTTGTTAGGTTACGTAGTGACTATAGTAACATAGGGTTAGTCACTGACTTTGTTGGTTACGTAGTGCTATAACATAGGGTTAGTCACTGACTATGTTAGGTTCGTAGTGCTATAACATAGGGTTAGTCACTGACTTTGTTAGGTTACGTAGTGACTATACACATAGGGTTAGTCACTGACTTTGTTAGGTTACGTAGTGGCTATAACATAGGGTTAGTCACTGACTTTGTTAGGTTACGTAGTGGCTATAACATAGGGTTAGTCACTGACTTTGTTAGGTTACGTAGTGGCTATAACATAGGGTTAGTCACTGACTTTGTTAGGTTACGTAGTGGCTATAACATAGGGTTAGTCACTGACTTTGTTAGGTTACGTAGTGGCTATAACATAGGGTTAGTCACTGACTTTGTTAGGTTACGTAGTGACTATAACATAGGGTTAGTCACTGACTTTGTTAGGTTACGTAGTGGCTATAACATAGGGTTAGTCACTGACTTTGTTAGGTTACGTAGTGACTATAACATAGGGTTAGTCACTGACTTTGTTAGGTTACGTATGTAGTGGCTATAACATAGGGTTAGTCACTGACTTTGTTAGGTTACGTAGTGGCTATAACATAGGGTTAGTCACTAACTTTGTTAGGTTACGTAGTGACTATAACATAGGGTTAGTCACTGACTTTGTTAGGTTACGTAGTGGCTATAACATAGGGTTAGTCACTGACTTTGTTAGGTTAGTGGCTATAACATAGGGTTAGTCACTGACTTTGTTAGGTTACGTAGTGGCTATAACATAGGGTTAGTCACTGACTTTGTTAGGTTACGTAGTGACTATAACATAGGGTTAGTCACTGACTTTGTTAGGTTACGTAGTGACTATAACATAGGGTTAGTCACTGACTTTGTTAGGTTACGTAGTGGCTATAACATAGGGTTAGTCACTGACTATGTTAGGTTACGTAGTGACTATAACATAGGGTTAGTCACTGACTTTGTTAGGTTACGTAGTGACTATAACATAGGGTTAGTCACTGACTATGTTAGGTTACGTAGTGGCTATAACATAGGGTTAGTCACTGACTTTGTTAGGTTCATAGTGACTATAACATAGGGTTAGTCACTGACTTGTTAGGTTACGTAGTGGCTATAACATAGGGTTAGTCACTGACTTTGTTAGGTTACGTAGTGACTATAACATAGGGTTAGTCACTGACTTTGTTAGGTTACGTAGTGACTATAACATAGGGTTAGTCACTGACTTTGTTAGGTTACGTAGTGACTATAACATAGGGTTAGTCACTGACTTTGTTAGGTTACGTAGTGACTATAACATAGGGTTAGTCACTGACTATGTTAGGTTACGTAGTGGCTATAACATAGGGTTAGTCACTGACTTTGTTAGGTTACGTAGTGGCTATAACATAGGGTTAGTCACTGACTTTGTTAGGTTACGTAGTGACTATAACATAGGGTTAGTCACTGACTTTGTTAGGTTACGTAGTGGCTATAACATAGGGTTAGTCACTGACTTTGTTAGGTTATGTAGTAGTGGCTATAACATAGGGTTAGTCACTGACTTTGTTAGGTTACGTAGTGACTATAACATAGGGTTAGTCACTGACTTTGTTAGGTTACGTAGTGGCTATAACATAGGGTTAGTCACTGACTTTGTTAGGTTACGTAGTGACTATAACATAGGGTTAGTCACTGACTTTGTTAGGTTACGTAGTGGCTATAACATAGGGTTAGTCACTGACTTTGTTAGGTTCGTAGTGGCTATAACATAGGGTTAGTCACTGACTTTGTTAGGTTACGTAGTGACTATAACATAGGGTTAGTCACTGACTTTGTTAGGTTACGTAGTGGCTATAACATAGGGTTAGTCACTGACTTTGTTAGGTTACGTAGTGACTATAACATAGGGTTAGTCACTGACTTTGTTAGGTTACGTAGTGGCTATAACATAGGGTTAGTCACTGACTTTGTTAGGTTACGTAGTGACTATAACATAGGGTTAGTCACTGACTATGTTAGGTTACGTAGTGGCTATAACATAGGGTTAGTCACTGACTTTGTTAGTGTTACGTAGTGACTATAACATAGGGTTAGTCACTGACTATGTTAGGTTACGTAGTGGCTATAACATAGGGTTAGTCACTGACTTTGTTAGGTTACGTAGTGGCTATAACATAGGGTTAGTCACTGACTTTGTTAGGTTACGTAGTGACTATAACATAGGGTTAGTCACTGACTTTGTTAGGTTACGTAGTGGCTATAACATAGGGTTAGTCACTGACTTTGTTAGGTTACGTAGTGGCTATAACATAGGGTTAGTCACTAACTTTGTTAGGTTACGTAGTGACTATAACATAGGGTTAGTCACTGACTTTGTTAGGTTACGTAGTGGCTATAACATAGGGTTAGTCACTGACTTTGTTAGGTTACGTAGTGGCTATAACATAGGGTTAGTCACTGACTTTGTTAGGTTACGTAGTGGCTATAACATAGGGTTAGTCACTGATTTTGTTACTTAGTGGCTATAACATAGGGTTAGTCACTGACTATGTTAGGTTACGTAGTGACTATAACATAGGGTTAGTCACTGACTTTGTTAGGTTACGTAGTGGCTATAACATAGGGTTAGTCACTGACTTTGTTAGGTTACGTAGTGGCTATAACATAGGGTTAGTCACTGACTTTGTTAGGTTACGTAGTGACTATAACATAGGGTTAGTCACTGACTTTGTTAGGTTACGTAGTGACTATAACATAGGGTTAGTCACTGACTTTGTTAGGTTACGTAGTGGCTATAACATAGGGTTAGTCACTGACTTTGTTAGGTTACGTAGTGGCTATAACATAGGGTTAGTCACTGACTTTGTTACGTAGTGGCTATAACATAGGGTTAGTCACTGACTTTGTTAGGTTACGTAGTGACTATAACATAGGGTTAGTCACTGACTTTGTTAGGTTACGTAGTGACTATAACATAGGGTTAGTCACTGACTATGTTAGGTTACGTAGTGACTATAACATAGGGTTAGTCACTGACTTTGTTTAGGTCCTACGTAGTGGCTATAACATAGGTTAGTCACTGACTTTGTTAGGTTACGTAGTGGCTATAACATAGGGTTAGTCACACTACTAGTGCTACTAGGTTACTGTTGTGACTATAACATAGGGTTAGTCACTGACTTTGTTAGGTTACGTAGTGGCTATAACATAGGGTTAGTCACTGACTTTGTTAGGTTACGTAGTGACTATAACATAGGGTTAGTCACTGACTTTGTTAGGTTACGTAGTGGCTATAACATAGGGTTAGTCACTGACTTTGTTAGGTTACGTAGTGACTATAACATAGGGTTAGTCAGTGACTATAACATAGGGTTAGTCACTGACTTTGTTACGTAGTGGCTATAACATAGGGTTAGTCACTGACTTTGTTAGGTTACGTAGTGGCTATAACATAGGGTTAGTCACTAACTTTGTTATGTTGTGACTATAACATAGGGTTAGTCACTGACTATGTTAGGTTACGTAGTGGCTATAAGATAGGGTTAGTCACTAACTTTGTTAGGTTATGTAGTGGTTATAACATAGGGTTAGTCACTGACTTTGTCAGGTTATGTAGTTTATTTGCTAATAGCAATATATGTATATAGTTGTACATAATTTGACTTTCTTTAGGCTAACTTGATTTGCACTCTTCTAAGAAGAGAAGTCTTCTCAATATATCTTCCAGCTCGTAGTTGGAAGAGCTAAGCCTTATAGAATAAAAAAGAGCTACAAATTGAGTGGTTGGATATTATATTTTAAAAGCAGAAGAGGGCAAATTTAGTTTTTATATTAGGTTCTTAGTGTCATAGCAGAGCTTTTAGAAGTCGTTCATATTGCTAACAAAAAATAAAGATTAAAAAGATTAGAGTCAATTATTGAGAAGAACGGTCATTATATTGTTATGTAAGTATTCCATATGTATTCATAGACAATATACAATGTACATGATTTCACCCATAGAAACAGCCTCAGTTAAAAGAACAAACAAATTAATGTAAAGACAAATCAGTTTTGACCTTGTCACTGGAAAAAATTGTGGATCTATTTTTAAAAACCACTTTGTAATAATCATTTTTATCTCTCTAGCGTTGATGCATGATATATTTACTGGAGGAATATTCATAATGTAACACATTTATTCATGTTAAAACCTGTTACTTTTGTATTTTTGTTATACATGTACATATGTATATGTAAAATGAAAAGCAATATGTTCTTAAAGTTTAAAACAAAATAAATGAGCCTTTCAAAGATGAAGAATGGTTTGTGATTTTTTCTTTTATTTTAATTAAAAGTACAGCTGGTTTATTCTGTAAAATGTTTTCATGGTTCAGAAGATTTAATTCACACTCTTGAACAATCTCTTGGACCAGTTATAGTTTAGATCACCAATGTTTAGATGAAACAAATTTGGAGCAAAGCAAAATCATGCTGATAAATCCTTATAAAACAGAAAACAAGAATGTGCTGTTCAAGATTTAAAATCATTTATTTTGAAAATAATAACTAAGATCAATAAAATATTTATACTGATGCATGTATACAGTAAATTCCATTCGTCTCCTATCACCAAGCTCTTTACAATGTCAATATCATCATATCAGGTATGCAATCCAGGCATGAGCATATGTTTATTATTGACAATAAAATATTTTAAAAAATATTGAGAGCTAGCTTTGTTCTCACTGCTAAGTAAGAATTTTACCATCGCCACCATCATTTGTATAAACATAAATTATATTGATGTTACCGGTAGTTTGTCATTCTCTGGTAGTATACCTAAGGCCAAGGTATCCGTTTTATTCTGATCTTTTTATTTGATGTTGGAGTAACACTGGATTCCTGAAAATAGAGATTAAACAACTATATCTTAAACTCGGGTCATTTGTAAATATTCTTCTGACGACTTAGAAGAACATGTACATTATAGCATGTACTGTAAGATATATTTTGTGAAAAAGGTCATGTGTTTACAAAATATGTATTGTACTAAATAAATTTCAATCGTAAAGAGTACCAACCTTTTCTGTATCTCCATCTCTCTTCTGTGCTTTGGAATTAGGACTTTCAGATGTTGTCGTAACTTTGTTTGGTGAGGTCTGCTGCTTCTCTTTAGCACAAGGTCCTGAATCAGTCAGGTGTTTGTTAATAAGACAAACTGTTTTGTTTTTATTCATAGAAATATCCTCTTTTGGTGTATTCCCAGGAGAGATACATGGAGATTTGTCTTTGGGGCTTAATCCTGGAGAAATTTCTGATGATGAAAATGTTATCAACTTGATTTTCTTTTTTCCTTGTGGTGAATCTTTGTCTTCATTAGAATCATTATCTTGTGCCTGTGATGGTTTTGAAGTAGATCCCAACTTGATTGTTTTCCTTTTAAAGTCAATACAAGATGGAGGTGGTTTTAGACGGTTTTCAGCTTTGGAAGGATCATTTAATGATGTAATAAATCGAGAATTAATAGAGCTGTCTACATGCTGTTTCCTGCAAAAAAAAAAAAAAAAAATGTGAAAATTGTCATTAGCTAAAACCAATTTACTAGTATTTCTTTTAATATATAACTTTCTCAATAATCATAAATATTATGTCGATCAAGTTAAGACTTCTCAATTATTTGTATACTTTAAACCATCCTCGATACTCCAGGGGTTCCAGTCACTTACGATCACTACAGCCCTGGACCATCCTCGATACTCCAGGGGTTCCAATCACTTACGATCACTACAGCCCTGGACCATCCTCGATATTCCAGGGGTTCCAATCACTTACGATCTCTACACCCCTGGACCATCCTTAATATTCCAGGGGTTCCAATCACTTACGATCTCTACACCCCTGGACCATCCTCGATACTCCAGGGGTTCCAATCACTTACGATCACTACAGCCCTGCACCATCCTCGATACTCCAGGGTTTCCAATCACTTACGATCTCTACAGCCCTGGACCATCCTCGATACTCCAGGGGTTCCAATCACTTACGATCTCTACAGCCCTGGACCATCTTCAATACTCCAGGGGTTCCAATCACTTACGATCTCTACAGCCCTGGACCATCTTCAATACTCCAGGGGTTCCAATCACTTACGATCTCTACAGCCCTGGACCATCCTCAATACTCCAGGGGTTTCAAAATGGAAATGTCACGGTTCATGTTTTTTCAGCTCGGTTCTGTTTCAACCTTTTTTGATCGGTTTTCGTTTTTTTCGGTTCGGTTCAGACAAATCTTAATTGAACACTTTTTAAGTATATTTTCTATCAAAAACAAGTTTTGCTTTAGATTTAAAGATGGTATATCACTTCAACAAATGTTTTTTTTCTTTATCAAAATTTTACTTCTAATTAAATACATATACATTTGTAGTTAATTGCGTCCTGAAAAATTATCAACAGCACTATATCCTATATAGATTGAAGTTCTAAAAGTGCATGCAGCAAAGAAATTCATTAATTATTTTATATCATTTTGTGTCTTAATTAGACATATAACACGATTAAATACCAATTTTTGTTCAAATATTGAGTAATGAGTATTATTTATGATCTGTCAGCAGTGGAACATCTTTAAAAAACATAATTGAACATTTTCTTATCTTTTTAACTCTTTCAGTACTATTGACACATTAATCAGTCACAGAGAGATATATGTCCTCGTATCCTTTATGATACATTATTTCGTCACTAAAACTTTTCTTGTATCCTTCATGACGCATTATTATGTGATGATTGACATGTGAAAATTGTAAGTTTTACCGCAAATCAATACATCGGTATTATCTCAGAAAAAGTGTTTAAAAAGTATTATGCATTGGAATTATAATAGAGATAAACATTATTACGTACCAGGTGCATGTTCAATCGTAAAATGGTTTAATTCACGGAATATTGGCCGACGGAAATGGGATTGTTTACAATCGGCAACACAATGGCGGCTTGATTTAGCTGCCGATATTCTGCGGGATTGTTATCGAAAAAAATATAATAAAAAAATCATCAATTATATAATATCAAACAATAAGTGAAATATATCATTTAGATATTATGTATGTGCAAAAAAATGAACCGAACCGAAACTAAGAATTATTGTACCGAACCGAACCGTACGGTTGAATTTTTCGGTTAAACCGTGACACTCCTAGTTCCAATCACTTACTATCACTACACCCCTTGACTATCTCGCAGTTGAACCATCACAGGCCTGCAAAAATTTTCTCTGAAGACTACAGAGAGAGCGACGCCAAATTTCAAAGCCACACGTACAGTCGACCACAGTTTACCGTTTTACGGCTCTTTTGATGTGCATCAAAGGACTAAATTACCTGTTCTGTTGCCTCCAGTTTTGCTATGAGATAGCCCTGTGGTGTAGAGATTTTATTTGATTGGAACCCCTGGAGTATCGAGGATGGTCCAGGGGTCTAGAGATTGTATGTGATTGGAACCCTGGAGTATCGAGGATGGTCCAGGGGTCTAGAGATTGTATGTGATTGGAACCCGGAGTATCGAGGATGGTCCAGGGTCTAGAGATTGTATGTGATTGGAACCCTGGAGTATCGAGGATGGTCCAGGGGTCTAGAGATTGTATGTGATTGGAACCCTGGAGTATCGAGGATGGTCCAGGGGTCTAGAGATTGTATGTGATTGGAACCCTGGAGTATCGAGGATGGTCCAGGGGTCTAGAGATTGTATGTGATTGGAACCCTGGAGTATCGAGGATGGTCCAGGGTCTAGAGATTGTATGTGATTGGAACCCTGGAGTATCGAGGATGGTCCAGGGGTCTAGAGATTGTATGTGATTGGAACCCTGGAGTATCGAGGATGGTCCAGGGGTCTAGAGATTGTATGTGATTGGAACCCTGGAGTATCGAGGATGGTCCAGGGGTCTAGAGATTGTATGTGATTGGAACCCTGGAGTATCGAGGATGGTCCAGGGGTCTAGAGATTGTATGTGATTGGAACCCTGGAGTATCGAGGATGGTCCAGGGGTCTAGAGATTGTATGTGATTGGAACCCTGGAGTATCGAGGATGGTCCAGGGGTCTAGAGATTGTATGTGATTGGAACCCTGGAGTATCGAGGATGGTCCAGGGGTCTAGAGATTGTATGTGATTGGAACCCTGGAGTATCGAGGATGGTCCAGGGGTCTAGAGATTGTATGTGATTGGAACCCTGGAGTATCGAGGATGGTCCAGGGGTCTAGAGATTGTATGTGATTGGAACCCTGGAGTATCGAGGATGGTCCAGGGGTCTAGAGATTGTATGTGATTGGAACCCTGGAGTATCGAGGATGGTCCAGGGGTCTAGAGATTGTATGTGATTGGAACCCTGGAGTATCGAGGATGGTCCAGGGGTCTAGAGATTGTATGTGATTGGAACCCTGGAGTATCGAGGATGGTCCAGGGGTCTAGAGATTGTATGTGATTGGAACCCTGGAGTATCGAGGATGGTCCAGGGGCCTAGAGATTGTATGTGATTGGAACCCTGGAGTATCGAGGATGGTCCAGGGGTCTAGAGATTGTATGTGATTGGAACCCTGGAGTATCGAGGATGGTCCAGGGGTCTAGAGATTGTATGTGATTGGAACCCTGGAGTATCGAGGATGGTCCAGGGGCCTAGAGATTGTATGTGATTGGAACCCTGGAGTATCGAGGATGGTCCAGGGGCCTAGAGATTGTATGTGATTGGAACCCTGGAGTATCGAGGATGGTCCAGGGGTCTAGAGATTGTATGTGATTGGAACCCTGGAGTATCGAGGATGGTCCAGGGGCCTAGAGATTGTATGTGATTGGAACCCTGGAGTATCGAGGATGGTCCAGGGGTCTAGAGATTGTATGTGATTGGAACCCTGGAGTATCGAGGATGGTCCAGGGGTCTAGAGATTGTATGTGATTGGAACCCTGGAGTATCGAGGATGGTCCAGGGGTCTAGAGATTGTATGTGATTGGAACCCTGGAGTATCGAGGATGAGTATAAACATACTTATTTTGGTATTAGTTTCATGTTAGCGGTTTTCATGCTTGCTGTTTTGGAAGCGCTAATTCATGTAGAGGGCAAAATTTTGTAAATGGGTATTTCTGGTATTGAATCATTGAATTGTACATATTTATATCTTTGGATGCTAATTTTTCTCATTTGTAGGAATTTTAATTTCAATCTATTAAGGAAAAGTGTCTATACATTCCTTCATATCAAAAATTACTAAAAATGTACCAGAAAATTTAGAGCCAGGCTTACTTTTCAGTTGGTTCAGTTTCATCAGGTGCCATTATTTTTCTTTTCTTGGCAAGCAGGATTTGCTTTCTTGTCATCTCTCTCCCCCTTCGGTTCATCCTATATTTTCTTTGAGGTAAGGGGATGACATACTTGTAGTATAGCTCCACCAAATCATCTTTCTCCAGTGTCTCAATATCTGGATGGCTAACATACCTCTGTAACAAATCAAGTATTTAAAATTAGTTTTGGTAGAAGGAATGTCAGAAAACTTATTGGTCACAAACGTTTCATAGATATACACATGTATAGCCATTGTCTAAATATGTAATCCATACTTAGCACAAGTTATGATGACCTACTCCAAAAGAGGAGATACATGAATGTTTAAAAGTTTATAGTGGGTCAGCTGTCACTCAGGTGGCAGAGAACACTTTTTGTCTTAGCCAGTAGAAACTTGGTTTATCATGCCATAGAACCAGACTTGGTCCCTAGTTCAGGCATCGACATAAATGTGCATTTTACTGATTATTTTACATTAGGTTGGTTGTTTCAACTTTATGTCCTAGGCCTATTAAAGTGTACACGGAATGGAAAATGATATTTAGATATGTTATTCTGTTTGATCTCCTGACAAGAATGTTGAAAACCGCATCAAAATCGGCCGCTTCAGTACCGAGATACCGCCCTCCGAAGTGCTCGATTTTTACCTGTATATCAACTGCTAATCAGGGAATCGGCCGCTCACGCTGATTTGGGGAATAACCGGATGTGACGTCATGAGGACAATGGCAGTGAGGTGTTTGGTAGTGGGGTTATAGCACAAAGGTGGACATATATGTATTCCTAAAATGGGGTTACGAGAATTTTACAGATATATATACAGTGTAAAGTTATGGTGACGATTTAATTATATAAAAAATAGGAAATATTGCAACTGAAATCATGCTAAATACATAAGTAGATTAGCGGAAATTATAAGTTATTTATGTTTCTGGTATAAGCCAGGTGTACCTTGTGTAAAAACTTTTAAATAGAGATCTTATCTCTGTTTTAACAGCTTACTAAATTATCAAACCTGGGGAATATTCAATTTTCATAATGTCATATAAAAAGAGACGAATTCGAAAAATGATGGTCATATAATTATCCATTTGAATATGTTTCTGTATAAATAAAAATTCATTTGGCCTAAGGATTTCAAGAATCAGAATAACAAAAAGAAAAGGTGTTAAATGTATTTCATAGTTCAATACACGTAAATATCACAGACATAAATTGGTTAGGGGAGTAAATAAAAAAATAAGCAACTTGAGAAATTGAATTTAAAATACATAATTCATTAATAGCTGTAACGAGTCTATCTTCCTTTTATAGCTACATATACATGTACATGCATGAGAACATATGTTATTTTAACAATATTCAACAGTACATTTATTGGTCATATAGATTATCATTATTAGTATTATATAATGATCGATATTGACCGAAATTCACAAAGAATTGGATATCCAAAATCTAGCAACTACCAGAAATATCAAAATTCTGACATTGTGCATCATATTTGCATTGTTCTTTCTCGACATGCCCTTTGTAAATAATTTTGTAGTTTCTGTTACAAAAATACATAAACATATAACTAGAAATATATATACGAGACAAATGTATACATTGGTCATTCTGAAATATACAATTATGTATACATCTAGTGATTTATACACTTGTTATATGTTATGTTCGAACGGTATATTTTACTGTAAACCAAGGATTTATAAGTGTAAACAAATATGACATAATACAACAATTTAATGATGGTCCATCGCTAACTTACCTGTGATCTTACTTTTGACACCTGACGTGAGCTAATCAACGAAGCGTGACAGGTCACTAAACACCTTTCTTACGTAATCTGGGTTATTAGCCCCCTCATTAGTCTCGGTTGACCACGCGTTTTAGTTACTGCAGTATACAGGTAAAGAGATAAACGCAGCACGACATTGGCTATTCGGACGTTCTGATTTTGTTTTGTACTTGATATCTGCAACTTGAATCAGACTTAGACATCTTCAGTCTTTTTTTTGTCTGACTCCTGCATGATTTATTTTTTCAATTAAAGACACTAATAAATGAACTTGAGCGAAATATCAACAAGTCGTCGGATGTATTGTATTATATGAAAGCTGAATGTATTTCGTCAAAAAAATGGATCAATTTCAGATAAAACGCAATAAGTAGATGCATTTACATATATGCAAAAAATTCTGTTTAGAATCATAACTTAATTCGTATGGGTAGGTTATATGAAAAAGTCAGAAATTTGTAAAGCAGGTTTGACCAGTACAACGACCCGAGTCGGGTTTTGGATAACAAAGTCAAGAATCCTTTACATAATATTCATGTATATGTGATTCCAAATACCGTAGATTTGCAACGTACGTGGATTATTATAAACATTATATTGTGTATAATTGTGCAGAAATCGTGCAGAAATCGCGCAGAAATGTTCATTTATCTAAGACAGGTACATCAATATATGCATGGTATAAATCCCTATTTTCAAGCGTATTACAAACTCATATCTGTGATTGAGGATAATATTAAATAGGTATCGGACATGTACACAGGTACTTGTGTCTGTAAAAATCGATATTTACAAACAGATAGTTTATATTAGATGGCAGACACAGAAAATCGCCACTCTATCTTATGCGAGTAGAGTAGGTCCCGTTGTCCTCGTGACGTCACAGGTCAGGGGTCCCGAATCGGGGTCAATGGCTTGGGGCTTCAGGTGTGTTCTAGAGAAAAGTCGCATTATCTCTAATACCGTATTCGCTATGAAACTCGTACTTTCTCCATTCTAAATTTTATACAATGACACATTTATCAAGCCTTATATACCAAACCATTCCGTGTACACTTTAACAGCTAATGTTAGGTGACTTAACTTATTATAGGTGCCTTTTGACTACTCTGATTGGCATATGGATTTGTATAGAAGAAACTTGGGAGCCCAGATAACATATTTCATGTTCCTTGTTATAAATTGATGTGATTTAAAATGATATTTTTTACAAAATCAGTTTAAAAGTAATTGGATTAATTTTGAAAGAAATTCTATTATGCCAGGGTAACAGGGTGAGGGTAGCAGGGTCTACATATGTATATCCTGTAGACTGAAAATCAGAGCACAGGGACTTTTAAATTGGGAATTTTTACATCTGAAATAGGGAAAATCTGGTGATATTAGCTGCAACTTCATATTTCTCAATGGAAATAAGTGCAAATCATTCTTTTTTCTGTGTTTAATCATTTCATACCTGCACATAAACTGTTGGTAGTAAACATTAATTGAGAAATTTAGGTACCACTCGGAAAAAAAATCAGTATTTTGAATTGGAAACAAGTCCTGCAGTAGTGTGCCAACAGTCGGTATCTAAACCGCACTCCTGCACTTAATGGTCCATTGCTCTACTGATTTCCAAATGTGTTACAATACCTTGAACACACATCAGCCCATGGCCACGTGCTCCATTGAAGCCTTTAGTCAACTAGACTAGCTTGCTGAGTCTTGTTGATGATGGTTTACAAAAACGGCATTATCAGTTATAAGGGTGTGTCACAATGCTTGATATTAGCACGTCAACATCCATGAGACTCAAGGGGTTACTATCACTGTCATTATTAAGTTATATCCACTCCTGGAATACAGTTGAGTATAAGCTAACCTTTACACCCTAGTGCACTTGGAGTGCACTATATTTGAACTATGTCATAGCAAAACTGATGTACAAGCTACATCAAAAGAATAAAATAAGAGTACACTGTGGTTGACTGCATGCCTTTAATGTCATCATCAAAGGAAGTCTCTGGAGGCCTGTGATTGGTAGTTTTGTTTTCTCTCCTGAATTGCCTGCAGGTTAGTTTAGTTAAATTTATTATGATGTTAGTTCAGGGATGGCTATATCTGAAACGTCAGTGACAGTATTATGTCATACCATATACACACACCATACCCCTACTCCCATAACATGAGAGTTAACTAGTCAGCCATTTCTTTAAAAATTGTATATTTGGATGTTATTTTGATGACTGTCGACTCTCATTTCCGAAGGCCTATTTCTTTCATGTTCGTTCAGATGTCAGATGAAAGCAGACGGAAAAATGCAATAATATAATTATTTATAGCTCTAACCACCATGAAACCTAAACCAGACATCTATCTGAGCTGTCATAATGTTAAGTCTGGTTTCAGGGCCAGAGCGTCTTGGGCTAAGGATAGGTCTACTAAATAACTGCAAAGATGGAATTTCAAAAAGTCGCCTGCAAATGAGCAAGTAGGCAAACATTATTCAAATTACCGACTTACATGTTTCGTCATCCATGCTTTCATACTGCACGAGAAAAATGTGACCAGACCTGACCTGTTTGTTTACATTTGTCCACTATACGTATAGCCAGATTTAGCGGTGCTGCCGGACCTGGTCGTTATCAGTGACCGTGTAGTTTCATGTGTGGCATTGCACGAGGTTTAACAACATATCGTTTCAAAAGTGTCTCATAGTGCTGTACAGTACATCGAACATTGTTGGAGTAACCATGCCCTTAAATTTATCCTGCAACTGTCCCACATACTGACCGATAACTACTGCCGGATAAACTTGTGCTTTATCCGTCAATACGATATGCTTTATCCGTCAATACGATCACGTGAATTTGTTCCATATCTGACGGCACTTTTTCTAACTTGACCCAGAACTTAAACCTTCTGGTGAATGAAATGTCATTCAGTCCCGCTAAAACGTGACGTCACATTCACCGAAATGACGTCATTTTTACGATATCGAAAATCTCATATGGCGGTGTCGTCTTTTTCTTGGCTCATGACAAAGATATGTATTGTTAAGTAATTCTTTCATGGGTATTTATTGTTATTTGAGTATTTTCATTTCCTTTCAGTGATATATCACACTGAATAGAATTACGGTGACTGTTTGTGAATGAGCTTATTTATTTCCCACGGCAGTAAAAAGGAGTGCACTCTCATGCGGTTAAGTGAATGAATCTTTACCTCCGCATCAAAGAAGCGTCTCGCTTCGAGCAAACAAAGTAAGGAACTGTCAATTTGCTTTCGTTTTGAATGCCATAATGGTTGCAGGATAAACAGAATACACGGTTAGTATCTTACAATACAAGTTTTATTTTGGTGCTCGACACGGAAAGCCGAGATGACTCGGCAAAGCCTCGTCATCTCGGCTTTCCTAAGTCTCGCACCAAAATAAACCTTGTATTGTAAGATACTAACCGTGTATTCTCTATATACTGTACATGACCAAACCAATATGTTGGTCCTGAATATTGCTTATCGCTTTTTTTGAGAGATATCGATCATAATGTATTGATATTCGTAATCCTGACTATTTTTTTTTCAAACTTCTATATATATTGAATAAAATCACCTGTCTCAATATGTCTAAGAGTCCTTCTTTTGATAGTAACTCGGGATAAAGCCAATCAAACTGCTGCTTTCGTTCGGCATCGTGTTCTTTAGCAGCCATGTTTTTTTTTTGTGATTGACGTGCCTAAGAAGCTTCAATAATCACATACACATAAACGTTTATTCGAATCAGAATTTGACAAATAACGGCGCGTTTGATTCACTAATATAGAAACGAAGGGAAGTAAGATTTTTTTTCGGACTGAAGAAGGCCCTATAGTGGCTGAATATATATTCCATAGAAATGATTTTGATTTTACTTTGAATTTATTTATTTTGGCCTTTTATTTCGGATTATTAATATACTAGCTTTATACCGTTTTTCCTCATTATGAAGGGAAGTAACTCTGAGAGATCAGAGCATGTAGCCTAATGTTTCTAAATAGGCTAATAGGCTTAGTGACACCTCGCAAATTATAGTGACACCTAAAACCTACCTATATTATTACTTGTTTTTTGCCCAATATAAAGTCTTTGTACATGTAATTGCAAATGGAACAGAATTTAGCGAGTAAAACATTAACGCATAATTATCATGTACAGGTAGAAAACAGACCTATTCATTTGATTTTAATAACTCTAGTTTAGCAATACCAAGCATTATCAAACATCATTTTCGGGGCTAAACAATTTCTTCTTAAAACCATTTTCCGTCTCGGGGGGCTTCGTCCCCCTGAACACCCCCCCCCCCCCCCCCCCCCCCCCCATTGACCCGCTGTGGGCCTACCCCTCGCCTGGGCTTGCACGTGTAAAAGCCTCTAACACACGTTAGCTACGCCACTGATAGCAATGGTGGACAAATCTAAGTGAATTGAATAGTTATGCCAGAAACATAGATGCAAAAAAAAAAAAAAAAAAAAAAAATGATTGTAATATTGAACTTCGCAAATTCAGTTTCCTATATTATCCATGCGCATTTCGAAGGAAAATAGGATCTAACATGAGTGTTCATTTCACAATGAGATGTTATGAAACGAGTCTTAGAAGTTTTGTTTTTGCGAGTCTTGGCGAGCAAAAATTAAAATTTCGAGACGAGTTTCATAAAATCTCATATGAAATGAACACAAATTAAAGATACTTTTTATCACGTAACTACAAATACCTACATAACAAAGAATTTCACGTTCAAATGTATTCCGAAAATCTAGCAAAAGCCGCCATTTGGTCCCGCCGTCTTCGTAATCCTGACGTCACGTCATATTTTCTGACGTCATTTTATTGTTTCTGTCTGACGTCACAATGAATATCCAGCCAATGAAAATCGTTCCAGGTCATATTACACTAGTGGCATACGCAAAAATATTACATGACCGAAATCACTGAATATCAGGCGGATTATGTGATAAATATAGGATCTTACATGAGTGTTCATTTCGTATGAGATTTTATGAAATGAGTGTAAGAGGCGAGCAAAAATTAAAACTTCGAAACGAGTTTCATAAAATCTCATATGAAATGAACACAAATTTAAGATACTTTTTATCACATATCTACAAATACCTACATAACAAAGAATTTCACGCCAAAATGTATTCCGAAAATCCAGCAGAGGCCACCATTTTGTCCCACTGTCCTCGTAATCCTGACGTCATTTTACTGTTTCTGTCTGACGTCACAATGAATTTCTAGCCAATGAAAATCGCTCCAGGTCATATTACACTAGTGGCATATACAAAAATATTACACGGGTAAAATCACTGGCTATCAGGCGGATTCTGTGATAAAACAATTTGCATTGTCAGTCTTAGTTGGAGTTAGATTTTTGTTTGCAGCAGTAGTCTATAAGCTTGAATTTCCAGTATCGGTATGAATTCGGTAAACTAGGATACGTGGGCGTGTATACAGTGTTATCTAATTCTTACTCGGCTAAATAAGGGTTCTTCTTAATTTGCTCTTCAATATTTGTTTGTCGTTACCTGGAGTAAACATTAAAAGTTTATGCAATGTCCCGCTTACGGTGTGTAATACCAGTTACCTCATCTGGTGTTTTTATTACTAACTGGCGGTAATTTGATATTCACTAATTGGATCAGTATACTCTGACAGTTATAGGGACAGCCCAGGACCAGTAAGTAAAATACTTATATCCAGACAGTATTTATATGTTTGTAGTCGTGCCAAACAGTGGCATATTCACTTAACCAACACTTTGAAATGTCTTTAAATATTTATTCATGTATATGGTATGTCATACAATATTAATGGTCCTATTATACTCATCAAATACACTATCATTTTTAACGCAATAAACGAACACGTTTTATAAAGTCAATATTGATTTACATCAAACCTAAGCTATAGATGAAGAGACACTCGTATCCATTGTGTTTAGTTAATTTAAAGTGCCAGTCCAAAAGGACTCCAGTAAAACTCCTATAATAGCACTCTGGGGGACAGACAGATCACATTTTTTTAATTGTTCAAATATGAAGATTGAAGAACATACGGTGAACAATGTTTTTGACTGGGTACATACGTTACTAGTTTATGGAATCCAAGAATATCAAATATCCTTTTATTGAACGTTTGTAACGTTTACGTCTGCAAATACGAAAATGCAAATCGGATATTGAAAATTCGAAATTCATCATGCATGATTGCAGACTTCGTATTTGCATTGTTAAGTTGTGCTATCTCGACACTTACACATAACATCGATATAGGTTTCTGTATATGTCGGGATCTGGAACTTTTCTCGAATTCATGGTCAATTCACTAAGAAAATGTGTACATGTATGAAATGAAATCGATGCCCAGCCTTGTCATATCATCCGAGATCAAATCAAAATTGAAAATAAAGTTTATATTTCATTCATTATCTCTGTCAACTTCGCTAGCCAAGGGTATTAGTTCGATTCTCTTTCTACTACCCTTGGCATATCTCACTTCAGAACGGGTGTTCCCGCAATGCGCCACCTGCTGGATCACCGCAGTTGCGCCCCTTCCATTTACGTAATAAGCAACCAATTAAAAAGCTCGTATCATTGTTGTATGTTTGAAAAAATGGCAGCGCCCTATGAAACACGTGTGTTGTTTGCGACAGAAAATACCAAAGATGAACATGTGTGTGAGTCATTTGTTTATTAGTAAGTTCGGAGACAGGTTTTTGTGTTTCATGCAGAAGTTCTGCAATATCCAATTTTGTAACGAAATCGCAGTATATCATTGAATTGTTTACTTTGTGAAACATAAACCACGGACGTACTTTCCAATCTGTTTGGAGAGCAACGTCTCCAAGACGTTCATTCAGTTGATATAAAACATCTAATTGATTAAATAGATAGTAATATAACTTCGCTAGGAGTTGATGTTAACAGGCATGACATGCCTGATGCCACAACATACAAATGTAGGTCGCTATACTATAGCTTCAGTTCAGTTCTGTTGACATATTAAAGCTGCGTTTTCATTGGTCGCCTGAACCTAGCCGCATCCAATCAAAATTTGAAAGCTAAAACACCTGTTCTGAAGTGAGATATGCCAAGGGTAGTAGGAAGAGAATCGGACTTAATACCCTTGGCTAGCGAAGTTGTATCTCTGTATGATTATATTCTTAGCAGAGATGTCTCCTTTTAAGACCTCTTGTGTTGGCGGTTAGTGATAATTCATACAACATACATGACACTTAGAATTAAATATTATAATGATAAATGCTTGCAAACTACTCTGTATAAAGCTTTCCAAACCGCGTTTACTACTGAATCCATTCTACAGGATCCCCAAACTGACGGCATATTTCTTCAGATCAATGGTCCATTTCGCATTACATGTTATCAAGTGTTCTCACACATATTATTCACTTACTAATCAAATACTACTAGCGTTTTAAAAAGATTCGTCATCATCACAATTACATAATAGCTGTTTCATCATCCCATACAACTGGAGAGTAACGCGTAATATTGATGATTGGAGGCGGTTTAACAAACAAAACAAAATATAATTATAAAATTAAAAAAAAAAAAAAAATTAAAAAGAAATAACACTGAAAAAATGAAAAAGGCTAAATAAAACACAATTCTACTACATGTATTGAAAAATATAAATATCTATGTTAATTTGTTTAAATAAACCTCAGGAACATATTTGGGAATGATTAAATTTAGAACAGGGGGGGTCATGCTTTGGTTTTGGAAGTCAATACAGAAACTAATATATCAGTCTACAACCAGTTTTGGGTATTTGGGTTTATTATCCTTTGATGCGTGTCTTTAAATCTGTACATACATCACCACAGATATATCCTCGTGTAGAGGAACAGATTCATGGCACAACATGTCCTCTAGAGATTCGTACGACTCAATTCTGTTATTTTTGTAAATCATTTCTAAGAAGACGAGAGATATAATTTATTTACAAGAGTATGTTATTTGTAAATAATGCCAAAACATTGCATATCATTAAAACTACAATTATACAGGGTGTCCCATAAATCATGTTGCACTTTCTTTTGACATACACGAGCAATTGAATAATGATATTTTGGTATATGAAGGCATGAAATAGATACTTTTGTTGTAAGAAGAATACAAAGAATCAATTTGATTCTTTAAAATGATTCGTTACTTTTAATATAATGACACGTCAAAATAACACTAAACAGGCATTGTGAAACAATTTTGGTCATCTAATGCTCCAGTTCTCAACAAATCAAATCCTTTGTTAGTGAGTCTTACCAAAATTACAGAAGCTAATCACCTACAATCAATTACGTTATGTACCAAATACAATTTTGAACTTTGAAAGTGTAGCATAATTTATGGGACACCTTGTATAGATATTCCATACGCTGTATGGTCATGGTACTTACTATGTAAGTAAATTACCAGCTGATACATGTAGATCACAAGTAGAGTAAAACAGAAACATTTTCAAAGATTTCATTTTTTATTACATATTATCAAAGGGTTACATACATCTTCGTTATAGATAGATATACTACTAAGATGGCAAGTCTTAGACGGGATTCCGAATGTAGTGGAATTAACCTTGAGACGTTCACCCACAGCACCAAGTAATCAGCGGCAGATATGGCTAGCATAAGTTATACAAATCATACAGGGTTTAAAGAACTATTTTAATATATCATAAGTTTCTTTATGGAATATTGCAAAATGATATATAAATAAGTAGCTCATTCATTCATTCATTCATTCATTCATTCATTATTCATTCATTCATTCATTCATTCATTCATTCTGTCATTCATTCATTCATTCATTCATTCATTCATTCATTCATTCATTCATTCATTCATTCATTCATTCATTCAACTTTCTATTCAATACTTGATAAACTAACTGAATCATTGGTAATGCATAGAAATACTGATAAGAGTTGTGACTATTGCGGTTGTATATTAACCGAGAAACTTATGAAAATGAATGGTTGATAGGACATGAATTTCTTATTGCACTTGAAGACTAAACTTTAAAATAATACACTATACATGTACATAGTAATGATTATGTGAATAGGAAACATAATCAATGAACCGAAACAAAGTTTAAAGTACACAACCCAGGGGGTAGTTTTCTCTTTAACTGAAACATTTTGTATGACGTATTGTCTATTGTCAGAGAACAATGTTATTGTTGTTTTTTAAATGTTTTAAACACGACAATAGAATAATTACCTAGACTAATTAGAAATAAAGGTCCTTCTGAATGTTGGTATGCACCCCCTGGGTGGAGGAAAGTTTGTGTTCACTGCTGAAAAGTCCATGTATGGAGCATCATCTCGATTTTAAGTCCAGTTCCTTTGTCAAGAAGCATTTTGGCACATTTGCAAGGATCCATACTCACATTGCGTTCAATTATCATATCTAATATGACTATTTGGATATTGATGCAACTGAAGAACTTAATGTGTCCATTGAAAGAAAGTTTGTCGGCTGGAAAACTCTAGTAAACATACATTTCCACAGGTTCAAAGTTTAGGGAACCTGGCCGATTTCTTTACTTCTAAGTTCACCTGAGCCGAGAAACGTCGCTGTATGTTTGTTAGTCTCTCCTCTCGTGATCGCTCTTGGTATGAAGCTTTAGAGTCCCTTCGTGAAGATTTTCGCGACGTTCTCTCACCATCTTCAAACATTGAGTCAACGCTATCATCATCGAATGATTTCTCACTCCTATCGTCCCAACTGTCCTCGGAACTAGCTCCGTCGGACCTGTAACCGTCCCGTCGGGAACTGTCCGCGAACTGTCGAATTCTGCTCTTCTCTGATTCCAGGAAACTGGAACCGAATTCCTTTGTAGCTTTAGACCTTGCTAGACTTCCTGTTGTTTTCTTCATTTTTCTCAACTCCATGGCAAGATTCTGCTGTTCTTTGTTTAACTTGGACACCGAAACATGTTTCCTTTTCTCAATTTCGGTAAAAGTGTTTTTCATTTTATTGTGGGCACAGTTCATGCACTTTTCAGCATAGTCGTCAGCTTGAGAGCGTCCTTGTGGAGGATTCACAAGTACAATTCTTCTGTTTTCCATTTTGTCTTGGCCTCCTTAACACTGGATTACTTCAGAATAGTGTAGTACTACAGTAGTGAAGTCTCACTATCTCAGTCAGCTGTTTCGCCTTTTACACTAGGTAAGGTGTATTCCGTTCAGTATCTTGTGGTGTATTGGTAAAGTTGCTCGCCGTCCGCCTTATATATAGTCGGGTGCCACTCTCTCCCACGACGCCAGTCTCCTACAAGGACGGTGGGAGATTGACAAAGGTGACACCCACAAAAAGTGCACGGCAATTACTCACGGTTACCGGTCTGGCTCGAATTACCGTCACTTCACAGTTGGTAGGAAACTGAACAACAAATAGTACAATGTTAGGGGTGCCTTACGAGTGTGAAAACGAAAGCAATAAGTTATTGAAGACCTAATACTCACATTGTTGTCTGCTCCTCAAGTGTGAAACTGATATAAGAAATGAGATTGCTGGTTTACTCCTGCCGAGTTAGATGTATAATTTGTTGACTTAAAACTTTTCCCCCGGTTAGAACAACGAGTCTTTGTTCTCAGCGGTTTCTTTATTCTCCGCCGTTATATCCTTTTTCTGTTGTCACATCAATCGAGTCTATGCTTGAAATTAAAACAATGAAATACCACCAATTTATAAAGATTATATAAAAACCTTAAATTTGAAATTTTAACAATTCATTTAAATGTCTCATTATGCCAAACAATAATGGTTTACTATGTGCTGTGTTTTCTATATTGTTTACACATGTAAAAATAAAAAGTCAAAGTAACTCATTTGATTAATGCTTGAAAGCTAATTAGTATAGTGTATAAATGAATTTCATGGATACACAACTTTAACATTCGTATTATTTTACGTAAAATATACTTAAAATCTCTATATTTGGTATTCTAATTAATTTTTATTTTTATTATTATTAATTCAATTTACATTCCATATATAAGAGTTACAAACAAAACGTTATAATAGAGTAGAAAGGTGAATATTATTGTTATAACAAATTACAAATTGTAGTCAGTCAGGTATTTAAAGTGATAGTCATTGTTTTATTTTGTTTACTATTTATTTGGCATTTATGTATCAAAGTATTTTCAAAATGTTTTGTTCGGTTGGTAAAATTACAATTATTAAAAGCTTAACTGCATGGCCATTGTTTGTTTATTATTTGTTCTATTTCTAGAAACTAATTTTACGATATTCATTGCTATTGACTACATACACAATGTAGTAATTTACAAGTATGTTCTGATTACATAACACGGATATGATCATAATTTGATTTTAAAGTAATTAATTCAAAATACTTAACTCATTTAAAAACATGTTGTTATTAAGTAAAGATGTTTGAATAGTACTAAATTTGATCGCATGCTAATTTACCAAGATCTTGTATGACGACAAGAAGATTCCACTGAAAAATAAACTCTGCTCTCCATTGAAAGCAAGGATTATCAAAGATAAAGTAGATACAGATTTACATCTGTTGTAAACATGAGAGGTTGTAAACAGGGAGTAGCACCCCCTGGGAGCGCTCCTCGTCCGTCTCCAGGATAGCAGACGAGCAGGAGATTTATGGATGATCCCGAGTACCACAGGGAGGTATTCCTGTCGTCACTGTATGGCGTTATTTTGGACTATGATGGTCCTTGTTGACACCATTGATATTGCCTATAACGATTAGATCATGTGATGGACTTCAGTAGTGGTATTTATTGGTCCTTACCGTGATGGTTCACTCGTGTCGGTTTGTTCAGTTGCTAGGATAGTAACGAAGGCTGTCTGGAGACACCTCTCGTCATTGTAGAGTGTCCTCTTATTTACAATTTGGAAATGCGACGTTAAAGTTATTTAGAAATAACATATTGAAACTTCACTATATTGTTTGAAACTATAATACAATATATCAAAATTCAGGTCATTTACAGGACAGGAACTTACATAAGATCTTTTACCAAGTCATAATGTTGCATTAGGTTTGGTAGATGTGTCCATAGATTTATTAGGTCCTCTGAAGTATTTTCGTGAAATGATAATGCAAGTACCTATGATTTGCACCCTTCAACGCATATTATGAGGTTACAGGTTCATAGCCTGACTGACTATAGATCTAGAAAGATGAAACGCCTATGTAAATGGTTTAGAAGCTCCAAGAAGACATATGCATGCTGCAGTTTAGGTCATTACTCCTCTGTATGATGCTATTGATTTAATGTTTAATATTGAAGAATAACAATTACATTGTAACATACACTTGTATCGGAACAGGAACAATCTTACTGTCAGTTATCGTATTTCACAGATTTCAAGGAAAACTTATGAATTTAATGTTAAATGACATATAGTTTTTTTCGTGACTTTCATAATCAGTTTATTATGACGTAACAAGCGATACCATCACATTAACACATATACTTAGTGTATATGGCCCTGTGGTGAGATAGGACGAAAGGCTTATGGTAGTTTGAGCAGAAAACAATAGTTTACATGGTCTCCTAGTTTTACAATGAAACATAACAGTCTCCAACAAAATGATTTGAACATTAAAACGGCATTTTTGACCAAAAGGACATCACTCGGGAAACTAAGCATAATACTTCAAGGAAAAGAACATTAATAAGGTATCGAACAATTGCTTAAAGAAGATTTTTTCTGAACAAGTATAGTGGCTATTGTTGGAGCACATCTTGATTTTCTGTTTGTTCTGTACACAATAAGATATAAACAGAGTTTGAGGAATGCACCCCATAGTGAATACAATATAAATCATAATGTCTCGCTAATATTAACTTTCTCCCAATAAACCGGGATATCAACGAGCTTATCGACACCTTTATGGAACTCGAAGTCACTTTATAGATAATGAATGATACTGATATACCGACCTATAGCGACAGTCCGCGTGAGGAGGGGCGCCTAAAATAGCTTGATATGCAGTCAGAGTAGTAGTTCTCACCTCTTTTATGTACTTGTCATGTTAGAACATATTTGTTCTGGTGAAATATAACCTTAAAATGATATTTGAAATTCCAACATTGCAGAGAGATTGTGGATTCTGTAAATATCAGACCGATTTAATTGTTTCTCGTGACTTGGTTAAGATGCATATTATATTTCTGTTGGCATTAATCCATACACCGACTTATTCTGTAAAATGATACCACTGCTAAAACTATATATATCATTTAAATACATAGTATTCCCCTTTGACAAATTTTATACTTAAATATAAAGTCATGGTTAAAATGTACAATGTATATAGGATATTGTTCTTAACAGCTTCGATTGAAATAAGATTTGATTTCCGTCTTGTTGACTTTTTATAAATAACTGTCGCGGATACTATAATAATTAATTTTTCTTTGTTTTCATACTGAATCTGGCTTTCTGATTGGCCGATTCTTACCACTACCACTACCACTATGAAAAAAGACAATCTTAGAATGGCTCGGAAACCTGACGTTATCGTGACGTCAAAATAAAAACATTGACGTTGCGTATTGATTTGGAAAAAAAATGTCTTGGAAAAGCAATGGAATCGTACGTGTTAACGCATTTTTTTCAAGTAGTCTTGAAAATTAATTATAAGCCATGATGTCACTATCTTTTTAATTGCATGGGGTTATGAAATAAATTTTGTTTGCAACCTTTTGTGAGAATCTGCTACGCGGATTCACACAGTTTGCAACCACAATTTCTCTCATTGAAGCATTGATATCACTATTTATTAATTTTATCGGGGTATGAAAAAAAATTGTTTGCAAACTGTGTGAATCCGCGTAGCGGATTCTCACAAAAGTTTGCAAACAATTTTTTTTGACATCAATACTTATAATTAATTTTACACTCCATTTGATAAAATGAAGTATGTTTAAATATAACATTAGAGTGTTTTTTCATGGGATTATTTTTCCGAATCAATACGCAACGTCAATGTCTCTTTTATGACGTCACGATAACGTCGGGGTTTCGCGCCATTCTCAGATTTTTTTCATAGTGGTATGCAAAAAAAATATTGTCCAATCAGAATGCCAGATTTGGTATGAAAACAAAGAAAAATTAATTATACTTAGATGAAATTAAAAATTAGTGAAATCAATGCTTTAATAAAAACGATGTAATCTGTCTTAGATAAACGAAGATTATCAAATCAACATGTAACCATGATTAAATTTAATGAAAATTACAGAACCTTCCCGAAAGATTTTGAATGCTAAAGTATTGTTTCTTAAAGTAATATATTAAGATTCGATTTTAAACCAACTTTACTTTGAAAAATGTAAACGTACTTATTTAAGTAGTATTTTTGCTCTTTTCGCACATTTTTTTAATTCATGTACGGCGGCAATTTTTGTAAAAGGCTATTTCTGATATCGCGTTAATTTATATCCGCGTTGATAAATCATAATTCACATTTTTTTTGCATTAGCGCTAAAATTTTATCGCGTTGACATACGTTTATAGTATTTCGTTTTTAGGATCACCGTTTTTATTTTGGGCGTTAATCTTATCACACATTTTTAGGATCACTGTTTTTATTATGGGCGTTAATCTTATCACACATTTTTAGGATCACCGTTTTTATTATGGGCGTTTATCCTATCCCACATTTCCGTAATATAAGGAGACGATTCCTTAGAAACATGACATAACGCCCAGATCAGGATACGCTTGTTGTAGTGACGAAATATTGTCTAATGAAGGGACATGGAATCTTCTCTGAGGGGCCTATCATGTAAGTGTATTTAACACTCCTTCAATATTTCATCAAAGGTTTAGATCACTTTAATTTTCAGTGGTAATTTAAAGCCCAAAATTAAACGCCTTTGTCAATTATAGTCCAAAGATCATGTCTAAGTACATTTAAACTATTTAAACCGTTTTACTAACTTACAAGATTTCTTTTATTGACAAAGAAATCAATTCAGTAAAAAAACTTTTTTTAGTATGACGCGTTATTCGATCTTAGTGTATTAAGATGCATTGCATACCAAAGTATTTAGTAAGCCGTTTTATGAATGAGGGTAGTATGTCTGATTCGGCGGGTATAGTAAAACGTAACAGAGGTGTATGTGTTTGGTAACCAGTCATGGTAAAATTATAACAACGGAAATGGTGTTTGGTACACATTAGTAACAGAGGCACGACAACAATATAATGTACCCCTGGCTTCCATCAGTTGTTTCACCATAGGTAATTAACCTATAGAATCTATTTAAAACGTTTTGTAATGAAATTCTTTCCTCCGTCAATCTTCGTGACTCACTCATACGTTCTCTTTTGAATGAGACTACAAACAAACGTGTTGCATAATCGATTACAAGGTTCCATGTAAAGACACAGAATGTTATAGTTAATGTAAAATCATTGTTATGTTTAACTCATAGGTATTAAAGAATATTGTCTGTGTGAAAGGTATAAAATACAATAGTGTTAATGCAACACGTTCTCCATTTATGCAACACTTGGTTCACTGCATCGTATTTCGGAAGTGGTATATATATAATATAACATTAATTTATTATAGTGTTACGATTCACGAAAAATGAAAAGGAAAATAATATGTAGTGAATTTTCTGCAAAAATTTAAAATAAAACTTTACTTTCATTTAATTCAAGGTGTTTCCTTGTAAAGGGAGTTCCATTTTTTTCTCAATAAAAATTATCTAAAGCTGTTCCTATAATTTACTATATTTGGGCAAAAGAATTATGAACGTAAAGTTCGGATGAGATTGACCATATGAAAGTATTCGTAAACGCGGCAGAGGAAAAAATCAATTAAAAAAATCATGTATTACCATTGTAAAGATACCATAACAATATATTATTTACAATATTTTACCATTTGAATGTTGTTTTAGAACACTTAAATAAAATGTAACCGAAGTTGAAAAACATTATGAAAATATGTCTATTGGAAAGTTAGGTATGATTCCCTAAATCAAGAGTTACCAATATCAACATTTATGAGTAGTGTCCGTCCACGTTACAATATTTTTAGGTTTTGAATGAAGACATCAGAACCTTGAAGCATAAACACCTCAAAATTAACCACCCGACCATTATTGGTATTTTGTCTAAAACAGAAATATTTGATCTTATCTTTGCACAAAAGTTGCGACATCATAATTTCTCTGTAATTAAAATTGTCAAAAGAAAATGAGCCATTTGAATTAAATAGTCTTCTAAAGGTAATAAGGCCATTTTTGCTCTATTAACCAAATGCTGATTTTCATTTAATTTTATTTTGCATTTTATGTTTTAAGCATCCAATGACTCCATGTTTTGTGTTGGGTGTAGCAATTTTGGCTTCCTCATGTTCTCTTACATGCTAAAGGATATTTAAAAAATGTTTATTTGTAAATATTCTATTAATTGATTAAATTTAAGTCAAAGGTCTACACTTGTTGACATTCCAAGGGGTGTAATGACTTCATCCAGGTTATTATTTAAAATTACCTGGACATTTTAATGTAAATCTGATGGTCTTGTTTCGTTTGGAAGATTGTACGTACTTCGTTCCATTCTTCAATTAATGTGTCAGTATTTACTCATAAGACTAGATTCTGGGTATGTGACTAAGTCTCCCTATACGAACAAACATTTTGAAGTTATAATCTGATATTGTTGTGATTATAACTTTTATATTGCAATACAATGTTGTACATAATTCTTCTGACTAAGTCACCATGGTAACAATAATTTGCTTTTCTTATTGATCGATTGATAACTATACAAAACATTTCCAAAGTGTTAAACATTACAAAATACTGATGAAAATCTGTTTCTGCTTTGATAGTTCATTTCTATATACTTTTTTTTTATTTCAGATATGCTCTACTTTTAAGATGGTTCAGAAAAAGAAATATTCATACACAATTGTGACAAATGATTATGGATATAAAACTAACAGTATTAAAATGGAGTCCCGCGTATTTGTGGTCAGTTTTTATTCTCCGAACGCATATTCCATTTTTGTTTTATTCCAGGGCTATATAAATGATGAGCTATGAGTTAATAAAACATGTTTAAACAACTTTAAGCTTTCTGATCGTCAAAAAACATCTGAATGAAGTATGATCAAAACAAAGACATTAAAAGTGAAGGTAGCAGCGATTTGAACAACAGATGAAGACAACTAACTTAATACCAACAGTGAAGGAGGAGGAGACATAGATAAGTAAGAACCAAGGATAGACGGGTAATCTATTACACACATATTATTGTCCATGAAATATTAAAGTCTCTTTCTGGTGTTTCTTCTATAACGTGTTTACGAGCATTACCAGTGTTGTCTTATCGACTTTATAAAAGGTATGTTATTGTCATTAAGTTATACAAACATAACTATTTAACATTGTTTGTTTGTTGATGTTATACTGTATGATGATTTATGTAGGGTTGTCTCATCTTCCTGTGTATGCAGAATATTTCACTATTAAAATACATTTATCGATACTGTTACAGTTTCAAGTATAGGAAAACATTTATGATGTCCACTAAAGATGTCGATTACTGAAGTTATATAGCAACATAGCAACAGGAATTCATATATATTTATGGTTTATGTTTTCCCTGTGGAATCAGTTTTCGGTCATGTTACTGAGTGGTATTTACTATTTTCATACTGAGAACTGACGGCGAATACAAAGAAGTAATTATCATTTTGTTGCCATTACTTGTAATTAAACGCCATTATGAGGCGGAATTTTACAAATACAACAAAACAATTTCATAAACATGTTTTCTAATTCTTAATTCAAAAAATAAAAAGAGTCAATAAGATAAACAAAAACAAACTAAGGAGCGAAACAACAAGAAATCGATATATAATGAGAAAAATAAATTAAATTCGTTTCACTCCCATGAATCAGCTGTTTAATACTAATGATTGGCTTGCGTGACGGTATTCTATTTGTTGGTGTTTATTTGACGTCAGATGTTGCTATTTTTCTGTAAACAGGTAACTGGAAACAGGTATATAAACTTTAGTCTGTTATTGGTCTACCACGGATTATATACAGTGTATAAGATAGAGGATATATCAACATTTGACCATGAGCTTAAACGTGTTACTATTTACAGATATTATTTGCACCATCGTTAATGTGTGTTGGGCATAATTTACGATTAACACGTGAATATCTTAGTTTTACACATGATATTCCCGTGATATCAACGAAAATAGCGATAAAAAACGCTTTTGAAACTTTAAACAATCGCTCTAAATTATCATATTTTAATCTAAATGATCACAGGCAAAGTAAATGTACATCATCCCCAAATTGTTTTAATTAAAAGTAAATTATTTTATTCAAATTGAGAATCTAAAATAATACAAAATGAAGCACTAAAACATGACAGTTCAGCGAAATCGATTTGAACTTTTGAGCGAAATGCTTCGATTGTTTATGAAGATACATACTTGAGTAGATTATAGTTCCTTTTGAAATAAATTTAAACCTATTCCTGATCGGTCATCCATACAGAAACATTTATGGTTTTTCAATTACTTGCATGCATCTTTCACCCTTTAAATAATGGCCACCACTTTCATAATAAAATATGCTGGTTGTCAAACAGGTTTCGGAAAAAAAGAACACGTTTAATTGATTAGATTTGATACTCCGCAATTTTTGTTTTCAATTTTTAATTCTTTTTAGATATTTTCATATCAGAACTTTTGTTATACAGGGTTTGGTGATGGAAGCAACTGTGGTAAGGACATAAGGACCAGCTGTTCTGGAAGACAATGAGTCTTCAGTTTTAGCGATGGCTGCCCTAGTTACCACTTCCAAGTTTTCTTACACAATCTAGATGTGAACTTGAAATGACCAAGGAAGTCGGTTGTATCCGGATGAGATATGTATGGGATAAGGAACAATCACTAGTTTAACCCGTTCGAGCTTCTGAAAGCTCACCTCTATCATACAGTGTACAAGTAAACATTTAAACGGATATTGTTGAGTTCATTCATTTTTTTTTTATTTTCCGTTTACTCCGTTTACACCTATGCGATTTTCACAGTTTTTACAATTTCATTGACGTTCAAACTGGCGAAATATCCTGTTACAATAACCCTAGTTACATATAATGATTATGTTACAATAACCCTAGTTACATATAATGATTATGTTACAATAACCCTAGTTACATATAATGATTACACTGTTACAATAACCCTAGTTACATATAATGATTATGTTACAATAACCCTAGTTACATATAATGATTATGTTACAATAACCCTAGTTACATATAATGATTACACTGTTCGATTTCGCTAGTCACACTCGTCAGTCCTATTTCTGTCCGATTTGGCATCAATACGTATCCTGTCTGGTGGGGTTAGGTCTCCTGCAGGGCTACTTTATATACCTGTAATGAGTCGCGTGCCCCGCTGTGACACTACACCCACAGTAAACAATGATAATAGGTATGATAAATTGACTGCAGGTAGACTATAATCTATTTATAGAAAGCGTGTGCGACAATTAACACGATAAGAATATTTAGTTATATAATGACTCATTTCTTATAATTTTCTGTTTAGAGAAACACACCAATAATACACCAAGTAAATGTACATGTAGTATGAAAAAAAATGTTCTAGAATTTGCAATATGCATTCTATTGATAATCAAAATAATTTTCTTTATTCAGGAAAATGATGATAATGAAGAAAAAAGCACAAGGACAACTGAACTGGGTGTCGAAAAGGTAAAATGCATACCTCATTCTTTAAGACGATGCCTCTGTTCACAAGCATAATGGTTCATCATATGCATATGTGCAGTACATTGTAAAGCCGTTCATGGTGTCTCCAACTTAACATCCTATTTTGAGCCCACCATCAGATGGTGGGCTATTCAAATCGCTTTTCGTCCGTGGTCGGCGTCCGTCCGTCCTTCTGTCCGTTAACAATTCTTGTTATCGCTATTTCTCAAAACGTGCTGAAGGGATCTTTCTCAAATTTTATAGGTATGCTCCCCTAGGGCCCTAGTTATGCGTATTGCATTTTTGGATAAATGAGTCAACAAGATGGCCGCCAGGTAGCCATCTTTGATTTTGATAGTTAAAATTTGTTATCGCTATTTCTCAGAAAGTACTGAAGGGATTATTATCAAATTTCATATGTAGGTTTCCCTAGGGCGCTAGTTGTGCATATTGCGTTTTGGGACCGATCGCTCAACAAGATGGCTACCAGGTAGCCATCTTGGCTTTTGATAGTTAATGTTTGTTATTGCTATTTCTCATAAAGTACTAAAAGGATCTTTCTCGAATTTCATATGTTTAGGTTCCCCTAGTGCCCTAGTTGTGCATATTGCATTTTGGTACCAATCGACCAACAAGATGGCCGCCAGGCAGCCATCTTTGATTTTGATGGTTATTTGTTATCACTATTTCTCATAAAGTAATGAAGGGATTTGTCTCAAATTTCATCTGTATGCTCCCCTAGGGCCCTAGTTGTGCATAATGCGTCAGGCAGCCATTTTTGATTTTGAAAGTTACCGTTATTTCTCAGAAATTACTGAAGAGATCTCTCTCGAATTCCAGACGTAGGTTCCCCTTGGGACCTAGTTGTGCATAATGTCTTTTGGGACTGATCGATCAACAAGAAGGCTAACCGGCTGCCATCTTAGATTTCATCGTTGATTTTTGTTACTGCTATTTCTTCTATTTCAAGTACTGAAGAGATCTGTCTCAAATTTTATATGTAGTATGTTCAAAAAGTTTGAAAAGGAGGAAAAGATCCCTGTTTCCATTGTCAGACAAAGATCTTTCTTTGATGAGCGCCAAGATCCCTCTGGGATCTCTTGAATGTTTTACTATTATTTCCTAATGTATATAATATTGTTAGATGTATATCTTGATAAAACTTTTGAAATCAACTGATGTCATATGGTAATGTATAGTGCTAAATATATTTAAAGGCCAAATAGTTTTCCATCTTTGAGAGTATAGTGGATGTTTTTGTAGTAGTAATAAAAGTTGTCTGATTTTTAACCACCATCCTAGAGAGTACAGTGGATGTTTTTGTAGTAGTAATAATAGGTGTCGGATTTTCTAACACCATCCTAGAGAGTATAGTGAATGTTTTTGTACAAGAAATAAAAGGTGTCTGATATTTTACCACCATCCTAGAGAGTAAAGTGGATGTTTTTGTACAAGAAATAAAATGTGTCTGATTTTCTAACACTATCCTAGAGAGCATAGTGGATGTTTTTGTAGGAGTAAGAGGTGTCGGATATTTTACCACCATCCTAGAGAGTAAAGTGGATGTTTTTGTACAAGAAATAAAATGTGTCTGATTTTCTAACACCATCCTAGAGAGTACAGTGGATGTTTTTGTAGTAGTAATAATAGGTGTCGGATTTTCTAACACCATCCTAGAGAGAATAGTGGATGTTTTTGTAGTAGTAATAATAGGTGTCGGATTTTCTAACACCATCCTAGAGAGCATAGTGGATGTTTTTGTAGTAGTAATAAAAGGTGTCTGATTTTCTAACACCATCCTAGAGAGAACAGTGGATGTTTTTGTAGTAGTAATAATAGGTGTCGGATTTTCTAACACCATCCTAGAGAGCATAGTGGATGTTTTTGTAGTAGTAATAATAGGTGTCGGATTTTCTAACACCATCCTAGAGAGCATAGTGGATGTTTTTGTAGTAGTGATAAAAGTTGTCTGATTTTCTAACACCATCATAGAGAGAGCATAGTGGATGTTTTTGTAGTAGTAATAAAAGGTGTCGGATTTTCTAACACCATCCTAGAGAGCATAGTGGATGTTTTTTAGAGATTGATAAAATAAAGTGTCTGATTTTCTAACACCATCTAGATTTTCTAACACCATCATAGAGAGAACAGTGGATGTTTTTGTAGTAGTAATAATAGGTGTCGGATTTTCTAACACCATCCTAGAGAGTATAGTGGATGTTTTTGTAGGAGTAATAAAAGGTATCTGATTTTCTAACACCATCCTAGAGAGTACAGTGGATGTTTTGTAGGAGTAATAAAAGATGTCGAATATTTTACCACCAACCTAGAGAGTATTGGGAATGTTTTTGTAGAAGTAATAAAAGGTGTCCGATTTTCTAACACCATCCTACAGAGTACAGTGGATGTTTTTGTAGGAGTAAGAGGTGTCGGATATTTTACCACCATCCTAGAGAATATTGGGGATGATTTTGTACAAGAAACAAGAGGCCCAGAGGGCCTGTATCGCTCACCTGGTTTGTAATGCCTAGTAAGGTTCATTGTTTCTTTTCTGAAGGAATTTGAATATTTACCTCTAATTCCCCTATTGGGCCCCACTCTTTCTGCTCAAGGGGGTGAAAGCCAAAAATTATAGGAATTCTGTTAACCCCAAGGATGTTTCTGGGCCAAATTTGGTTAAAATCCAAGCAGAACTCTAAGACTAGTAGCGATTTATAGGATTTACCTAAATTTCCCTATTGGGCCCCGCCCCTCCTGCCCCCAGGGGGTCAGATCCAAAATTTATACAAGTTCTATTCCCCTTCCCCCAAGGATGTTTCTGGCCAAATTTGGTTTCAATCCATGCAGAACTCTAGGACAAGTAGCGATTTATAGGATTTACCTCTATTTCCCCTATTGGGCCCGCCCCTCCTGCCCCCGGGGGGTCAGAGCCAAAATTTATATAAGTTCTGTTCCTATTCCCCTAAGAATGTTTCTGGCTAAATTTGGTTACAATCCATGCAGAATTCTAGGACAAGTAGCGATTTATAGGATTTACCTCTATTTCCCCTATTGGGCCCCACCCCTCCTGTCCCCAGGGGGTCAGAGCAAAAATTTATACAAGTTCTGTTCCCCTTCCCCCTAGGATGTTCCTGGCCAAATTTGGTTACAATCCATGCAGAACTCTAGAACAAGTAGCGATTTATAGGATTTACCTAAATTTCCACTATTGGGCCCCACCCCTCCTGTCCCCGGGGGGTCAGAGCCAAAATTTATACAAGTTCTGTTCCCCTTCCCCCAAGGATGTTTCTGGCCAAATTTGGTTACAATCCATGCAGAACACTAGGACAAGTAGTGATTTATAGGATTTACCTCAATTTCCCTTATTGGGCCCCGCCCCTCCTGTCCCCGGGGGGTCAGAGCCAAAATTTATACAAGTTCTGTTCCCCTTCCCCCAAGGATGTTTCTGGCCAAATTTGGTTACAATCCATGCAGAACACTAGGACAAGTAGAGATTTATAGGATTTACCTCAATTTCCCCTATTGGGCCCCGCCCCTCCTGTCCCTGGGGGGTCAGAGCCAAAATTTATACAAGTTCTGTTCCCCTTCCCCCAAGGATGTTTCTGGCCAAATTTGGTTTCAATCCATGCAGAACTCTAGGACAAGTAGCGATTTATAGGATTTACCTCAATTTCCCCTATTGGGCCCCGCCCCTCTTGTCCCCAGGGGGTCAGAGCAAAAATTTATACAAGTTCTGTTCCCCTTCCCCCTAGGATGTTCCTGGCCAAATTTGGTTACAATCCATGCAGAACTCTAGAACAAGTAGCGATTTATAGGATTTACCTAAATTTCCACTATTGGGCCCCACCCCTCCTGTCCCCGGGGGGTCAGAGCCAAAATTTATACAAGTTCTGTTCCCCTCCCCCCAAGGATGTTTGTGGCCAAATTTGGTTAAAATCCATGCAGAACTCTATGACTAGTAGCGATTTAAAGGAAATGTTGACGGACAGACGGACGACGGAGCCATGACATAAGCTCACCGGCCCTTCGGGCCAGGTGAGCTAATAAAATGCGTCGGATTTTCTAACACCATCCTTGAGAGTATAATGGATTTTTTGTAGGAGTAATAAAAGGTGTCGGATATTTTACCACTAGCCCTCTGTCTCTAGTTGGTGAGGTTTACTGACCTATATTGAGGAGTTGCTGAGGACTGACACATATATAGATGTGTTTTCTCTTTATAATCCAGACCCACCCTATATCTTAATCTGGCACATCTTAAAATGACCGTCAGGCTCTAAAGGACTTGGAGCACTAACCAAAGCCTATCGTGATATTTAACATGGAGAGTAACTGTGGTATAGATCTTTTGTACGATATCAAGGATTTACATTTTTAGTAGACCATCATCAGATGGCGGGCTATTTAAATCGCTTTTCGTCCGTGATCCGTGCCTCCGTTAACATTTCTTGTTACCGCTTTTTCTCAGAGTTGTGCATATTGCGTTTTGGGAGCGATCGGTCAACAAGATGGCCATCTTGGATTTTGATAATTAAAGTTTGTATCATTCTTTGGTAGGCGCCAAGATCACTCTGGGATCGCTTGTTACAATTTAAATTTTCAGTCGCACAATATGTTTTCTTTTGGTTTCCCTAATCATTCAACACAACGTCAATCCATACCCGGAGTAGATAATCATCAGAATTAAAGCTGATGGATCATGCGTCATCTACAAGTCTTCAAATGTACCTAAATATAGCACTATCAAGTAAGTACTGATTACAAGGAACAATATACATATTGTATATTATAGATCGTCCTTAAGTGACAGTAGCTCTTGGTAAGGCAATTGCAAAGACTGTACACTGCTTCACTGCTGCAGACAGAGAAAACAGAAATTGGGTTTGTTTTATAAATCATGTTTATTTCATTCAATGCCAGTAAAGATGCATTTTACACAAACATTTACTGATCACAAGATGGCCGAATAATGACAGTGGTTTTACGACAAGCCAGACACGTGGACACAGTACAACAGGGCTGATATATCTAGGCGCCAGGACACACACATTCAATGGGACGATTCTGGTGTGACTTGTTTTACTACCCACATTGAAGGACACACATATATATATATACTACATTTACTGTATATGTACTGTAACCAAGTTTCGGTATTTGACGTCCCGTCAGAACAACTATGATTTTCTTTCAATTCAATGACAAACCTTTATCAATGTCTTAATATCAACCATTCAATAGCAGCAATCCTAACGGCAATCAAAACATCTTAACCATTTACGATTATCGTATCTAAGTTTTACATAAAGTATGACTTACAGACTGAATATTCTCTGAGAAACTTCGTTTGGAGGATATCAATCAACGAAGACCAGCTCTTGACATTGTAAACGAGATTTTTCTATCGCTATTTAATTCAACTGTTATTTCACATCAAGATTTGACATCCCCGTTTTAAATTGGATATCGGGGTTTACATGGGAGGTTGAATAAAAGAAAAAAATCACCATGACATTTGACCTAGGAGAACACTGTAAGAAATTCGCCTTTAGTCAACCAATGCTATTGATACAATTTTTTACATTTCTATACATTGCTCCAATACAACGTAGTTTTACAAAGTATTTATATACTTAAATGTAATATATCTTTATAATGGGTTAAATTTAAAGTTGTGTACATAATTAACTGTGCAAAGACTTAACCAATTAGATGGTTAATTCACAAGAAAAGAATACGCTTGACAAAATTATATAACAGATACAAACGCCAATATACATAACGTACAAAATATTGTTTCATTTAAAGAAATATTGGTGTCAGGTGTCCAGTCCTGCACAAAAATCGCCACCGTAGTGGAAGGGGGATAACTCTTTTAGCCTATATCGCGTTTACTAAATACAACATATATTTACTGTTTAATTAATTTGGTACTGTAAAAACACATTTGAAATTTATTATAACTATAGTTAATCTTGACAGGATTTGATTTTTTGCAAGTTCAAAGATTGGATTCATCTCAAATATATAATGCAATATTTGCATATTAATCTTAAATCTGCTAACCCGAAAAAATAACATTTTCTATATCTGTAACAGAACAAATGAAGTTGAGAACAGGTCATTCAATCAACATATTAATTTCTAGGTATAATGTATATATCATATTCTGAACAACCACGGTAACTACAATGTATAAGCTGTGATATCTCATTATTTGAACTAGGAAGATAAACGTTTTTACAAACTAAAGATAACGCATACATTGTATGGCAAATTTTGTACATATAAAAGAAAATATGAATTATGAAACTTCCTGAATAACCAAAATGATTTCCTCGCTCAACCTGAGCCTATAGCACGAGCTCCGTTTAGTCATTAAATGTTAGTAACCCACCCTTTATAGCACGAGCTCCGTTTAGTAATTAAATGTTAGTAACCCACACGAATTTCTTTCTTTTATGTGGTCATATGTTGCATGGTAGATTATAAAAGCCTGTCAACTTTTTCAATCCAAATGGAATGTTTTAGAAATGCAAATTCAAATGAGTCTGCTTTTAACAGCAGTAAAAGAAATGTTATGAGTGAAAAGTACGTTTCTATATGTTAACTGATGGAAAAGTTATAACAGTAATGCTTGCAAAGTTAACCACATACATTTATGCAACATCTCGATAAAGCTTATCATTTTCATACAAGATTTATGATTTTTACAACATTCAGTTAAATAGTTATCCACAGAAATATAAGATATTATAATACTTACACACGTCAAACGTGAAAAGTTAAGCCACTTTACTTACAAGTAGTTTATGAACTGTAATTATCTAATGAAAGTTGTCTTAAACAATGCCAAAAACAAAAGTTTCCGAAATTGGTGTGAACTGCAAATACATTATGTATTTTAAATTTTTATACAAAACACAAAAGATGAATGGCTACCCTGTGACTCCAAACCAAATTAGTTTCAATTAATCCAATAACTGGTGTCCTTTTCTTCGTATCAAACTTTTGAAGAATGAACGATGTATCTCGATCTACAAATGACTAGAAGTAGAAATTCGGATTATAAAAGATGTTTTTTCTCCAGTAATGCAATCACAAGAACAAACATTGCACGTGCCTTTAAATCAACAATAAAATCATGTCTAACAGATTACGCTGATATTTGGACAGAACTAGGTCTGATTTTTTAAAGCTTTTTGATAAAAAAATTATAAATGGTATCGGAGATATTCAGACGTTTCTATCGACTCAAAAATGATAATGATACTTTTGTTCTTTCACACTACACTTTTAGAGATCTTTTAGCTCCAAATCTATAAAACGCATTTGATGTGTCATTCCGCTGGATCCCCGTCCAGAAAACGTACATTATATACCGTGTAAACAAAACGATGAAACAAACGATGTTCACTAGCTTTGATGAGGTGAAGGTAAAAACGTTTACAGCACGTGGTGATCAGGTGATAATTTTAGTGTTGGTTAGATATACTTATATACATTATAACAATGGTCCAACAATGGGTGACGACCCTAGGCTTTAATAGTAGTCTTAGTTCTGTATAAAACTTACAACACGATGTTGTTTTAGTTCCGAATAATGTACAACTTAGACTGTAATAATGACCATGTCTAATCCATCAACGGATGGTTTAAAACTGATAATATAATAAATATCACCATAATTACCCAGTACAGAAAGAGAAAACATTCCTATAGCAACAGACACTATATAGATCTAGACCACCGACATGCTATATACAGCCAAAGGAATAATGTTAGCTGTCCACTTTACAACAGTACCTTGACGATCCGAAGCAATATCCACAAGTTCAATATATACCACCAGGCGGTCAATGCTTGATGATTTGTAGAAATCCAGTCCAGAAAATTAAAACAAAAATTTGTTCATCAAACAATTACAAAAGAAATCACCTTTATGTCTGTTTTACGGAAGCTGTTTTGATTTATACTTTGTACAAATTAAATTATCTCCAATATAAAAAGGGATTTCACTTTTCAGTTCCTTTCACATTGAAACAAATAACCACACAAGTTGACTGTCACAAGCATTCGCTTTACGTAGGATAAAAACATGATTTTATAATTGATTTTTCATGCAAACGAAAGCGTTTGCCATTTCAAACACAAAATATTCACATTATAAAATTGATCACAAGTATAAAAAGAAAAAAAATAAGAACGTTTCACGTTATGACACAAAATACAAGCTAAAGAAAATTGGTATCATTAGAAATATATCACAATGTTCATGTTTTATCAATTCACTTTGTCAATATAATTCCCTTAAAAGGTGGTCAGGAAAAACGCCGAATTCCCACTTATTATAAGAGTTCTGCAACTTCATTGAAAAGGGAAAAGTATATCTTTAAATAGAAACACAACATTGTGGGTTGAAATAAAATTATACTCCTATAATTTGAATATCATTTTCTGGAGATAGGTTACATACAAGAAGTTTTATTCTATGCTTATTCCAACCAATGCCTACGGTTAACTATCTCTGAAATCTCGGAACTAAGAAATTCCAACAGTTCACTGACTGAAGTGAAGCCAAAATACAGTTGATGTTATGAACTATATACCCATGATCTAAATACTTCTTATAACCGGATTCCCTTTCTTAAAATTATAATTGCAGTAACCGTTATATCTATTTAATGGACCGACAGCAACATGAGAAAGACACAGGACCGTCACTGTCATGGATAATAGTTCAGCTCCACTTAACTCCCCTTGTTGGCACAGTAGTTACACTATTTTCTAATCTTTTTTACAATAACTATTGAGCTCGAGATACATCCAATTATGGTAACATTATAATGAACAAGAACATTTTATATCTGGCCTTTATAGCATGCTCTGGATAAATGCTACCCTTTCGGAATACTATATAATGTCCGTCTAATACTTCGATGAGCCAAATATTAGCATGTCTACCATTAAATTACTAATTAGAGATCTGGCAATAACCTTTTATTTCTGAATAACTGTACTACATACTAAGTATAACACTTTGAATAAATAATAGGTGGGGACAGACACGGAACATATAAAACATTAAAGCTGGATAGCTATTGAGAAATTAAAATCGTCATGATTTACATATACATATATATGCACTTGAAATGTAAATAAATTACACGGTATTCATGGATACCAAAGATCATAATCATTAATACACAAAAAATCAGAATATCCTTTTTACCTGTGTAAAGGAAACCCGTTTATGCACTCACTACTAAGAAAAGCAACACTGTATCGTTAAAATACGATAACAATTGTAATGTTTTACTACATAGTAACACCTACATATTCCAGATAGTATTCAACACTATAAACAATAAACTACTGTGCTCTGGATAGGATTCTCAAAAAAGCTTCCAATAGAACTATCATTCATTACAATGACACCAGAAACCACAAAATTAAGTAGATCTGAAATTATTTCTGTAAGTACTTTGATGATTTAACTTTACTTAGTAAGGGTGAACTGTTACATGGGTTAACTGTTACATGGGTTAACTGTTACATGGGTAAAGTGTTACATGGAAGGCTGGTTGACATTAGCACTGTGGAAAAGATGCTGTTCGCTACTGTTACTATCCCACTGGCCATTCATGGTGGAGCTCTGTTGAGGATATCTGTATACTACAGTTTGTACGCCGTCATTTTCTGGCTCTGTTTGACCACTCGCTACTGGTTCTAGTTCGGTAACTGGGGTCGACTCCACTGTAAATACACACAAACATAGACGATATAAGTATGGTCTTTATATTAACACAATAGTTCTCTTTTGTAGATACAAGACCTCTAACATGGTAAGAGCGATCAAGACATTTTATCTGCAATAGACAAGAGATGGACACAAACGGATTGCATCTAAGTAGGTAAAGATTTTATTAATTAAAAGAACAATAATTTTTACTGTTAGTTATAGTTAATAATTCTCAAACTCATGCAGAAGTAAACTTAACATCCACACAAAGTCATAATGTAAAACATTGTTATTTGAATGCAGATATCAATATGTGGTATGAATAATTTACATAACCTGAAACAATTAAAGATGCTCCACCGCCGACAGGGCATTAACGATACTCATCATTTTAACAATAATTGGTGTTAAGTCATATATATATATGTATGTCAAATATGTCAAAACATAATATACAATAATTTATTTTGCTTTTGGTGCATGCGCAATCAGTACTTTATTTCATATAAGAAGTAGTGTCACGAATTTTTTTCGGGATGCAATTAATTATTTTTAATATTTTTATCTTCTGCTCCTGTTTTTGATACAGAAAAAATATAATTTGTCAACGGTGGAGCATCTTTAAAAATTTCAAGAATTATTAAATAAGTCAAATTAAAACACTTTGGTTAAATTAACTTTGCAATGAAGTACATCCAGTAAAAGATATCTGAATTGATTACGAGACTTTCTTTTTATCACATCTGTGTGAGAAGGAATGTGTACGACCTATTATCTGGGGTGGTCATCTATTTTCATTTCATCCAATTCAAATTATAGATGAGGTAACACAACTGTTTGAGAGAAATACTGAAAAACAGTTAATAGCAGGGCTAACAATGATAGCTTTGCTTCACTATTGGGACATAGATCAGCTATACAACATAAAGTTAGTAGGCAACATCGAAACAATGCACTGCATACAGTCACTTTTATTTTTTTCATTTTATTATATTCTGAATGTGTTGAGGTCTTTAATGCCAAGATCTTTGATAACATTGACATATAGTAAAAGTAAGTTGAACTTTCTTGTTGATATAATACGATCTACCAAAGCTAAGTCTGCTTCAGCTAGAACTTTCTTGTTGATACATATAATACTATCTACCACAGTTAATTCTGCTTCAGCTAGAACTTTCTTGTTGATACATCTGCTTCAGCTAGAACTTTCTTGTTGATACATCTACAATGTAATACGATCTACCACAGTCAGCCAGCTAGAACTTTCTTGTTGATACATCTACAATAGTAATTTGCTAAGTCTAGAACTTTCAGTTAGAACTTTCTGCTTCAGCTAGAACTTTCTTGTTGATACATCTGCTTCAGCTAGAACTTTCTTGTTGATATAATACTATCTACCACAGCTGCTTAAGCTTAACAACATATGATACAACTGTGACGACAAATATTTCATATTTTAGTGTTGTACAATATCAATGTAATTTGAACCTCACCAGAGATAACAAGTTACAAATGTATAAAATTTGTCTACTTGAAGAACTCCCTAAATAAAATCTCTTAATTGCCACCATTGATAATAAAGTGGTCTTAAATCCTTGATTTAGAGAAACAAGAGCTGTTGGAGAACAGCAAAGCTCGCCTATTCAGAAGAAGTTGATGTTCAAGCATTTACTATTTAAACATGGAAATATGACAAATTAACAGACTCAAAAACCCCCTAAAGGGCCCCAAATTGGTTGTATTAACACGTTCAGCATCCATACACATTAGGAAAATAAAATCATAAACATTTATGATGACTTATAATTAAACAATTGACAAAATAGAAACTTGCTCAAAAACTTTAACATGGAAATATGACAAATTAACAGACTCAAAAAACCCCTAAAGGACCCCAAATTGGTTGTATTATCACGTTCAGCATCCATACACATTAGGAAAATAAAATCATAAACATTTATGATGACTTAAGCTTAAACAATTGACGAAACAGAAACTTGCTCAAAAACTTTAATGTGAAATGGGACGCCAACGCTGACGCCGACGCCGACGCCGGGGTGACAACTTTAGCTCCCCCTATTCTTCGAATAGGCGAGCTAAAAAATGAATCAAACACTACAGTATAATTAATCATTTTTGTTGTAGGATTAGAGAAAGTAAATAGGTCTATATCAAAGTAAAGTATTTCATCTGATGAGGTTCAGTTGAGCTGAACTTAAAATGGTGCTCCACGAAAGCTTGCTAAAATACACTGTAATGATAAACAACTAATTCAAATGGGTTAAAACAGTCATAAAATCAAATCAAAATATTTCATGAAATACAGCAATCAATGTAAAAACTGTAAATGAAAAGGGTCAAAAATAAATAACTTAAAACATGCACTCGGCATTTCAGTAATAGCTAGAAATGAATATTTATCTATTTTTACCGATAAACAAGAGGCCCAGAGGGCCTGTTTCGCTGACCTGGTTTGTAATGTCAAGTAATGTTCTGAATACAGGTTCATTGTTTCTTTTCTGAAGGAATTTGAATAGGAATTTCCCTATTGGGCCCCGCCCCTCCTACCCCCGGGGGTCAGAGCCAAAATTTATACAAGTTCTGTTCCCCTTCCCCCAAGGATATTTGTGGCCAAATTTGGTTACAATCCATGCAGAACTCTAGGACAAGTAGCGATTTATAGGATTTACCTCTATTTCTCCTATTGGGCCCCGCCCCTCCTGCCCCCGGGGGGTCAGAGCCAAAATTTATACAAGTTCTTTCCCCCTTCCCCCAAGGATGTTTGTGGCCAAATTTGGTTACAATCCATGCAGAACTCTAGGACAAGTAGCGATTTATAGGATTTACCTCTATTTCCCCTATTGGGCCCCGCCCCTCCTGCCCCCAGGGGGTCAAAGCCAAAATTTATACAAGTTCTGTTCCCCTTCCATCAAGGATGTTTGTGGCCAAATTTGGTTACAATCCATGCAGAACTCTAGGACAAGTAGCGATTTATAGGATTTACCTCTATTTCCCCTATTGGGCCCCGCCCCTCCTGCCCCCGGGGGGTCAGAGCCAAAATTTATACAAGTTCTGTTCCCCTTCCCTCAAGGATGTTTGTGGCCAATTTTGGTTACAATCCATGCAGAACTCTAGGACAAGTAGCATTTTATAGGATTTACCTCTATTTCCCAGATTGGGCCCCGCCCCTCCTGCCCCCAGGGGGTCAAAGCCAAAATTTATACAAGTTCTGTTCCCCTTCCCCCAAGGATGTTTGTGGCCAAATTTGGTTACAATCCATGGAGAACTCTAGGACAAGTAGCGATTTATAGGATTTACCTTTATTTTCCCTATTGGGCCCCGCCCCTCCTGCCCCCGGGGGGTCAGAGCCAAAATTTATACAAGTTCTGTTCCCCTTCCCCCAAGGATGTTTGTGGCCAAATTTGGTTACAATCCATGCAGAACTCTATGACGAGTAGCGATTTAAAGGAAATGTTGACGGACGGACAACGGACGGACGACGGACGGACGACGGACGCCGGGCCATGACATAAGCTCACCAGCTAAAAACATAAATTTCCAAGGTATTTTGTGCTAATAATTCATTTCGAACCATTAAGTTTGCCAAGTTATGGTGAAATAATCACAGATTTCAAAAAGCTCAAAACTAAAATTGCAAAAGATTAACTGCTGAATCTGGAATAAAATGAACTGGAAGCAAATATTGGCATCATATCATCATTACCTATGTTATCATTTCATAATGCAGAGCTATTTCTTTAATAGATAAAAGTACGGGTTTCTAATGGATCATTCACGATACAAACAAATAAAACGAGAAATATTTGTACGACAAACGAATGCCCCAAAGTCATCTGAAATCCGGGTGCAACATGACAAGACAAAACTGCCCCATCCTCCCAACCCGTTTTCATTTAATCAATTGATGGATTAAAGATAGCTCTGCATCACAAAATGACATAATTCCGCTTTAACATATTACAGGGAGATCTACTCTTGAGGGTTTGTATTTGTTATTGGTTATGTGCAAATACGTAGTTTTATCTGAAAATATGAAGTTACAAGCATCAACTCGTGACTTCACAATCAACCCGTACCCACAAGAGGGATAACTCTATAATGTGTAAATACAGAATAGCAGGACTGCTGGGTGCATTCACTGGAAAGCTGGTCATCACATACATATCACAAGTAACTCTTAAAACAGTAACACAAGCCGTAAGCTTGTGGCAGTAAAATATGACAAACTTGGCATCCCCCACCCATTAGAACATGTAGTGAAAATACATCTGTAATTCAGTGACACTACCTTGTGTACTTGTGAAATATATGTGATTTCAGTAAACATACATATACGGAGACATACCCAATACCAGCTAATTGCCATAATAAGGAGGAAGGTTTCCGTCCACTGGAAAAAGTATTTATAAAAAAAATGTTATAGTTGTCAAGCATATACATCCAATCTTACTACCCCAGATATTGTCACCATACTAGCTACAATAACACACACAGTTTAATCTCACACTAAATAAACTAAGTATCTCATTGTCATTACTAGCAATCCAAAAATATGCATACAATGTATATGCAATTGAACAAAATGTTATCCGCTAATATGTCGAGTAATATGTCAGTCTAAATTTTACATATCACATGTATTATTACAATAGCTGTATATCACTTCCTAAAGACTTCAGTTAAAAAGTATTAAATGTTATGCTAATATTCAAAACTAAACCAAAAACTATTGAATGTGAGGGAAACTTTAAACAGGAAAAGAGTTTAGTGTTAAAACTGAAATGGGTGCATAAATATAATAACAAATCTGCTTGAGGAGATCGAAAAGCTGGAAGTATATAATAAGTGGTTTCTCAAAAAAATAGTGATATTATAGTACCAATTGATTAATTTTTGTTCAAAAGTTAAAGTCAATACAATTATTTAAATTAACTTTCACAGAATATATGGAAAATGAATATATCTTTTTCTTTAAAGAGATTTTGAGACTGTGATGATATAATTAACATATTATAATAAATCAAATAGATTAGTCAGGTTTATTTAAAGACAATGGAATATCATCTGCTTGTACAATGTATTTACCTTATAACAGAATTCACCGTTGACTTACAGCTTGCAAGAGACGTCGTTCAAAAATTATAATCGGATAGATCAAATCTAAATACATTTAGGCAGCAACCCCCCAGATCGTAAACGATAGAACATTTTTCTCATATGGAATTTAAGAATCTTTGAGTAATAAGCTTGTCCTTCACATTGAATTAATAAAAGATAAAGATATCAAATATTTTCTTTTAACATGTCTTTATGGGCAGCTGAAGAAACTGATCTCCTAAGCACATACATTCTTATATACCATATATATTCTATCAGAAAAACAGGTAACCTCTGACAAAACATTATGAAATTATATAACAGATTGTTGTTATTTACCTCGGCAGATTTGACTGGTATGTTACAACATCCACAGCTAATAGTAAACTACTGTATAATCTAGTTTATATAATTATAATTATAGATACAAAAGCAACCCTACAACCAAAAATAAAAAAGTGTCAGTTTTAATGATTAACAGAAACTGTAAAATTATTAAAAATAAACAAAAAAACTTGTCAATAAAATTAAAATTTATTTTGTACTTAAAACCAAATAAACGGCATTACATGCTAACATGCACCGAGTGCACACTTACCATGGTAATTAAGTTGGGTCAAGGTCATATTCCATAAAGGATTCTTCCCACCTGGTAGGTACAAATCCAGAAAACAGTTTTCAATTTGGTCCTTCTAACCAAACGTCAGAAACCCACAAGTTTTTGGTACTTACAACACAACACTAGTACGGAAGGAATAAAGATCCTTGACAATACAAATGACTAGACTATGACACATCACCGTTGCTTTGTATTGAGACTGTCCATTGAAGTTTTGTTTAGACTTTCTGACGGTAATGATCTTATAGTGATATAACTCACTACAGTAAATTTCCAAGTACATTTATTTATAAAAAAGAACAAAGAATAAGTCAGATTGTGTCGAAAACTTTGTTAGTGAAGGCGAAAAACAAAATGAAAGCATATTATGTAATTTTTTAAATTCTTTAAACCTATATTGGATCAGTGAAATCCAGAATGTTATGGAAGTCAGGTGCAATATGGCAGCCATAGAGGTTTGAATAGTTTACAGTGATTGGATAACTAATAAAAAAATACTCATCACCCCCATCTTGTGGAAATAACCAGGTAAGAAACTCTGGCCGGACAGGTACCATCACCAAAAAAGGTTACCGAGATAGCTCTCGACTATGATTTAAGGCAGGTTCCTCCACTGATGGGTACCTACCATTAATGGGGGGCAGTCTATTGTTGATGGAGCCATCTGGTCCCTGGTAACTGATCATGCTGTGTTTCGTGACGGGACCCACACCGTTAATGCTCCCGTGGAACGCCTGGTCTGGCCCCATGCTATTGGTGTTTGTTCCCACATTGCTGGTCTTAAACACAAAAACATGACTATGAATAGAAACGTTTTTAACTGTTACGTTAGTGCATTTTATAAATAAGATTCTGAATGAAATTTATATCTATTGTAATAATAAAGGTTTTAAATGATATTTGATTTTTTTTCAATGCCTAGGACATTTCAACAGACATCCTAGAGAAGCACATTGACTATCACTAGATAGGTACCTTTGTTTCATTTGTTGATCCATAATACTCATGTTTCACATTAACAGCATTACTCTCCTTGCCGGTTGAGGTACTAAGTCCACAGTGGATTTCATTTGGTTCTGGCACAACGAAACCTCGTCTGTCCAGCAAACTGCAACACACAAACATTCAAATTACACTTTAAATAATATAACATTTGTTTTACTCTTTTCTTTTAATATTTTTTTTTCTTTAGTCCGATTATTTCAATCCTAATACAAGCACCTGTTACTGATTGTGATTTACACCTGTTACTGATTGTGATTCACACCTGTTACTGATTGTGATTTACACCTGTTACTGATTGTGATTTACACCTGTTACTGATTGTGATTTATCATGTTCCTGATTGTGATACCTGTTACCGATTGTGATTTACATATGTTACTGATTGTGATTTACACCTATTCCTGATTGTGATTTTTACACCTGTTACTGATTGTGATTTACACCTGTTACTGATTGTGATTTACACCTGTTACTGATTGTGATTTACACCTGTTACTGATTGTGATTTACACCTGTTCCTGATTGTGATTTACACTTGTTCCTGATTGTGATGTACACGTGTTCCTGATTTTGATTTACACATTTTGATTTACACATGTTATTGATTGTGATTTACACCTGTTCCTGATTGTGACTTACACCTGTTACTGATTGTGATTTACACCTGTTCCTGATTGTGACTTACACCTGTTACTGATTGTGATTCACACCTATTACTGATTGTGATGTACACCTGTTCCTGATTGTGATTTACACCTGTTACTGATTGTGATTTACACCTGTTACCGATTGTGATTTACACATGTTACTGATTGTGATTTACACCTATTCCTGATTGAGATTTTTACACCTGTTACTGATTGTGATTTACACCTGTTACTGATTGTGATTTACACCTGTTACTGATTGTGATTTACACCTGTTACTGATTGTGATTTACACCTGTTACTGATTGTGATTTACACCTGTGATTGTGATTTACACCTGTTTTACTGATTGTGATTTACACCTGTTTCTGATTGTGATTTACACCTGTTACTGATTGTGATTTACACCTGTTACTGATTGTGATTTACACCTGTTTCTGATTTTGATTTACACCTGTTCCTGATTGTGATTTACACCTGTTACTGATTGTGATTTACACCTGTTACTGATTGTGATTTACACATGTTACTGATTGTAATTTACACCTGATACTGATTTTTTTACCAAACAAGGGTCGCATGTTACTTTTATAGGTAACTAATTAAATAGTACATATTTGCGACAGTTATGATCACTATACCTTTTGTAAGTAACTAATTAAGCTCGATATTTTTCAGAGGACCGATTTTCTACAGTAATGAAGACTATACCTGGGTGGAGTTGGTCCACAAAGAACGACTAAACAGTTCTTCAATATGGATCCTTGGCTGTAAGGATTGAAATTTTCTTGGCCCCTTTTAGCGGAGAAGGATCCTTTGATCTGAAAAAGAATTGATCAAACTTTTATTCTATTTTTATACATGAAATGTGAAAGTTTGCTCAGCTTAATTTAGGCTACAAGAACACTGGTAGTGTTAAGAGCACTCCTAGGAGTTATCAAAGTCATGTCTTGATTTAATTGTTTCTGTGCAAGTTTTACTCTAAAATGGAAATAATATTACTTCTACCACAATGTGTCGATTTATTCAACTCTCAGGCCATTGGTTATATGTACACACCGTTGATTATATATATATTGATATTCCACTAGTGGAATATAACCTTCCGGCGTTTTGATTGGTGGAGAAATTGACCTTTGACTGGTACTACTTTTTCTACCCCACGTGATCAATGTTTACGTCGTCTGCTTTCAAAGTCAACATCATGGCTGCGATGGACGAAGATTTGGTCAATATTGGCGACAGAGTGAAGCTATGTGACGGGGAAAGGGGAGTAATCAAGGCTATTTCAAAGGCAGACACTAATTATGGTTTCGACCGATTTGAAATTCAGTTTGATTCAGGCAAAATAGCAACTGAAGCCCGGTATCGGTTCGACGTCATACCGTCATGCCCGGGTCGCGACGTTACAATATCACAAACTAATGTTAGATCTGTCACGATATCGGAAACCATTCAGAGTACATTAACACCCCCAGTTGATAAGCCCCATGATCTATATTTGTCAGACAAAGATTCATTAGAAGATTTTGATGTTGACAGATTCATTGCTTCAGAGGTAAACAAAAACACTAAGAAAAAAACTGATTTAGATATGAAAAAAGTACGAGATTTTTTTTCAGAGTGTTCTCAAGGAAAACAGGCCATTAGAATCAATTCCGCCAGTTCAGCTGAACAAGTTACTTTGTATCTTTTTTATGAATGTTAGAAACAATCATGGAAAGGAATATGAACCTGCTACTATTAGAAACATGGCATGTAGCATTGATCGGTATTTGAAATCGAAAGATTACGGCAAACAACTAACAACAAGTGTAGAGTTTTCTAAGGTAATGGAGGTTATCAAATCTAAACAAAAAAAGCTAAAACGAGAGGGAAAGGGCAATTTAGAAAAGAGGGCTGATGCTGTTTCAGACAAAGACATAGATAAATTGTATGACGTAGGTCAACTTGGTTCACACAACCCTGACAGTTTGTTAAGAACAGTTTGGTTTCTAAATACTGTGCATTTTGGCATGCGAGGTGTTACTGAACACAGGGATATGTGTTGGGGGGATATTAAGCTATGTAAAGATTCAGAGAATAATGAGTACATTGAATTTCGTGAACGGCAAACTAAAACAAGGCCTGGATCAAATCCTAAGAATGTAAGGGCCGCCCCCCCCGCGCGCCTGGGCTACCCCTAAAACCCCATCACGCTGCCCTGTCGCCACTTATAAGGTCTACCATTCTCGCCGTCCGCCAACATACTGCCATGATGATGCCCCCTATTATATCGCCACTAATACAAATATGGACAAATCTAGCAGGTGGTTTAAGTGCCAGCCTGTCGGCGTAAATAAACTGGGAAGATTCATGACTACAATGGCAGAAAATGCAGGTACTATTTTATGAATTCATCCTAAACTTCCATTATAATAAACAGCTGTTGTCAACAAAATAACAAAAACTAAGCCCCGCCCCTTTCAGATTGTACACAGGCTATACAATGTATTACAGTGTGTACTGAAACAGTACACGATGTCATGTTGCATTTCAAAATTTCACACAACAGGTCAAGGTCGATTGTCCTGGTTATTTGCACTTTAATACTAAATGATTACTGAATTATGACCCGTGATACAGGATTTTTCAATATTTGCAATAAAAATGTTTTAGGCTTGACGAGCAAAACAGGGGGAAATGGAAAGCGCCTCACGAACCATAGCGCAAGAAAGTATCTTGTACAGAAGTTGAATGATAACGGGTTGCCTCCCAATCAGATTATGCAGGTATTAATAAATATTCTTGTACGTTAAATAATAACAAAATGTGTGTTTTTAATGCAGACTTACCTTTATTTAAGAAAATACATCCCATCACAAATATTTCGGTACAGTAGGGCTACTGTAACTTTTTTACGAATCACTTGCATATTTTTGCATTTTTTTTATCCTTTCAGATTTCCGGACACAAGAACATCCAGAGTATTAACAATTATTCAACAATAAACTCAAACCAACACAGGACGATCTCAAGAACATTGTCGAACGCGCACTCAGAGCAGATCGGTCAGCCAGCAAACAATCCATCATCCGGCCCCTGGCCATCATCACTAGTGTCATCAAACGGTGATGTTCAACTTCAAAACGTATCAAACAGACCACCATTACCAAACACGCTCCCGTCATTGTTTTCGGGACCCATTAATGGTGGATCTTTCACAATAAACATCAAAAACAAGTCCGTGTGTACTTGTAGGAAACGCCAAAGGCCAAGGGTGCTTTACTCCGACAGTGACACGGACTAGAGTGGGTTGAACATTCCGCGCGGGAAAATTACGTCACATGCCGAGGCCACACAACTGTTAAATATGCGCGCATATATCCCCGGTCAATATGATTTAAAGAGAACGAAATGACTGGGTTTCGGATATCAAATACACTTAATTATCATTATTTTATAGAAATATTTTGTGTACTATCAATTATTAAAGTAATAAAAAATAATTACGAAATTGAATGTTTTGCATATTAATTAGTTTCTGTATCATACAGGTTATATCACTACGCCTAATTTGCATACGGAACTCTAGTAAAAAAAACGTGGGCTTATTGTCACGAAAAACATTGTGGTAGAAACAGGTCACACCACTCGCAACAATTCTAAGACATAAATGCCCCGCCTCTATATATATTAAAGTGAGATGGGAAGGGATACAATTGGCAAGGGGTATAGCAGTCAGTGAGAATATTCATGAATGATCATGATGATTCCTTTGAAAGTTAGTGTATAAGTTAGTGTATATGATTATTTACATTCAAAATTAAAGTTGTGACCCTTTTTTTTTTAGCTTTGACTGCTGACAATAAAAATTATATGTAACCAAAGTTATCATGTCCAAACCAAATAGAACATATATACACTCAGTCATCATCCAAACCAAATAGAACATATATACACTCAGTCATTATGTATACCAACTTGACATCAATACATACTGATTACTAAGGGATTACGTACTGGTAGACATGTTTACATAATCTAAGGCTTGCCTCAACCGACTGTAATATTTTAAATATTGAATCCTATAAGACAACCATTGATATTATACTGGTATTATGATCCTAGACTATTCTAGTTTGGTTAGCTTCTGCTTTACTTATTATCATAATGGAAGATGGAGTTACAAACCAGTTTCTAGTGAAAAATCCTGATGCAATTGAGTTTGACCTCAGACATGGAAGGGTTTTATACATAACTAGGTTAGGACAACAAACTACGACGTATGGCTATTGTTGTTGTGTAGTTATCAACCCTTGTACTTACGTCCTCGTTGGTGGTTTGTTCTGTGGCCGATAAAAAGGTATGGAATCCTGCTAGGCTTACTATAGTCCACACACTAAAGAAGCACATTAGCATCACTATCACAGTGAATGGTTAAGGAACACAAAGCATGCAAAGCACAACATATACTGTCACATGTGTTTAAAGCAGGCAACATCACAACACCTATGTCTAACACAAGCAACACCAAAACACATTTATCTAACACAAGCAACATCACAACACAACACAAGCAACACCACAACACATTTATCTAACTCAAGCAACACCACTACACATTTATCTAACACAAGCAACATCACAACACAACACAAGCAACACCAAAACACAACACAAGCAACACCACAACACATTTATCTAACACAAGCAACACCACAACACATTTATCTAACACAAGCAACACCAAAACACATTTATCTAACACAAGCAACATCACAACACAACACAAGCAACACCACAACACATTTATCTAACACAAGCAACATCAAAACACAACACAAGCAACACCACAACACATTTATCTAACTCAAGCAACACCACAACACATTTATCTAACACAAGCAACACCAAACACATTTATCTAACACAAGCAACATCACAACACAACACAAGCAACACCACAACACAACACAAGCCACAACACAACACAAGCAACACCACAACACATGTATATAACACAAGCAATATCACATCACAAGCAACATCACAGCCTATACAATGTACCTGGTAAGATACTAACATCACAAAAAAAATCTATTAAAAAAATGCAACATAAAATATAGATGCATGTATTCATACGAAGCATTTTTAACACTGCAAAACATTGAGGCCAATTAATGATGCAAATAGTAAGCAAGCACAGGCAGGTTTAACCATTGAAATCACGAAGGCATCAAGGTAATGGAGGAGTGTCGATTTTTAATGGATAGTCTTCTTTGCCACATTCACCTCAAATATTCTACGAAATGTAATACATTATTATTTTATGTATTATATGTACAGATCCTGCTCATAAAGAGCAGAAAGCATTTGTATGTAGCTTGAATAGAATAAACCAATAATATGTGCCTGATGTTCCCCTGGGTAACTTAAATGACAACCAACATTCCAGACAGACTGTAACATATATATAGGATCAGAATCTGCCTTGTTGATAGAACTATGATGGCACAAGGCTCACAGACTGAAATGTTTATATTTAACAGAAGATTTTTAAATACTCCTTTCTCTAAGACATTGCTAAATTACAGTTATTATTTTCTGTTGTTAGAACAGTACCATCCCACAGGGCATCAGTTAATGCTAAAACCCATACCGTGTACAGATGATAGAAGCCACTGGTAATGACTGTACCATTACAATACTAAAACCCATACCGTGTACAGATGATACAAGCCACCTGTAATAACTGTACCATTACAATACTAACACCCATACCGTGTACAGATGATACAAGCCACTGGTAATGACAGTACCATTACAATACTAAAACCCATACCGTGTACAGATGATACAAGCCACCTGTAATAACTGTACCATTACAATACTAACACCCATACCGTGTACAGATGATACAAGCCACTGGTAATGACAGTACCATTACAATACTAACACCCATACCGTGTACAGATGATACAAGCCACTGGTAATGACAGTACCATTACAATACTAAAACTCATACCGTGTACAGATGATACAAGCCACTGGTAATGACTGTACCATTACAATACTAAAACTCATACCGTGTACAGATGATAGAAGCCACTGGTAATGACTGTACCATTACAATAGTAAAACCCATACCGTGTACAGATGATAGAAGCCACTGGTAATGACTGTACCATTACAATAGTAAACCCCATACCGTGTACAGATGATAGAAGCCACTGGTAATGACTATACCATTACAATAGTAAACCCCATACCGTGTACAGATGATAGAAGCCACTGGTAATGACTGTACCATTACAATAGTAAACCCCATACCGTGTACAGATGATAGAAGCCACTGGTAATGACTGTACCATTACAATAGTAAAACCCATACCGTGTACAGATGATAGAAGCCACTGGTAATGACTATACCATTACAATAGTAAACCCCATACCGTGTACAGATGATACAAGCCACTGGTAATGACTGTACCATTACAATAGTAAACCCCATACCGTGTACAGATGATACAAGCCACTGGTAATGACTGTACCATTACAATACTAACACCCATACCGTGTACAGATGATAGAAGCCACTGGTAATGACTGTACCATTACAATAGTAAACCCCATACCGTGTACAGATGATACCAGCCACTGGTAATGACTATACCATTACAATACTAAAAACCCATACCGTGTACAGATGATAGAAGCCACTGGTAATGACTATACCATTACAATAATAAAACCCATACCGTGTACAGATGATACAAGCCACTGGTAATGACAGTACCATTACAATACTAACACCCATACCGTGTACAGATGATAGAAGCCACTGGTAATGACTGTACCATTACAATAGTAAACCCCATACCGTGTACAGATGATAGAAGCCACTGGTAATGACTGTACCATTACAATAGTAAAACCCATACCGTGTACAGATGATACAAGCCACTGGTAATGACAGTACCATTACAATACTAACACCCATACCGTGTACAGATGATAGAAGCCACTGGTAATGACTGTACCATTACAATAGTAAACCCCATACCGTGTACAGATGATAGAAGCCACTGGTAATGACTGTACCATTACAATACTAAAACCCATACCGTGTACAGATGATACAAGCCACTGGTAATGACTGTACCATTACAATACTAAAACTCATACCGTGTACAGATGATAGAAGCCACTGGTAATGACAGTACCATTACAATACTAAAACCCATACCGTGTACAGATGATAGAAGCCACTGGTAATGACTATACCATTACAATACTAAAACTCATACCGTGTACAGATGATAGAAGCCACTGGTAATGACTATACCATTACAATACTAAAACCCATACCGTGTACAGATGATAGAAGCCACTGGTAATGACTATACCATTACCAATACTAAAACCCATACCGTGTACAGATGATAGAAGCCACTGGTAATGACTATACCATTACAATATAAAACCCATACCGTGTACAGATGATAGAAGCCACTGGTAATGACTATACCATTACAATATAAAACCCATACCGTGTACAGATGATAGAAGCCACTGATAATGACTGTACCATTACAATACTAAAACCCATACCGTGTACAGATGATAGAAGCCACTGGTAATGACTGTACCATTACAATACTAAAACCCATACCGTGTACAGATGATAGAAGCCACTGGTAATGACTGTACCATTACAATACTAAAACCATTACAATACTAAAACCCATACCGTGTACAGATGATAGAAGCCACTGGTAATGACTGTACCATTACAATACTAAAACCCATACCGTGTACAGATGATAGAAGCCACTGGTAATGACTGTACCATTACAATGATAAAATCCATACCGTGTACAGATGATAGAAGCCACTGGTAATGACTGTACCATTACAATACTAAAACCCATACCGTGTACAGATGATAGAAGCCACTGGTAATGACTGTACCATTACAATACTAAAACCCATACCGTGTACAGATGATAGAAGCCACTGGTAATGACTGTACCATTACAATACTAAAACCCATACCGTGTACAGATGATAGAAGCCACTGGTAATGACAGTACCATTACAATAGTAAACCCCATACCGTGTACAGATGATACAAGCCACTGGTAATGACTATACCATTACAATACTAAAACCCATACCGTGTACAGATGATAGAAGCCACTGGTAATGACTGTTACCATTACAATAGTAAACCCCATACCGTGTACAGATGATAGAAGCCACTGGTAATGACTGTACCATTACAATACTAAAACCCATACCGTGTACAGATGATAGAAAGCCACTGTACAGATGAATGACTAATGACGTACCATTACAATAGTAAACCCCATACCGTGTACAGATGATAGAAGCCACTGGTAATGACTATACCATTACAATACTAAAACCCATACCGTGTACAGATGATAGAAGCCACTGGTAATGACTATACCATTACAATAGTAAAGCACCCATACTCGTGTTACAAGTAAACCCATACCGTGTACAGATGATACAAGCCACTGATATTGACTGTACCACACAAATCCTCTAACAGTATAATACTGAAATGATATAAAACTTAGAGAATTCTCAAAACCACCTACACTGAGAATCAATTGTCTGCCAAAATTCAAATTTAAATGATATAATATATTTCTAGTAAAGACTAGTAAGATGACATGCCTGTTCACTATTTGCTCTTGTGTCACTAAAACCAGATATACCAGATATATGTTCAAATAAAATCAATGCAAGAAAAATCCAATTGAGAAGTTTTGAAAATGTTGTTATGATTCAGATATAGAATTAAATAGTGACAACAAAATTGTAAGTACACTCTATTCAGTTATTTAAGTACTGTACTTAAAACAAATTTATAAAAATATATCTATTATATATCCCAACACCTTATTATTATTTAAGTAAGTATTTATAGTATACAATATTTAATTAGAAGTTAAATATGCTATCTGTTTATATTCAAACGCCTTATGCAGTTAAATAATAATCTTGTTTTAGTACTTTTAGTATAAGTATTCCAACATAGTACACTCTACAATTGATAAACTACCAAATAAAGCCATGCAAACAAAGCCATGCAACAAATACAAACATCAAAGACCTTTTGTCTTTTACGAGAAAAGGGAGGTATAATGGTTAATAGAAGACTTTCCTAACATTTCTGATGAAATTTTAACATTAATAAGCATGCAAAAAAAGCCAATGAAAGAATAAAACTAAAAGCAGAAGTCAGACAATTGATCTTCTACTCACATCCTCATTGGTGGTCTGTTCTGAAGAGGCTAGGTATGTGTGGAAGCCTGCAAGGCCTATGATGGACCACACGGAGAAGAAACAGATAATAGCTTCCACAATAGTACTCCAGGTTAAGGATTGTAAGTGTTAGTCGGCTAATATTCTCATATTGGATGGCACAAATTTCTAATGTCAAAATAGTCTAAATTTTGTTGAGTCCTAAATGTATCTTATAGAGCTATAAGAAAGCATCAACATCTCTTTTTGTAAGAACATCGTTTTTTTTAAAATTTGTCCATTTGTTCCATCCAATGTTGAGGACATTATCTGTGCCCTAGATGCTGGGTAGTAGGTGGGTGACTATATTAGATAGAAGTATAATTTACTCACATCTTCATTAGTTGTCTGTTCTGATGACACTAAGTAAGAATGGAAGCCTGCGAGGCCGATCACAGACCAAATGGAGAAGAAACATATAATGGCTTCTACGATAGTGATCACAGTTAAGGAGATATATTGACAAATAATTGAGGACTTGGTATGGTCTATCTACATGGACACCTATATAAATGTATATGGTTAAAATCAAAGAATGAAGAATGAATTCGGTAAATAAACACTTTCTTCCACAATAGGTGATGTTATTCAACTCTCAAGGTATCAAATAAACAGTGCAGCTGTTGATTAACAATTTGTTTATACCTAACGTGGTATAAACTCTGTACGCAGTCTAATTGGCTGACATGGCGAACTTTGACCGAACTACTTTTTTTTGGTGTATCGTCATAATTTGTCATCGCCATCAATAATCAAATATTTCAGCAAATAGAGGTTACCTTATCCTTACCGTATTTCTATTGGCTAAAAGCGAATATTGTTGTGGTAGAAACAGGTCACACGACTTGTGGATGTTGAATATTGAATTTAATTCGTAAGTTATTTAATAAAATATACAAAAGACACTCGCTAAAGCTTGTGTCTTTGGTAACTTTTAAAAAATAACTCACTCATGTGGAATAAATTCAATATTAAACAACCACTCACTGTGTAACCTCTATTTAATACACTACCTATAAGAGAAAATATCCTGTAAGTTCTATACAAAGTGAAAAAGGCAAGATTGGAATGGAAGTAATAGGACTTATTCACAAGAGGAGATCTACAGGTTATGGTTTACAACAAAGTACTGGTTTTTCTTTCCATTGTAAAGTTGCCAATAGTTGCATAAGCCAAGTATCATTACTACAAGATTCTATTCTATATATATCATAGGCATATAAATTTCTGATACAAGCATATATCATTCTATGCCAATCTTTATTTCTATATAACCCTCTTTTGTTCATTTTGTAAATAGTTAATTGACTTACACATTCTTTGTTGTCCATTTTCATAATATCAATATTGTACAGAAGTGATAAGAAATGCCAAAGTGTTTGACATACAATTACAATGTATTGTAAAAACTTGCGTAACTTGCACACCAGTATACTTTGTGCTGGTACTTTTTAGGACTGAAAGTGCTAAAAAAACCACCCTACTATTGGTATATTTTGTGCATCAAAATTTTTTGGTAATACTAAACTAAAATGAGACCAGAGAGGATGTGGCAGGATGGACATGGGTAAGATATATGGCTCTCTCTCCTGCAGCAAGGTTACCTAGTAATGGCCTAGTCTGGATTAATAAAAGGGCATTTCACAAGAGATTTTAATTTTAATACGTATGGCAGTATATATTTTTAATTTTCACAATCTCCATTTCTGTATTATTACACTCTTAAACTGTTAAAAGAGAATAATGCCAATGGATGATCTGTTTGGTCCTAAAACAGAGCTAAAGGGTGTTAATGCAGAAAATTGATTAAGACTGAAGCCTTGTGTGAAATAAAACCCAATGCTCTGTAATATCTGGGAAACACATCACAATTTCAAGGTCACCTTTATCAATCTGAATGAGTTCTACAGATTCCCTCTAATCAAGATATCCCTAATGTCAGAGAATTTGTTTGTGTTCTCACGACTTTTTTATGGAGGAAAAAAATGAGGTTTTCTAATGACTTTGGATTCAAGGAAAACTTCTCCTAACAATGTTGTAAACAGGGCTGACCTCACCACTGAAAAATAATGGGTCATGTAAGTTTATAGTGTCATGGGGATAGTGGGACAAGCTTGTATAAATAGAAGGAGGACTATGTATAAGTCTCTCCTATCTCCTGCTATATAAATGTGAATATAATGTTGGACCAGTACAGAGGCTTGGAAGTGTTAAGCACAGCAAAAAGATTGACGGCTCCCTGAATCAATATGGATAATAACAGGAAATTTGATGCTAAATTACAGTGATTTGGAGTATCAGCTGTACTAGCCAGCAAATTCCACAGACACAAAGCCTATTGTTGTGTTCTCAGACCATAGCATGTACTTTTAGGATTTAGCATTCTAGGAAAGCAAATTGTATGGATTCTGTGAGGTTGAGAAATTCATATAAAACTGTTTGTAACTGTTAACTTCTCCTCATATATATATATATTTATTAAAATATGATCCATAAACATTAGCAAAGTGTATATTGAGATAAAAGATATAACAGCATATACATGTAGCTATGCTCATTATTTGGAAGTGATTCATTTTGTGGCTCTAAATAAAAAAATAATATACATGTAGCTATGCTCATTATTTGGAAGTGATTCATTTTGTGGCTCTAAATAAAAAAATAATAGTAATCTATTTATTTCCAGTACCCGATCGACAACTGACAATCCAACATTATTTTTTAAAGAATTAATAACACATTGCCCATCATAATGTAAGCGGCTTTGATGCTAGTTACCAAAGACACACGATAATCAATACAAAATGACTGCCATGTCACTCTATTTTGTTATTTTTTTTAGAAATTTCTTTTAAGAATGGACTTTTTGTTACTTCCTAGCCATTAGCTAGTCTCATCATAATAAGAAAGAGGTAATTTCCTGAGTAATTGCAGCCTGGCTCATTACATCACAAACAGCACATTGATTGATCTAACCTATAAGATTGATACCAATCCCTTACAGATCGTCTCTAATCATCCATTACATATTAGAAAACAAGACTATAGACACAACCAGAACAAAATCCCATTTATCATAATTATTCAAGACACATTGTCAATGAGAAGCAATAACTCAAAAAAATGCTGTATTTCTTTTTGCATTATACCAGTAACAGTCAAAGTCGTGTAAGGATATGGCAGGTTTATGAAACTTGAATGAAAACTGAATTATATAATCGGTGTCAGAGTCCTGCAGACAGATACATAGAATCATCCCAGACAGCCAGCTGCTGGATTCAAACTACCAATAATTGAATTTTACCTTCACATTACTTCTATCACAGCTGGTGGTGTTTAAAAGAGAAGAGCAACAACCCACTAATGATGGACCAAAACTCTGAAATATTTTCATTGACACATGATATTAAATCAGGCTTCCCAAAATAGACCAAATCCTTCAAAAGGCTTATGTTTTCAGTGAGACACAATAGAGATACACATCTAAACAATAGAGATGCACATCTAAACAAGTACATATAAACAACATCTAAACAATAGAGAGGCCCAGAGGGCCTGTATCGCTCACCTAGTTTTTTGTTAGTAATTATCACAAGACTCTGACAATTAGAAAAATAAGCAAAATTGACTCCCAAAGTTTAATTTTGAATCACAACCATACAATGATGCTATTGATACCATACAAATATGCTATCCAATACATAGGTTCAGAGACAAAGTAATTTATATGAAAATAGTAGCCTAATTGACCTTTTTGACCTCGCATCTATTGCCGTTTAAGGCCCCGGGGGTCAGCCCTATCATTTGTACAATTTCAAAACCCAACCCTATTAGGATGCTACCATTGCATTATAAGTGCTCTTCCATTCTTAGTTGCAGAGAAGTCGTTTATATGGAAATAGTCAAATTGACCCCTTTTGACCCCACCCTTCAGGCCCCCGGGTGGTCAGCCCCATCATTTGCAAAATTTTGAATCCAAACCCTATAAGGATGTAACCATTGCATTATGAGCGCAATCCCATGTTAAGTTGCAGAGAAAAAGTCATTTATATGGAAATTGACCACTTTTGACCCCGCCCCTCAGGCCCCCGGGGGTCAGCCCTATCATTTGCTCAATTTGGAATCCCCAGCCTACAAGAATGCTACCATTGCATTATGGGTGCTATACCATGCTTAGTTGCAGAGAAGAAGTCATTTATATGGAAATAGCCAAAATGACCCCTTTTGACCCCGCCCCTCAGGGCCCCCGGGGGGTCAGCCCCATCATTTGCACAATTTGGAATCCCCACCCTATAAGGATGCTACCATTGCATAATGGGTGCTATACCATGCTTAGTTGCAGAGAAGAAGTCATTTATATGAAAATAGCCAAATTAACCCCTTTTGACCCCGCCCCTCAGGCCCCCGGGGGGTCAGCCCTATCATTTGCACAATTTTGAATCCCCACCCTATAAGGATGCTACCATTGCATTATGGGTGCTATACCATGCTTAGTTGCAGAGAAGAAGTCGTTTATATGGAAATAGCCAAATTGACCCCTTTTGACCCCGCCCCTCAGGCCCCCCGGGGGTCAGCCCCATCATTTGTACAATTTTGAATCCCCACCATATAACGATACTACAATTGCATTATGAGTGCTATCTCATGCTTAGTTTCAGAGAAGAAGTCGTTTATATGGAAATAGCCAAATTGACCCCATTTGACCCCGCCCCTCAGGCCCCCGGGGGGGTCAGCCCCATCATTTGTACAATTTTGAATCCCCACCCTATAAGGATGCTACCATTGCATTATGGGTGCTATCCCATACTTGGTTTCAGAGAAGAAGTTGTTTATATGGAAATAGCCAAATTGACCCCTTTTGGCCCCGCCCCTCAGGCCCCCGGGGGGTCAGCCCCATCATTTGTACAATTTTCAGTTAGTAGCCCATAAGGATGCTACCAGTCAAATTTTGTTGAAATCCGACCAGCGGTTATGGAGAAGAAGTCAATTGTTGATGGACGCCGGACGCCGGACGCTGCGGTATCCCATAAGCTCACCTCGGTCCTTTGGACCAGGTGAGCTAACAATAGAGATGCACATCTAAGCAATAGAGATGCACATCTAAACAATCGAGATGTACATCTAAACAACATTTAAACAATAGAGATGCACATCTAAACAATAGCTATGTGTATCTGTTGTAATTGATCCCCCACACATAGATCTACCCTCTCTATTGGTGTAATCAATATTCTTCATGACAGGACGGTATAAATGTACAGCATTAAACTGGCTTTTCACAAACACCAGTCTCCAACGCTCATAAAATCAATTTTGTCTGCAAAATTATGTCCAGGTCAATCTTAAAATCCTCTGGGATCTTGTACATGTATAATAAGACTTTCAGGGCTTTAAAACAGTGCATCATTCAACATTGTGATCAAAATATGACCATTCAACGAATTAAGAGTCCCCACCAGATGTGATATCTAGGTCACAGTGACCTGATCCTCACATGCACATTGCCTAACTTAAGGATACATGACACCAGTGCAAACTTAAGATGAATATGTGAATCTATACAAAGTTCTAATGACATTTGTACTTTGTAGAGATGGAGCCTTACAGACTTGATTTGTATCTATAAGGTCAAAGGTTAAGTACAAGTCACAAGGACCATGTTTAGTAAAAACAAATACCAGGTTATGTATCCAGAGCGTATCCAGGGCAGGATCATGTGAAATTTAAGAATGAATCTCCACATACACATCATCACATGATTAGACAGCACACCGATCACTCTGTATGGGACAAGATATTGTCTTTATACATGTACAAACTTTTTGTGCTTCATTGATCAAATGGTACAACACAACTAGACAAACATGTTTGATAAGACAGATGGTCCTATATTTTGGTTAACCTAAAAATATTGCTTTGAAAAAGGATATCTAGCTGGTGAATCCCTCATCGCATGAAGGAAATTGTCCTTTTGTGAACCTGAAAACAAACACACATTGATTACTGTACATCTACATAAATGTAGCTATATGTGGTAATGGAAATAAGATACATTAAATATAAGATATTGATAGTAAATCCAACCTATGTCAATGTTAATGATACCTCAGAGCCATATAACTTAAAATATTTCATATCACTTTGACAAAAGCACATTGAAATATTTTACAACAAACTGACATAATATAAGAATAATTTCAAACAATGAATATCTAGTATCAGTTACATATATGTGTATAGGCTTATGTAGAACTTTGTCTGTTAATATCTGATGCTCTGATTTACAATTATATCAGATCTATTACCTGATACCAACAGTTACAATATCAGATCTATTACCTGATGCCAACAGTTACAATATCAGTTCTATTACCTGATACCAACAGTTACAATATTAGATCTATTACCTGATGCCAACAGTTACAATATCAGATCTATTACCTGATACCAACAGTTACAATATCAGATCTATTACCTGATACCAACAGTTACAATATCAGATCTATTACCTGATGCCAACAGTTACAATATTAGATCAGATCTATTACCTGATACCAACAGTTACAATATCAGATCTATTACCTGATACCAACAGTTACAATATTAGTATTTTACCTGATGCCAACAGTTACAATATTAGATCTATTACCTGATGCCAACAGTTACAATATTAGTATTTTACCTGATGCCAACAGTTACAATTATTATATCAGATCTATTACCTGATGCCAGCAGTTAGATGCCAACAGTTACAATATCAGATCTATCACCTGATGCCAACAGATATCAGATTGACAAGTCTCAAAGGACATATCTCAATCTAGTTAATGGTGGCAGGCTATATGCTAGCTATCACAATAGCAAAAATATGCCAAGAAAGTAAGAACAAAACCTATGTAATCTAAAGTTGTGTAATCTAAACATTTTCCAAGTTTATAATAATCATTTGAAGTACAATTGCATTCCAAGGACCAATCTCTTCTAAGGAATCTCCTAACAGATAAAATATCTCTGTTTAATCCATCTTGGCTTCATACTGATAATGATGTCTGTATTCTTTATTACATATATATATATAACCAGAAAAGTAAGGTATAACAGACAATTAATGATCCTGTATTGTCGTAATGTTTGGCATTGTAATCAGTATAACAACAGGTGCTTCACCGACTTCCTCATTCCAATACTGAAGGTTTTCAAGGATCATTCATTACAATGGTGTATTATTGATTTCACATACTTCTCCAGGATATACATGTGTAACACAGAAGTATTATGTAGGTTATACTGGAAGAACAATACAATTATTGATGTTTTGTTCAGGGTGAATACTAAACAAATATCAACACATTGTTTTTGATAACAAACTGCCCTACTGGTAGACAGAATAATAATTTCTCAATTATAAAATATCATAAAAATATATTGTTGAACTACCAATGGAATTATTTTCATCATCACAGATATTATAAGGTGTATAAAGGATTGTCATAGTGTTTTCAAACAAATAGATACTTATATTACATGTAATACTTACGTAAAATTAAATGTGTGAGCACACAGGCAAATATGTAGATACAAAGAATGGAAAGTGAGAGTATAAATAGATAGAAGTAGCGGTAATTCCTCTTCCCTACACAGTTCCCAACCCAGGGACAGTGGTGGTCAAACCGCTCTGAAACGACAAAACAGTTAGAAAGGTTACATCGGTGGTCAAACCGCTCTGAAACGACAAAACAGTTACGCTTAAATAGCATGTACAAACATACATCTGGAAATCTGTCCTGAAATTACACAACAATATAACAGGTCATATAATTTGAAAAAATGAAGAGCCTTTTGAGAAATGTTATAATAATCTTTTCACAGTGATAATTTAAGAAGTACTTCCAGCTTGTCAGCCATTCTATTTAAGCATTATAGAACTATCTTCCTATGGTATCTATGGTCTATATGGATGCCATAGGAAGACAGTTTAATACTTATATTTACATTTTAACATGATTTAAGTTAAACCAGAAAAACTGTTTATCAAAAACGATTTTATACATAGATGGAACAGCCATTTTGACGGTGATCAGTTGATGTAACCTTGTCAACATTAATGATATCATAATGGTCATGTTTTGGGGGTCAGTTATGTCACCATAGACTTCACTTTGCTTTGGTTAGTTTATATAGTCGAAGTTGCAAGTGAATGTAAATATTGTCTAATTAAGCTTAAAACTCAATGTACGTGTGTGTGTGTGTGTGTGTGTGTGTGTGTGTGTGTGTGTGTGTGTGTGTGTGTGTGTTTAACTAATAACCCAATAGATACAAAAGACTTACAACTACCCTATGGACAAGTCAGAGAAATCTTCATGAACAGAAAACAAAAGAATGAGGCCCAAATAAATTTTTTTTTTTTCAGAATCTCTAAACTAAAGCCTAGTCATAAACCTTGAAATTATGTATACCTGGCAATATGCTTTAGGTACATATTGTTATTTACTATGTGAAATACAGGGTGTCCCAAAAAACATGTCCCGAGTTTGACACTTTATAAGAAATGTTTTGATAGACGAAGGAATTTGATCTATTTACCATTAGAAATATAGTGATCTGTTCTGTGCAACGATGCATAACAACCTAGACAAATACCTTTTTGTTAATAATTATATTAAAAATCGAGAGAAAGTCATATTTCGCTAATTTTGCGATTTGTTCAGAAAATCAATAACTTTCAGTTAAAGAAAGGGCGCGAGATGTCCACCCTTCTTTTCGATGAAATGATGAATTCTGTCCCTGAAATTCCTCACCACCTCACAATTCTGTAAATCTGCTTCCTTGAGATGGACAGCATACCTGGGTGACATTTTCATAAAGTTTCATTTACTAACGTAGGGGATTTTCCGACTGCATTGTAGATTTTAATAACTTCAGCCTGAATCTTCATGGTGCTAGAAAGTCATCAAAATGTGACATCATCGATTATGTCATTTCAATTATGACGTCATCACACATAATGACAATGTAATCTGTACATTTGTACCCAATTAAGTTAAATGTGGATTCTCCTACTTTCCACATCATTTTGAATTTTCAAAAAAAGTTCAGTACTGCAATATTTATTACTTGTCAAAGTCGGGACATGTTTTTTGGGACACCCTGTATATAATACATAATTAAACAACATGAAATTTGGGTGATTATTACATTTAGTGACACATCTTTGAATGTTTTTCATTTTGGAAAACAAAAGTGTAAAATGTATTTGACAGAAAATTAATTCTGAAATCATCAGTTGTCCAATTTTATCAAACATATCGTCCATTCCTATTGGCATAATGTGTTGCTCTAATGCATTTTTTATGTAATTCATTACCAATTCATGACCCTAAATGAAGAGCGAGTGACACTTGTATTGTATAAATGTTGCTGATTCTAGGGAAGCGTATGACTCAAGGCGATGATTGATCATCACTATACCATCATGGTATTGAATCATAACAACAATCAATATCTAAGGCCACATCACTTGGGCGAGACTCGGACCAATCATAATAGATTCCAAGGCTAGGAAGTTTATATAAACAAACCTTATATATTTTTATTTCACATTGATGGAATGACACAAGGATATTTTCATTTCAATCCCAACTCATACACTTATGATAAAGATATTCATAAACCTTGATATTAATAGAAAATTTCATGATTTGAAAATTGAAACTGATGACCTGATTAATCTCACAAGTATTTATAAAACATAAATAAACAAACAACAATGCTGGAGTCTCATCATTTGCTCAGTATTAAATTTTCTTGTTACATTTAAAAACATCAATAGCATGGCACACAAAAACATAATATTCCATGACAATGACATATTGTATGGTATATGGATAGCAGAGAGCAGTATGTAATTAAGCAAAATGATGTCTTTCTGAACTAAATCCACAAAAGAATTCTTCACCGTGAGGTTAAAATTGAAATACATGTATATATCTATATCTTGACTCTCAGTCCATAATACCTTCAAGGACAGTGGTAGGAATCATTTTCATTGCTGGATGAATATCTAGATCTAGATAGTGTGGACAATTCAAGGACTCAGGGACTGTGGAGCTAATACCACTGAAATCAATGGGAATCAGACACAACAATCTATAAATGGCAGAAAGTTGTGGACCATTATTGATCAAGATTTCTCTTTTTATCGATCTCTCTCCTGCAGTGAAAAAAAAGTAAGATATCTTTTAAAATCATGTTAGCCATTCAAATTGAGGCACACTTAATGTGTTAATCAGGCTAACCAGTGGGTTTAAGCTTGACTACTTATTACTGGGTATATAAAACAAGGGGGACATACAATTAACTACAGAACAATATGTATCTAAATAGATTTCTAGATCTAGACATCTGAAAACACACGTACCCGTATACATATGTATGTATGAAGACATGTCTATTAATACTGCGTATATATATATATGCAGACACATGTATACATGGAAATGTCTGTGTAAATATGTAGTGGCCAGACACCTCTTTTTAGACACCTGTAGACAATTGTTATATACTGAGAAGAACTGTATTAATTATACTATCTAATGATCATGGTGGGTACCCTTACTAGTGATGTGCCACATGGTTATCACATCACTTTTGAAAATGAATTATACCCTACCTTCAACTCATTTTAATTTGGTGAGTCTAACCATATTTGATGAGTCAACACTTATACAAATCCTCCTGGGTCTAATAAAAGTCATGCATTACCAACAGTACAATCTATCACTGCTAGCTATTATATTTCTCCATGTCAACACACATATATGTCTGGTGAATTCAGAAGAGTCTTCCATACCTATGTGTTAAAGCTTTGTCTCAATATGTAAATGTTTCAACTGCTTCAGGAACAACTTGCACGTGTGTTGGTTATACTAGCTAGTTATACTTTATGTCAATAGGTCAAACATGTACATCATTGTGAAAATACCTAATGGCTATATATATAGGGTCACATGCGGACAGATCTAGATGTTTGGATGATATATCCAGGGACTAATGAGAATGGATGATAATCGAGTACTGAGACACAAATAGATCAGGTCAAAAGTGGGGGAGAGGGGGGGGGGGGTGTCCAGGAGACACAAAAACTGAGGGTCACAGCATGAAGATATGTTGAGGATACAACCAATGATGTCATATAAGGAAGGGTGTCATGGAGACACCAACAGGTAAAATGTGGAAAGGTGTAAAGGAAACCTGACATCCAAGGTCATATGAGGTTCTGAGGACAGATGTTAAGAAGACACCAACAGCCAGGTTCATATGATCAGGTCAAGAGTGAAGAAGACACCAACAGCCAGGGTCATATGATCAGGTCAAGAGTGAAGAAGACACCAACAGCCAGGTTCATATGATCAGGTCAAGAGTGAAGAAGACACCAACAGCCAGGGTCATATGATCAGGTCAAGAGTGAAGAAGACACTAACAACCATGGTAATATGAGAATGAATGTCAAGAAAACAAAAACAGTCATGATCTCAAATATGAAGACTGGTGCCAAGGAGTCATCAACAGTCAGGGTAATATCATTATAAGGACAGGTGTCAAAAATATACTATGGCCAACAGTCATGGTAATATAAAGACAAAAGTCAAGGAGAGAAAAAGAAGCCAGGGTCATATAAGGATATATAAAAGCAGACATCAATATATACACACATGGCACTGTAAAGGAGAAGGATACATCAGCAGTTTGGGCCATTTGATGAGGATAGGTGCCAATGCAAGGAGACCCCAACAATCAGGGTCATATGAGGACATGTGTCAAGGAGGCACCAACAGTCAGGGTCATATGAGGACATGTGTCAAGGAGACACCAACAGTCAGGGTCATATGAGGACATGTGTCAAGGAGACACCAACAGTCAGGGTCATATGAGGACATGTGTCAAGGAGACACCAACAGTCAGGGTCATATGAGGACATGTGTCAAGGAGACACCAACAGTCAGGGTCATATGAGGACATGTGTCAAGGAGACACCAACAGTCAGAGTCATATGAGGACATGTGTCAAGGAGACAAAAACAGTCAGGGTCATATGAGGACATGTGTCAAGGAGACACCAACAGTCAGGGTCATATGAGGACATGTGTCAAGGAGACACCAACAGTCAGGGTCATATGAGGACATGTGTCAAGGAGACACCAACAGTCAGAGTAATATGAGGACATGTGTCAAGGAGACACCAACAGTCAGGGTCATATGAGGACATGTGTCAAGGAGACACCAACAGTCAGGGTCATATGAGGACATATATCAAGGAGACACCAACAGCCAGGGTCATTTGAGGACATGTGTCAAGGAGACCAAGGAGACACCAACCGTCAGGGTCATATGAGGACATGTGTCAAGGAGACAACAACAGTCAGGGTCATATGAGGACATGTGTCAAGGAGACAACAACAGTCAGGGTCATATGAGGACATGTGTCAAGGAGACACCAACAGTCAGAGTCATATGAGGACATGTGTCAAGGAGACACCAACAGTCAGAGTCATATGAGGACATGTGTCAAGGAGACACCAACAGTCAGGGTTATATGAGGACATATATCAAGGAGACACCAACAGCCAGGGTCATTTGAGGACATGTGTCAAGGAGACCAAGGAGACACCAACCGTCAGGGTCATATGAGGACATGTGTCAAGGAGACACCAACAGTCAGGGTCATATGAGGACATGTATCAAGGAGACACCAACAGTCAGGGTCATAGGAGGACATGTGTCAAGGAGACACCAACAGTCAGGGTCATATGAGGACATGTGTCAAGGAGGCACCAACAGTCAGAGTCATATGAGGACATGTGTCCAGGAGACACCAACAGTCAGGGTCATATGAGGACATGTGTCAAGGAGACACCAAAAGTCAGGGTCATTTGAGGACATGTTTCAACGAGACGCCAACAGTCAGGGTCATATGAGGACATGTGTCAAGGAGACACCAACAGTCAGGGTCATTTGAGGACATGTGTCAAGGAGACACCAACAGTCAGGATCATATGAGAACATGTGTCAAGGAGACACAAACAGTCAGGGTCATATGAGGACTTGTGTCAAGGAGACACCAACAGTCAGGGTCATATGAGGGCATGTGTCAAGGCACGAACAGTAAGAGTCATATGAGGACATGTGTCAAGGAGACACCAACAGTCAGAGTCATATGAGGACATGTGTCAAGGAGACACCAACAGTCAGGGTCATATGAGGACTTGTGTTAAGGAGACACCAACAGTCAGTGTCATATGAGGACATGTGTCAATGAGACACCAACAGTCAGGGTCATATGAGGACATGTGTCAAGGAGACACCAACAGTCAGGGTCATATGAGAGCATGTGTCAAGGCACAAACAGTCAGAGTCATATGAGGACATGTGTCAATGAGACACCAACAGTCAGAGTCATATGAGGACATTTGTCAAGGAGACACCAACAGTCAGGGTCATATGAGGACTTGTGTCAAGGAGACACCAAGTCAGGGTCATATGAGGACTTGTGTTAAGGAGACACCAACAGTCAGTGTCATATGAGGACATGTGTCAATGAGACACCAACAGTCAGGGTCATATGAGGACATGTGTCAAGGAGACACCAACAGTCAGTGTCATATGAGAACATGTGTCAAGGGGACACCAACATTCAGGGTCATATGAGGGCATGTGTAAAGGAGACACCAACAGTCAGGGTCATATAAGAACATGTGTCAAGGCACGAACAGTCAGAGTCATATGAGGACATGTGTCAATGAGACACCAACAGTCAGGGTCATACAAGGACATGTGTCAAGAAGACACCAACAGTCAGGGTCATACAAGGACATGTGTCAAAGAGACAGTACACCAACAGTCAGGGTCATATTTGAGGACATGGGTTAAGGAGACACCAACAGTCTTAAAAGACATCATCAGTTAGGACCATATATATGTGCATGTGAAAACAAAGGAGGCATTGTCAGCTAGTCATTTGAGGACAAATATAAGGAGAAACTAGTCATAAAGGACCTTATGGGAATGAATAGTCTGGGTCATTACGGAGTGGGAGTCAATTAAGACACAAACAGCGGGAACCATATGAAGATATTAAAGGCTGTTTAAAGGAAATTACAACAGTGCTAGCTAGGTCAATATGGACTGAAGAAAGGATGTCAAAGAGACAGCTAGGATCACATGTATAGGAGGAAGACTGATAAAACAATGAAGATGGAATACAAAAATTATCAGCTTAATGAGTCGACTGATATGATATAGGAGAAGAAAGCTGTTGGACTGTTAATTACACTACTAATCAATAATCACAGGAAGCCAAGTTACCAAGGAAGGATGTGATTGGATTTATCAAGTTATATCCTAAAACAGTACAAATTCTATATCCATAATCCAATTATTTGTTGTTAAGTCTTAGATCAATAAATGCTTCTGTTTCAAGTGTCAGGAATGTCAAAGACATATAGCTGGCACGACTCAGATTTATATAAAATGTGTACAATATGTAGCTGTGTTTTAGAGATGTTTGACAGTCGCAGTTCCTACATCATCACACATATATCTAACGATGGTTATAAATGACTGTCCTCAGCTTACACTCACATATATCTAACGATGGTTATAAATGACTGCCCTCAGCTTACACTCACATATATCTAACGATGGTTATAAATGACTGTCCTCAGCTTACACTCACATATATCTAACGATGGTTATAAATGACTGTCCTCAGCTTACACTCACATATATCTAACGATGGTTATAAATGAGCTTACTGTCCTCAGCTTACACTCACATATATCTAACGATGGTTATAAATGACTGTCCTCAGCTTACACTCACATATATCTAACGATGGTTATAAATGACTGTCCTCAGCTTACACTCACATATATCTAACGATGGTTATAAATGACTGTCCTCAGCTTACACTCACATATATCTAACGATGGTTATAAATGACTGTCCTCAGCTTACACTCACATATATCTAACGATGGTTATAAATGACTGTCCTCAGCTTACACTCACATATATCTAACGATGGTTATAAATGACTGTCCTCAGCTTACACTCACATATATCTAACGATGGTTATAAATGACTGTCCTCAGCTTACACTCACATATATCTAACGATGGTTATAAATGACTGTCCTCAGCTTACACTAACAGCCATGAATCTTATGTCAACCAATTCAAAGTGTCCTTCAATAGTTATCATGATGTGTCAATGAGACACCAACAGTCAGGGTCATATGAGGACATGTGTCAAGGAGACACCAACAGTCAGGGTCATTTGAGGACATGTGTCAAGGCACAAACAGTCAGAGTCATATGAGGACATGTGTCAAGGAGACACCAACAGTCAGGGTCATATGAGGACATGTGTCAAGGAGACACCAACAGTCAGGGTCATAGGAGGACATGTGTCAAGGAGGTACCAACAGTCAGGGTCATAGGAGGACATGTGTCAAGGAGGTACCAACAGTCAGGGTCATAGGAGGACATGTGTCAAGGAGGTACCAACAGTCAGGGTCATATTAAGACATGTGTAGAAGGGCATGTGTCACAGAGACACCAACAGTTAGGGATCATATGAGGACATGTGTCAAGGAGACACCAACAGTCAGGATCATATGATGACATGTGTCAAGGAGACACCAACAGTCAGGGTCATATTAAGACATGTGTCAAGGAGACACCAACAGTCAGGGTCATATACTGCAAACAAGTTTGGAAACAAAATTTATTTTATACCCTGATGAAGTTAAAAAATAGTGACATCATTTCTTAAATTAATGAACTTAAAGCAAATCTTGATTTCCAGTAACAGACCTCCTTGAATTATTTCTAAGTAAACATTATATTCAGACAGGTAACTATATGACAGATCCCGAAAAACAATATAAAAATTTATTATTAGTTATAACTTGCTATAACATTACGTGTAAACTTACCAACACAGTTGTCACAGAGACTGCAGTGGGAGGCCCGTGGCGGCCGGAATATCTTACAGGTAAAGCAGTACTTGAGCTTGACCACTTGACCTTTGATGACCACCTCTTTAGTTCTTGGAGGTGGCCTGTAGGTACCCGGAGATGTGGAGTTCGGGATTTCTGAAAGAAGAGGGCACCAACATGTTAGATATTTTAGTCATATGATGCATTTTTTAAAACATTTTTTGCACTTAAGTGTTTAACAAAGTACATACCTTTAGTCATATATGAACTGGTTATCATGATATAATTCCTATTTTTACTTGGACATACCAGGTACGTATATATTTTTATCACATAATCCTCCTTATATCCAGTGATTTTGCCAATGTAATATTTTTGCCTAGATGTCACTAGTGTAATATGACTTGGAGCGATTTTCATTGGCTGGAAATTCATTGTGACGTCAGACAGATCAATAAAATGACTTCAGGACCAATGACATGACGTCAGGATTAGGAGGTCGGTGGGACAACATGGTGGTCTCTGCTTGATCTTTGGAATACATTTTGACATGATTTTCTTTGTTATGTAGGTATGTGTAGTTATGTGATAAAAAGTGTCTTAAATTGTGTTCATTTCATATGAGATTTTATAAAAACTTGTCTCGAAGTGTTTAATTTTTTGTGCACCAAGGCTCGCAAAAATAAAAACTTTTTTTAGACTTGTTTCATACATTCTCATATGAAATGAACACTCATGTAAGATCCTAGATAAATACATAAAAATGAAAGGTTTATGCTATAGGTGTGTTGAATTTGGATATTTGCACTCCTAGACTAGTATCAATCATATCCTACTTACCTATTTGCTTTTCTGTGTCAGCAGCCTCATCAGGGGTAGCCCTAGGGATGACCCCAGGGTCACTGAAGCTGGTGCGGAATAAGGTGGCCATCACAAAAATAAATAAAGCAGCCCCTATGGCAGGTATGGCCGGCGTTACATTGGTGGCCAGGTAGGGACAGCTGTAACAAACAGAAAATAGGTCAGAAGGAAAACATACTCAAAAAAACATGACCATGTGTAGACCTTACACCTGTATATTGTATGGGGGAATTTTAGGGGGCACCAGTGTATATAGGAGGGAGGGGGTGTTTCGTACGGCACCTGTACTGTGTCTTATTTGTATATTTGGGCGTCTAGGAGGCTCCTGTAATTATAAGGACACCTTTTAATTTATATATGTAGTGGTTACCAGGTGGCACCAATGTATTAGGGATGGGATGCATATGGTTGGGTGGGGATGGTGGTGTATATGGAAGCATAGGGGGCACCTGTATTTTAGAGGTACCTGTACATGTGTAGGCTGGGAGGGGGGGGGGGTCGTATGGGGCACCTGAGTCACTTGTGTATATGACAGCGAAGGGGGCACCTGTGTACTATGTATATGAGTCACCTGCATATATGGGGGCGTAGCTAATAGGGATATCAATGTAGGTATGTAAGGGAACTGTATGTAGCTAGGAGACGTATGTATGTACAATAGGTCACTGGTATGTACTGTAGGGGACATCTGAATAAGGACACCTTTTTATATATATTGTTAGGGGTCACCGGTTGACACTAATGTATAGGGGATGGAGTGGGGTGTATATGGGTGCGTAGGGGGCACATGTATTTCTAAGGTATCTAGGGGGAGGGGGGTGCGTAGGGGGCACCTGTATGTGTGAGGCATTTAATTTGTGTATGGGAGGAAGGAGGCATAGAGGGCTCCTGTATGTATGAGTCACCTGTGTATAGGTGTGTGTGGGGAGGGGGACTAGGTACTAATGGACATCTGTGTATACTGTATAGGGGGGATGAGCATATGGGGCCCTTTATGTATGAGTCACCTGTGTATGAGGGGTTGTACTGGCTACCTGTATGTATATGCCTGTATATATGGGGGCGTAGGGGGCACCTGTGTATATGACAGCGAAGGGGGCATCTGTATGTATGAGTCACCTGTATATATGGGGGCATAGCTCACAGGGATGTAGGTATATAGGCCTAGGGGATCTGTATGTACATTGTAGGTCACTGGTATGCACTGTATGGGACATCTGTATCACCGGGTGGAACCAATGTATATAGGGATGGAGTGGGAGTGTATATGGAGACGTAGGGGGTATTTGTATTTCTGAGGTATCTGTGTGGTGGTAGTGGTGGGGGGGGGGGGTTATGCAGGGGCACGAACCTATACATATAAGTCACCTGTGTATATGGGGGCATATAGGGGGCATCTATGTACGAAGAGAGGGATGTATGGGGCACCTGTATGAATGTGGCACCTGTGTATGGGGGGTGGGGGTGTAGGGGGCACCTGTATATATATGAATCATCTGTGAATGTGGGGGAGGGGGTCGTAGAATTAAGGGACAACTTTTTGAAGATGACATTTTAGGTAGGGCCAGGGGGCACTGGTATGTAGAATAATTAATTATGAGATGGTATATGTCACTTGTATATGTACATATTTTTAAATATTGAAAAATACCGAGCATTTTCTACTTAATATTTCCTTAAAATATTTAAGCGATCATATCAGTCCATCCCACAACTCTATCATTTCATTTGAATTCTCGTCGACAAATGAAGGCCTGTTAATATCAGGTTAATCAGGTATGTTAAATCATAAACTTATATGTTTCTGGTTAAATACATAAATAAATATGATTAATGATGCAACACTAGAACTGTTCCTATATAAGAAAATATGCAAGGATATGATCAGCGCGTGACAGCATTTCGTAATCAAGGGTTAAATGGGGCGATCGGCCCGCAATGTTACTTACTCGAAACCGAAAAACAGGCCGCATGTCACTATGATCAAGGTGCATGTGAAGTAAAAAATGCCAGTCTGTCTGGCCATCATAAGCCTGCCATTGCAGCAGAATTTGTTCTTTCCCGGGAACACTTCCCAATTCCGCATAGATTTGGAAAGGTTCTTGTTTTTAGGTGTGATATCGTGAGGATTCATCGGGACTGCTACATACGTGGGATCTTTCATTACCCGTCGTACCTTATCAAGTCAAATCTGACAACCATAACATCATACAAATAGATAAATCATCTCATACAGATGTTGAAGTCACTATGATGTCCGAGTTATAGTTACACATATCCACAATACAGCCATAAATTTCTTCATAATGATATCCATTCTGTCGTACAGGAAACCACCATTTGTTGTTGATCATAAATGCACGGCGCATGCGCGTATAAACATTAGGCGATGAAAAAACAAAATAAATCAAAATAAATGACTTTAACCCCAGCTGATGAATAGATTTTGCAAAATTTACTTTCATTTGTAACAGTAAATAGTTTACGTTTTATAATTATTTTAATGTAATTAATTATTAGTGACCTTGACTTTGTAAACAAACATGGCGACCTCCAGTAAAGATCATGCTTCTTCGCTGCAACGTTCAACGGAGGAGTTTAAGCCATCGAAGAAAAAAGATTCTGTTGCAGCGGGTATGATCTATATCGTAGACTTAATAATATATATCCATATTTTTATTAATGATTGTCAAAACTGCAACAACTTTATAAACTTAGCAAAAATACCCAGGCACGCAGCTGATGGTGCTACACTGTGCTAACTGTTACACTGTCCACTGGTAAGCTTGCATGTCAGCTGCATGTTGCCCCGTTCCTTTGGGTACAACATTCATTTCAGGTCCAACAACCAAATGGATTGACTGTGTGAATCTAATGACCAGCTATTGCATGACTATATTGATGATATATTGTTTACTATTTTAGACAGTGCGACTCAAGAAAATTAGGAAGCAGCCCAGGGACATCCCCCTATACGGTAAAGCTAACTGGGAAAATATTAGAAATGACCTGACCCACATCAACACGAAACTGGACGAACCAACAAACCAAACAATAGATGACCTCTGGAACCTTTTTAAGAACACACTTAATGACTCAGTATATATAGATAAAAACATACCAAAAAAACACATCACATACAAATCTAAACTACCATGGATAACAAAACCCATCCGTCAACTCATGAAGAATTGTAAAAAATTACACGTACAGAACAAAAACAAACAAGACCAAGAGCTCAAACAGAAATACAAAGCATGCAAATCAGAACTACAAAAACGCACTAGAAATGCATATCTAAACTACATAGAGAAAATGATAAAAGACCTACCAATAGATGAGCAACAACAAGAGTCACCACAAAAAAGAAGAAAATACAACCCCAAAAAATTATTCTCATACATCAAAACAACAAGAAAAGAGAACACAGATATCACAGCACTAAGAAAGGATGGACACCTAATGACAGACACCACTTGTAAGGCAAACATACTAAATGAACAATTTAAATCAGCCTTCACAACAGAACAGGATCACCCCATACCAGATAAAGGACCATCACCACACCCAGTCATGCCTGAAATAAACATAACACAACAAGGAATAGATAACCTCCTCAAAAACATCAACCCACACAAAGCAACAGGACCAGACAATATACACGGCAGACTACTAAAAGAACTTAGGGACATAACAGCACCCATACTTACCAAACTTTTCACTTACTCACTAAATACAGGCACATTACCAACAGATTGGAAACACGCAAACGTTAACCCCATATACAAGAAAGGCGACAGATACAACCCCACTAACTACAGACCCATATCACTCACCTGTATCACATGCAAACTCATGGAACATATCATTACAAGCGCCACAATGTCACATCTGGAGAACAACAACATATTATACAACTTACAACACGGCTTCAGATCATCCAGATCATGCGAGACACAACTTGCTACATTCATACACGACCTCGCAAACAATAATAACAGCAACAAACAGACAGACATTATTATCATGGACTTTGCCAAAGCCTTTGACAAAGTCCCACACAAACGCCTACAATACAAATTAAAATACTACGGCATAACAGGCAACACACACAAATGGATCACAGACTTTCTCTCACAACGCACCCAAACAGTAGTACTTGAGGGAAAACAATCAAATAAAATACAAGTAACTTCAGGAGTCCCTCAAGGAACATGTTTGGGTCCAATTCTGTTTCTCATATACATTAACGATTTCCATCAATACATGCAGTACAGCACACTAAGATTATTCGCAGACGACAGTATTATATACAAAACAATAAACAACAAAGACGACACAATAAAACTACAGAAAGATCTGGACGCAGCAGCACAATGGGAAACAGACTGGCTAATGAAATTTCACCCAGATAAATGCAACATAATCAGTGTTACACCAAAACGCAACAAAATACACCACAACTACACACTCCACAATCACACACTCGAGCAAGTAAACTCAAGCAAATATCTAGGACTAACACTACAAAAAAAACCTAAAATGGGACATGCACATAAATAATATCACCGCAAATGCAAACAGATCACTAGGGTTTTTAAAGCGACCCCCACAACACACACCAAATTCAACAGATAGAAAAAACACAACGCAGAGCAGCAAGATATGTTCACAACAAATATCACGACACCAGTTCAGTTACAAACATGATACATCAACTCAACTGGCCAACACTACAGACACGACGGCTACACACAAGATTGATACTTTTCTACAAAATAATACACAATATAGTTGCCGTCGAATACCAGACCATACTCATACCAGTAGACCACAGAACCAGACACTCCAATCCACACTGCTTCAGACAAATCTCTGCTACAAAGGACACATACAAATACTCATTTTTCCCACAAACAATAACACAATGGAATCTCCTCCCTGTAGCAGCAGTACAATGCACTACACTCGAGGACTTCAAGGCACATATTTCCAACGTAGCCCTTGAAGCCCTCACAAAATAGTTCTGCACACACCTTTTATCTATATACTAAAAAAAAAAAAAAAAAATCACAAATCTAATCCTTTCACACCCTTGCACCCCTACAGGTCCCCCGTGACATAATCGTCATACTTTGACGGCGTCCCGTACACATAAGAAGAAGAAGAAGAAGAGACAGTTACAGTAGAGGTCATAATATACATGGAAACTTAGTAACCGCAGTAAATCCCTTGGTTTCCTCGGGAGAAATTTACAAATATCAAATACCAACATTAAATCCAAGGCCTATTTAGCTCTAGTAAGACCCAAACTTGAGTACAGCAGTTATGTATGGGACCCTTACACACAACAAAACATATATGTAACACAGAAAAAGTTCAAAGACGAGCAGCAAGGAAGGTATATATATGTCATAAACAACTATAGAAAAAAGGACAGTGTAACACACATGATTAATACACTCAACTGGCCACTACTGTCACAAAGGCATCTAAAATCTCGCCTAGTAGTTTTCTACAAAATCAAACACAGTTATTCAGCCAAATTTACATGATATGGATGTTTTACTGCTAAGTAAAACATTTTTTTACAACAAATAATCAAAATAACAAACACAAAATATAAAAAAGGATATAACATGTTTGGAAGCATTTGTTTTTCAATTTTCCTAAATATTTTTTACCAAAATGGGTGTTTTGTCTGATATCTAGATATAAAAAACACTTTAAATTGGCATGGTCAGTCAACATCACAGGTTGATATCTAGTTTTTTTTTCTGGCTGATGTATTATCGGTCATGCCATTTACACCCGGTCCACCCCAACTGCGAATGATAAATATTATGAAGTTCCTTACCGTCAATCGATTAGATTTGTAACACAGCGAGAAATTCTGTACCGTGTAGCGATAAACGCTAACACTCTTGGCTACGTGAGCTTTTTTAGACTCGAGTTACTGTCGCCAAATCCACAGGTAAATCGCGGGGCGCTCTGGCTACATCAGCTATACCAAACACAATCGTAAATGTTACAATACCGTAAAATCTTGTGTTACTTACACACCAGTGTACTTTTGCACATGTATTTTTTCTTATGGCTTTAAATACTGAAAAAAAATCTACTATCGGTATATTTTGCGCATTCAAATTTTGGGGAAAACGATGTCGGGAAACACAAACATAAAGGTGGTAATTTCATTGCAAAACATTCACAATAAATGCTTGACAACTTGCACGAAATAACATAATATTAATTGCACTGTGCTTGTTTTTCTTTTATTGGCCACCGTAACTGAAACAGTGAAATATATCTTGGCAGAACATGTCAAAAACATTGGCAGTCCGCCGTATTATCCGTACAGATGTCAATGTCTGGAGATATTACACATGAATAGTTATCAGAACTATTTGAAAATATTATAATTTAGTTACTTTAATATTGCCACAATAAGTTTTAAGTGTGTTTGAGATCATTAACAAACTTTAAAGAGCATTCCGATAGCATTTACGTTGGCTTGCAATAATCACATCGTGAGTGAACTCACTATCTGTACGGCACCAGATCCAAGCTGATGGCTAATTATATATAACAGTACGGTTAAAATGCCACTAACCTTCTAGCTTGTCAGTTTTGCTGTAATAATATTACAAACCATGTATTATCGGTCATCCATTAATACCAAAGAAAAAGTATTCCTTTAAGACTTAAAACATAAACTGATATTGTTCAGGGTCAGATTTGTTAAATGTTTTTATCTTAAAAGAGCAAAAACAGTCTGGCTAAATTCAAAAGGTTTTGAGTCGTTTGTATCCTTCAATATTTCTTCATTTGCCTGAAATTATTGTATCATTTCAACTTATTTATACTAATCTATAGATTGTCTTACTATAAACCAGATCTCATATTTTGTACTTTAAAAGTGGTCGAAAGTGTAATGGGATTTTTCGGATTTTGAAAATATGACTTCCTGAACATATGATTTTTGGTTACTTTATTCATGTTTAAAGGATTTGTGCAGCCAAAATTTTTTTTGATAATACGTCAGGATATTGATTTGGATGAATGAAAAATTAAGTCCCACCCAACGAATCGCCTAGCTTTTAGCGCTATCGGTTGTTTTTGGTCGTGATTTATGGGTAGTGTCGACTACGGTTCAGAGATAATGAGCTAGGCGGTCACGTGGTCTTGTGATGTCACAGTAGTCCGTGGCTACACACGGTAAGCCTAGTACTATACATCTATACAGCACATACACGTATACGTTAGATCTACAATTTGAGTTTTTCGAGTAAATGGTTGTTCTAGCTTTATGATTAAGATATTTTCAGTTTCAAAACATTCTATTTACACCATTTCAAACATTCAAACAAGAATATATCTAACTTTAGATTAGATAATCAGTCCAATTTGATAGCGATATCAATATGGTGTTCGGATCAGTCTGGACTGAGATTTAGATAGCATATTATGTAAATTTCTGTGTAATAAAAAACAGTATAATGTAACGCTATCTTTTAACGAGTAAAATCCCAAAATTTAGCATGAATATATCTAGAATCCATGTTTTTATTTCAAACTTCTGCCACAACGATGCAAACACGGCACAGTTTTTTAGGTAAAAATAAAATTTGGACGGTTATCAGTTATGTGATATTGGAGTAACAATACCGAACTTATACCGAAAAATAATATGTATATCTATATTGTTGCCTTTGAAACTTTAACGTTTACTAAAAAGCAGAAATACATCAATGATATTTCTGATATATGTTTCTTAATTACGTATAAGTGTAGATTTAAATTCATTATTTCAAAATCATACTAAATTCTTAAAATAGTATATTCATTGTCGATCCTTTTGTATATCATACCGAAATTTAATAGTATGATATATGAACATTTATCGTATAATCCAAAACGTAACCACATATAGTGTTCAAATGAAAAATGAAATTACTTGTATACAGGCATCATAAATAGATATAATATCTTGTACCTTTTCAAAAATATACTAAGTGATATTAAAATAAGTATATTTATATATAATTAGTGTGGTAATGCTGTAACCCTTCTTGTATGACTATACATGTAGATTCGAAACGGTGAAAATACATGCTTAGAAGTTTTACTAATACCTTAGAAATTACGGTAGATTGCTATATAGATATGCTACGATTCCGTAATTACAGTATTAGACTGGAATAATGTTTAAAGTTTAATCTTTAGTTGAAATAGTTTTTAGGACCAATTTTTGTTTCTGAATAAGTCAACTTCCATTATTGTTTTACCTGTGTACGACATATATATATATCCTAGGTATGATCAGGGATATTTTATTTCCATTTGCTTTTACATCTTCATTTTAAAGAGACAATTCGATCTAAGAGTACATTAAAACTTGCACATATTTCGGATACAAACCATTTCTAATGGAAATTAGATTAGTTGGTTTTACTGTGATATGTAAGAAAAGTCTACTGTTGTCAAATGTATGTGAACTGTTTAATCGCCATATACACAGAGCTTTGTATGCCGAACCCTGACCCTTGCCTGTGTTGTAAAGAATTTTTGGTCTAGAACTTCTCAAAACGCTCTAACAGTTATCTTAACATTATTAGATGCATGTTCTTGTCTAAAAACAATTTCATCAAATCCTTAGTGGTTATGTATTGCTTTTGTGTAACGTGCGTAACTTTGACTCTGGCAAGGGTACAGCGTACATGTTGTACCTGCTTAATCGTATTGATCAACGATTTGGAATTTCAATGATAATAATTAAAATACTTAACAATGTTGTGGAATTTGTCACTATTTCTTGCCATATGTTTCATAAGGATTGTAGAACAATACATTTATGTCATTATTTGCTTCGTGGTTATGTAACAAATTAGCCTCAATGAATTGTCCCTTTAAAAATGGAGGTGACAATAAAAAACCTATACTAGAGCATACATGTACGGGGTTTCCATATTTCAAATCACAATCCAATTAACAGATGTCCTAACCCGATTGACAGTAAGACAATAGCAAATACCCGATATAGTCCACCTAATAGCAAATTGCCCGCGGCCAGGTAATTACAGGTGAGTTCAATGAATGGCGTTGTGTACAGGTAAACAACATCCTGGTATTACATAACCATCAAACTAAAGGCATGGCTAATTATATATCTATATCGGAGTATCTACTCGTATATCGATTAAAAATTGAAAGCGACCGCACGGTCTGAAAAAATAGTTTGTTTTGTTTAATATCTCAATATTTAGATCTTTTATAATATAAAAAATAAATTCTTTCTACCATATGTTGAAACGTTTTACGGTATTTTAATAAATGTATCTCAATTTCTTCGGTTAACAACACACAACACAATGTTTGTAATGATCAATCATCGGTGTGTACGTACGTCAATACTTTAATCAAGGATTTGTTAAATTGCTACATGTACGTAAAATTTCATTTTACAGTCACAAACTTTGTAATTCACAATGTATCAAAGATACAGACTATAGGAAAATATTATCTAATTAAAGCTCATTCGTTGCTGAACTCCTCGACAAAAAATCCGAAACTTTCATTTCTGTGTGGATTTTCTTTCATAATTACATGAAGATACCTGCTATTAGAGCATAAATTAGAGTATTTGAAACATCGAATTTCACTCTTTTAGTTATTTACATTCGAGCCAAAGTTATTATACGATTAACTTCACTCAAAAGTAATCATAAAAAATCGTTGATCGGCTTTTCCTGTGACCGTCGATGTAAGTGATAGCACACCAGTTATAGTACAGCTATAAACCACGGACTATTGTGACGTCACACGGTTTAGAGCTAGAAAATATGCATAATCGGGCGGCCAGAATTTTGGACCTCGATATCGACTTCTTACGGGTTATTCCGGTCGCGCGCGGCACGGAGAGGTTTCTACACGTGCTAATAAAGCCATTTCCAGCATAAACTGAAATTATTATTTTTGACTGCACAAATCCTTTAATACTAAGATCCTCCAACCCAAAAAAGCAGAAATCAAATTCTATATAATATCATTTATAAACAAATAAACACTGTATTTAACAGGGTGCCAAAATGTAGTTTGTTATTGTATCAGGTTTTGTTTGTCATTTATTGTTTATTTTTGTGCACGATTGTTAATGATTACTTTTGTCCCAGGTGTTGTGTTTCTCACTTTGACCACAGTGGTATCTGCTGCCCTCGGATTTACTGGTGCACTTGCTTTGACGAAAAAACAAGACCGTACTTCTTATGAAAAGGTTAAGAGTTTTACTGATTGTTAATTAATGTTAATGTTATATTAAATCTCTTATTCTAGAATAACCAAACCTTATTGTACTCTATATATGTTTTACATAGATGATCCAAAATGGGCATATTGACTATAGTTATACCTCAATCTCCCTCTCCAGGCTCACATTTTAAATGTTGGCATAGAATGTCATTAATAAAAAAACACATATACAATTTTATTTGATTGATAACCTGAATACCTAAGTCAATTAAATCACCTTATTAAGGATGTATTCTTCTGAGGTTTCAGTCACGTTGAAGTCTCGTTTCGACATAGATCAAAAAATTTAAGTTATGAGATTTTCAAATAAAACCTATCAATATCTATAGAAAGTTGCCAGTTGCTAATTTTGTCAAAAAATTACATTTCTATTCTTAGATAAAAAAAAATTTATACAAGGGTTTTAAGAAATGACCCCATTTGGCACCCTTTTTTTAAATGTGCCTTTTTCGCTTTGAGTAGAGCCAAAGTTTTACTATTTTTTGCTTAAATTTTTTTTACTTACATCATCACTGTGCCAGAATTGTTAGCTGTATCAAGCAAATTTTTGCAGTAATTCTTTACTGGCTTCTTGGTAATTAAAATATTCAGCATTAATTAATGTGTGAAAAGATACGTTTTTGTCACTTTATTTTAACATTTAATGGTAATTTTAGCATTCTTATTTTTTACTCTAAAATATTAAAAAATAACAGATACACAGACCTCCCATTTTTCTGCCTGATTTAGAAAGAGCAACCTTTTCCCTATTGATATGTAAAATATTTCCAAAAGTTTAATACCAGAACGTTTTTTATAAAGGGTTAAATCTGGTAAAAATGGCTGAAAATGGTGTATTTTGTAGCTCAAAGTTAAGGGGGAGGGGTAGCATATGTCGTTATTCTGAGTAAAAATATTAAACTTATTAACCATAACTGCTATTTTTTAAAGACCACTGGAAAATAAATTCTGGAAACATTCATGCATATCAAACACCTCATTAGGAAATTATGGATTTAATCTCTGGTATACATTGTACATGGCCAAAACAACGAAATTCCCATAAAATTCAATATTCAGTATTTTGTCAATGTAATAGGTATTTTTGAGTGACAACAGCTCAAAAATGAGCACATGGACATATGTTTCTTCTTCCATTTTCTTAACTCCTGTTTCCAAAAATCTGTACTGTATGAGAAAAATAATGTTAATACAAGAAAATTTTGACTTCTCAGAGGTGTACATCCGTAAAGACTAACATATTGAAATAATATTCCTATGATTGAACAGGAAAATATCTAAATATTAATAACACATTAAAAATACTTATTTAACAGCAAAGTTTATTGATACCATGACTATTTTCTTTCTCCTCTTTTTCAGGGTAAACTAGATCATGCTAACGGCAATCCAATAACTGGGTATTCCCTGGCTGCGAGAGCCTTTCGCTGGGGCACACTGCTGGCATTTTCTGGTGTTGGACTGCTGTCCTTTACTGTGTGGAAAATGTTAGGTGTTCATAACGTAAGTCTGAGATTAAACTGGGGTACTATAACACTTAGATGGCTGATACAAGTCATAATGTAACTCCACAATCACATAGTGTACCGGGTAAGTCTAATAGTAAACTGGGGTACTATAACACTTAGATGGCTGATACAATTCATAATGTAACTCCACAATCACATAATGTAAGTCTAATAGTAAACTGGGGTACTATAACACTTAGATGGCTGATACAAGTCATAATGTAACTCCACAATCACATAGTGTAAGTCTAATAGTAAACTGGGGTACTATAACACTTAGATGGCTGATACAAGTCATAATGTAACTCCACAATCACATAGTGTAAGTCTAATAGTAAACTGGGGTACTATAACACTTAGATGGCTGATACAATTCATAATGTAACTCCACAATCACATATGTAAGTCTAATAGTAAACTGGGGTACTATAACACTTAGATGGCTGATACAATTCATAATGTAACTCCACAATCACATAATGTAAGTCTAATAGTAAACTGGGGTACTATAACACTTAGATGGCTGATACAAGTCATAATGTAACTCCACAATCACATAGTGTAAAGTCTAATAGTAAACTGGGGTACTATAACACTTAGATGGCTGATACAATTCATAATGTAACTCCACAATCACATAGTGTAAGTCTAATAGTAAACTGGGGTACTATAACACTTAGATGGCTGATACAATTCATAATGTAACTCCACAATCACATAATGTAAGTCTAATAGTAAACTGGGGTACTATAACACTTAGATGGCTGATACAAGTCATAATGTAACTCCACAATCACATAATGTAAGTCTAATAGTAAACTGGGGTACTATAACACTTAGATGGCTGATACAAGTCATAATGTAACTCCACAATCACATAGTGTAAGTCTAATAGTAAACTGGGGTACTATAACACTTAGATGGCTGATACAATTCATAATGTAACTCCACAATCACATAATGTAAGTCTAATAGTAAACTGGGGTACTATAACACTTAGATGGCTGATACAAGTCATAATGTAACTCCACAATCACATAGTGTAAGTCTAATAGTAAACTGGGGTACTATAACACTTAGATGGCTGATACAAGTCATAATGTAACTCCACAATCACATAATGTAAGTCTAATAGTAAACTGGGGTACTATAACACTTAGATGGCTGATACAATTCATAATGTAACTCCACAATCACATAACGTAAGTCTAATAGTAAACTGGGGTACTATAACACTTTGATGGCTGATTTACAAGTCATAATGTAACTCCACAATCACATAATGTAAGTCTAATAGTAAACTGGGGTACTATAACACTTAGATGGCTGATACAATTCATAATGTAACTCCACAATCACATAATGTAAGTCTAATAGTAAACTGGGGTACTATAACACTTTGATGGCTGATACAATCATAATGTAACTCCACAATCACATATGTAAGTCTAATAGTAAACTGGGTACTATAACACTTAGATGGCTGATACAATTCATAATGTAACTCCACAATCACATAATGTAAGTCTAATAGTAAACTGGGGTACTATAACACTTAGATGGCTGATACAATTCATAATGTAACTCCACAATCACATAATGTAAGTCTAATAGTAAACTGGGGTACTATAACACTTAGATGGCTGATACAATTCATAATGTAACTCCACAATCACATAATGTAAGTCTAATAGTAAACTGGGGTACTATAACACTTAGATGGCTGATACAATTCATAATGTAACTCCACAATCACATAGTGTAAGTCTAATAGTAAACTGGGGTACTATAACACTTAGATGGCTGATACAATTCATAATGTAACTCCACAATCACATAGTGTAAGTCTAATAGTAAACTGGGGTACTATAACACTTAGATGGCTGATACAATTCATAATGTAACTCCACAATCACATAATGTAAGTCTAATAGTAAACTGGGGTACTATAACACTTAGATGGCTGATACAATTCATAATGTAACTCCACAATCACATAATGTAAGTCTAATAGTAAACTGGGGTACTATAACACTTAGATGGCTGATACAATTCATAATGTAACTCCACAATCACATAGTGTAAGTCTAATAGTAAACTGGGGTACTATAACACTTAGATGGCTGATACAATTCATAATGTAACTCCACAATCACATAGTGTAAGTCTAATAGTAAACTGGGGTACTATAACACTTTGATGGCTGATACAATTCATAATGTAACTCCACAATCACATAGTGTAAGTCTAATAGTAAACTGGGGTACTATAACACTTTGATGGCTGATACAATTCATAATGTAACTCCACAATCACATAGTGTAAGTCTAATAGTAAACTGGGGTACTATAACACTTAGATGGCTGATACAATTCATAATGTAACTCCACAATCACATAATGTAAGTCTAATAGTAAACTGGGGTACTATAACACTTAGATGGCTGATACAATTCATAATGTAACTCCACAATCACATAATGTAAGTCTAATAGTAAACTGGGGTACTATAACACTTTGATGGCTGATACAAGTCATAATGTAACTCCACAATCACATAGTGTAAGTCTAATAGTAAACTGGGGTACTATAACACTTAGATGGCTGATACAATTCATAATGAAACTCCACAATCACATAATGTAAGTCTAATAGTAAACTGGGGTACTATAACACTTAGATGGCTGATACAATTCATAATGTAACTCCACAATCACATAATGTAAGTCTAATAGTAAACTGGGGTACTATAACACTTAGATGGCTGATACAATCACATAATGTAAGTCTAATAGTAAACTGGGGTACTATAACACTTAGATGGCTGATACAAGTCATAATGTAACTCCACAATCACATAGTGTAAGTCTAATAGTAAACTGGGGTACTATAACACTTTGATGGCTGATACCATTCATAATGTAACTCCACAATCACATAATGTAAGTCTAATAGTAAACTGGGGTACTATAACACTTAGATGGCTGATACAATTCATAATATAACTCCACAATCACATAGTGTAAGTCTAATAGTAAACTGGGGTACTATAACACTTAGATGGCTGATACCATTCATAATGTAACTCCACAATCACATAGTGTAAGTCTAATAATAAACTGGGGTACTATAACACTTAGATGGCTGATACAAGTCATAATGTAACTCCACAATCACATAGTGTAAGTCTAATAGTAAACTGGGGTACTATAACACTTAGATGGCTGATACAATTCATAATGTAACTCCACAATCACATAATGTAAATCTAATAGTAAACTGGGGTACTATAACACTTAGATGGCTGATACAATTCATAATGTAACTCCACAATCACATAGTGTAAGTCTAATAGTAAACTGGGGTACTATAACACTTAGATGGCTGATACAAGTCATAATGTAACTCCACAATCACATAGTGTAAGTCTAATAGTAAAAATGGGGTACTATAACACTTTGATGGCTGATACAAGTCATAATGTAACTCCACAATCACATAGTGTAAGTCTGATAGTAAACTGGGGTACTATAACACTTAGATGGCTGATACAAGTCATAATGTAACTCCACAATCACATAATGTAAGTCTAATAGTAAACTGGGGTACTATAACACTTTGATGGCTGATACAATTCATAATGTAACTCCACAATCACATAGTGTAAGTCTAATAGTAAACTGGGGTACTATAACACTTAGATGGCTGATACAATTCATAATGTAACTCCACAATCACATAGTGTAAGTCTAATAGTAAACTGGGGTACTATAACACTTAGATGGCTGATACAAGTCATAATGTAACTCCACAATCACATAGTGTAAGTCTAATAGTAAACTGGGGTACTATAACACTTTGATGGCTGATACAAGTCATAATGTAACTCCACAATCACATAGTGTAAGTCTGATAGTAAACTGGGGTACTATAACACTTAGATGGCTGATACAAGTCATAATGTAACTCCACAATCACATAATGTAAGTCTAATAGTAAACTGGGGTACTATAACACTTTGATGGCTGATAAAAGTCATAATGTAACTCCACAATCACATAGTGTAAGTCTAATAGTAAACTGGGGTACTATAACACTTTGATGGCTGATACAAGTCATAATGTAACTCCACAATCACATAGTGTAAGTCTGATAGTAAACTGGGGTACTATAACACTTAGATGGCTGATACAAGTCATAATGTAACTCCACAATCACATAACGTAAGTCTAATAGTAAACTGGGGTACTATAACACTTAGATGGCTGATACAAGTCATAATGTAACTCCACAATCACATAGTGTAAGTCTAATAGTAAACTGGGGTACTATAACACTTAGATGGCTGATACAAGTCATAATGTAACTCCACAATCACATAGTGTAAGTCTAATAGTAAACTGGGGTACTATAACACTTAGATTGCTGATACAATTCATAATGTAACTCCACAATCACATAATGTAAGTCTAATAGTAAACTGGGGTACTATAACACTTAGATGGCTGATACAATTCATAATGTAACTCCACAATCACATAGTGTAAGTCTAATAGTAAACTGGGGTACTATAACACTTTGATGGCTGATACAAGTCATAATGTAACTCCACAATCACATAGTGTAAGTCTAATAGTAAACTGGGGTACTATAACACTTAGATGGCTGATACAATTCATAATGTAACTCCACAATCACATAGTGTAAGTCTAATAGTAAACTGGGGTACTATAACACTTAGATGGCTGATACAAGTCATAATGTAACTCCACAATCACATAGTGTAAGTCTAATAGTAAACTGGGGTACTATAACACTTAGATGGCTGATACAATTCATAATGTAACTCCACAATCACATAACGTAAGTCTAATAGTAAACTGGGGTACTATAACACTTAGATGGCTGATACAAGTCATAATGTAACTCCACAATCACATAACCTAAGTCTAATAGTAAACTGGGGTACTATAACACTTTGATGGCTGATACAAGTCATAATGTAACTCCACAATCACATAGTGTAAGTCTAATAGTAAACTGGGGTACTATAACACTTTGATGGCTGATACAAGTCATAATGTAACTCCACAATCACATAGTGTAAGTCTAATAGTAAACTGGGGTACTATAACACTTAGATGGCTGATACAAGTCATAATGTAACTCCACAATCACATAGTGTAAGTCTAATAGTAAACTGGGGTACTATAACACTTAGATGGCTGATACAAGTCATAATGTAACTCCACAATCACATAATGTAAGTCTAATAGTAAACTGGGGTACTATAACACTTAGATGCTGGCTGATACAATTCATAATGTAAACTCCACAATCACATAATGTAAGTCTAATAGTAAACTGGGGTACTATAACACTTAGATGGCTGATACAAGTCATAATGTAACTCCACAATCACATAGTGTAAGTCTAATAGTAAACTGGGGTACTATAACACTTAGATGGCTGATACAAGTCATAATGTAACTCCACAATCACATAATGTAAGTCTAATAGTAAACTGGGGTACTATAACACTTAGATGGCTGATACAATTCATAATGTAACTCCACAATCACATAATGTAAGTCTAATAGTAAACTGGGGTACTATAACACTTAGATGGCTGATACAATTCATAATGTAACTCCACAATCACATAGTGTAAGTCTAATAGTAAACTGGGGTACTATAACACTTAGATGGCTGATACAAGTCATAATGTAACTCCACAATCACATAGTGTAAGTCTAATAGTAAACTGGGGTACTATAACACTTAGATGGCTGATACAATTCATAATGTAACTCCACAATCACATAATGTAAGTCTAATAGTAAACTGGGGTACTATAACACTTAGATGGCTGATACAAGTCATAATGTAACTCCACAATCACATAATGTAAGTCTAATAGTAACTGGGGTACTATAACACTTAGATGGCTGATACAAGTCATAATGTAACTCCACAATCACATATGTAAGTCTAATAGTAAACTGGGGTACTATAACACTTTGATGGCTGATACAAGTCATAATGTAACTCCACAATCACATAGTGTAAGTCTAATAGTAAACTGGGGTACTATAACACTTAGATGGCTGATACAAGTCATAATGTAACTCCACAATCACATAATGTAAGTCTAATAGTAAACTGGGGTACTATAACACTTAGATGGCTGATACAATTCATAATGTAACTCCACAATCACATAATATAAGTCTAATAGTAAACTGGGGTACTATAACACTTAGATGGCTGATACAAGTCATAATGTAACTCCACAATCACATATGTAAGTCTAATAGTAAACTGGGGTACTATAACACTTAGATGCTGATACAAGTCATAATGTAACTCCACAATCACATAATGTAAGTCTAATAGTAAACTGGGGTACTATAACACTTAGATGGCTGATACAAGTCATAATGTAACTCCACAATCACATAATGTAAGTCTAATAGTAAACTGGGGTACTATAACACTTAGATGGCTGATACAATTCATAATGTAACTCCACAATCACATAGTGTAAGTCTAATAGTAAACTGGGGTACTATAACACTTAGATGGCTGATACAATTCATAATGTAACTCCACAATCACATAGTGTAAGTCTAATAGTAAACTGGGGTACTATAACACTTTGATGGCTGATTTACAAGTCATAATGTAACTCCACAATCACATAGTGTAAGTCTAATAGTAAACTGGGGTACTATAACACTTAGATGGCTGATACAAGTCATAATGTAACTCCACAATCACATAGTGTAAGTCTAATAGTAAACTGGGGTACTATAACACTTAGATGGCTGATACAATTCATAATGTAACTCCACAATCACATAGTGTAAGTCTAATAGTAAACTGGGGTACTATAACACTTAGATGGCTGATACAAGTCATATTGTTTTATGACTGTGAGTTTTGCAGTTTTCTGATTGGTCTAGACAGCTCGAACAGGTCTGGACAAAATGTCAATGTCAACCTGAGACCGATGAACACCTGTTCAGAGGTTGACATTGTAAATCTGGTAACCTGTCTATCTATAAATAGACACAGGGAATTCCCTGTCTCTTCCACATTTTTGACCAATCAAAATTGAGCATTGCCGATTTTCGGGCAATAGCCAAATCCAACATGGCAGACAAAAGTGAGGTAGGATTAGGAAAGATGTTTTAACACATTTTAAATGTTCGAAAGTTATATTGTGAAGAAGTACTAAAAGGACCAGCTAAGGATACGTGGATGAAGATTTAAAAAAAATTACTTAGTCATTGCGCTGTCCTTGCTTCAAAATTGATCCAAGTAGCTAATTTTGTATCATTGTATTGTTTTATGCAACAAAACAATTATTGATTCGGCCTCGGGGAATATCAACTTTCTAAAGTTTAACAATTCCTCGTATTAACCTACAAATATTCAATATTTGTATAATGTTACTCCGCAATCACATAACGCAAGTCTAATAGTAAACTGATCATGAGGTACTATAACACTTAGATGTCTGATACCTGACAGGCTGATGCCGGAGACCGCCATATCAGCCCAAGGGCTGCAGTCTGAGGCCTGATATCAGGTCAAGGGCTGATAAAGGGTGCGATAACAAAATTGTCATATCATAACTTTTTTATCACACATTTTGAAAAACAGAAAAGTAATAATTTTAGCAATGTAAAACGTATTGAGCAGTATCTACAGTACTTCACAATATTTCACTGGTCATAATGTAGGCCAATATAATGTTGAAATAGTGGAAGCGCTTCAAAATACATAATCCCAGGTGAAATGAACAATTTTGAATTTGTATTTTAATGTTTTTAACAAACTCTGGCAAAGCAAGTTCATTACAGAATGATCAGTTTTACAACGGACAGGAATTAAGAATTTGCCAGGAAAATTAAACTATCAACTATCAAATTTGTTCTTCCTGCATTGTTGACAGTCTGAGTCGCATTTTGTTGGTTTTATATTGATACAAAATGCTTTCTTTTTGTGTTATAAATATGCCAATGGCGATGCCTCATTTTCAGCAATGTGAACAATAATTGTTTCGACCTTATCCTACTTGAGACAAAATCTTCAGTCAAATCATCATGAAACAGACTATTTCTGATTTCTGAGATCTTTCTCAATATGTTTATCCGAGATAATTTCATCCGCTCTCCAAATTATCTTCTGCATCAGAAGCCAAATTGGAGTACTCGGCAACACTTAAATCCGGAGTGAAAACCCCACATGACGTGATATCAGCCCGGGCTGATTTTAAATTATGACATCGTATTGTGATATCAGCCTGGGCGCTGAAATGACGGTGCGGACAGCACCTGTATCGCATGGGCAAAACGTTCATTATCAAAGACAAAAGTATGATAAACCAATAATTAACCTTATTTACTGTATGATTACATTTTCTTATCATTTTAAAAGTCTTTCTCTGGTTTCTGTTTGGATATAGTGTAGAGTGATTTATTATAACTAAATGAGTAATGGAGGTCAATTAGCCAGAAAGAGTTGCTCAACTGCGACATTCAAAACAGTTTTTGTTGCAACAATATTTAAAATAACCTATCTTTATTGCAACATTTAAAACAACCTAACTTTATTCATTTAAAACAACCTATCTATTGCAAAATTTTGAATTACCTATTATCGGTACACAATATGCACTTAACACCAAGATATAAAAATAGTGGCTAGAGTCTATAAGTTCTACGTCTTATATCCCCTTGATACAGCCAGTGAGGGAAGGTCCACTTTGCTTCATAAATGAAGTTTGTATTTCTATATTTGTTTTTACATTATCATCAGATGGAGGAATTCACAGCAGCTGTCCAAAAGAAAATGCCTATCATTCCGAAGAAGGGCGAAAGTGAACAAGGTCGCAGTAACTTTGAAACTCTTAAAGAATTAGCTGATTACTTGGAAGAACAGGATGAAATCAAGAAAAGGAGAAAGGAAGAAAGTGAAAGAAAATCACAGGAAGGAACATTTTCAAATGTGAAATCCTGATGATGGATCTTACTGTGTTTATGATATAAGTGTGTGACTGTGGAGTGTGTCATGTGAGGAAAGGACAGGATAGCTGTGTATTGTCAATGTGCACAGTTTCTAATGATATATCTGAAATGTAAGATGTCATGATTTCATTATGAGTTAGTTGAATTAATCTAAGTTTTAGTCGAATGTGAATGATGCTATATGAACATTCATTTGGGTGATTTTATAAAGACGTTTTGAAGTATAAGTTGCCAAACTGCCATGTTTTGAATGGTAGAACTAATGTTTGCTAGTTTTGTGTACAGTATACGATTATGATATATAGTGTGAATATGCTTAATTATAATGAATAAAGGATCTACACGTTTCAGTCATTTTGATTTCAATTTATCTTATGAGATAAAGATAATATTAAATGATAGTATTACAATCTGCCAATCAGTTTTTAAGAGGTTGATAAGAGGAAAATTTAGCTACATTAGATGCTGCACTTTTACAAGAGCTTATTTGCCATTAGGCATACTGAGGTAGATATTCAGGTACATTTTGTACATAGCTTGTGAAAAATCATCAAGGGTTTTAAACTAAAGAAATACTTATAGTATTTCCTATTAGGCAAACTCCCCTACCCCATGGGGTCAGAGCCATGATTTATACTCTGTTTCCCTTACCCAAAGGCTGTTTCTGGTCAAAGTTGGTTGCAATTCATGCAGAACGTTGTGACTAGTAGCAATTTATCATCCCCTGCCCCCAAAGATATTTTAGGCAAAATTTAGTTACCCTTCATTTTTAACTTTGGGACAAGTGGTCATTTAAAGCTATTTAACTATTTTCCCTATTGAGCCCCGTCCCTCTGTGGTTAAAACCCATACATAACTCTACAACTAGAAGCAATTTAGAGGAAAAGTCTCTAGATCTATATCTAACTATTGGATCCTATCCCGTCTGTCCCAGGGGATTATAGCGAAAATATAGACAATGTCTGACTCTGCCCCCTACTCCAGATATGTATTTGGCCAGATTTCGTTACTTTTCACACATAACATTTTAAGAGTAGCAATTGAATGGAATTACTCCATTTCCCAAAGGATGCTTCTGACCTTTGATTTTTTCAATTAACTTTATAACTGGTAGCAAATTTAAAGGGAATGTTGATGGACGCACGCAGCACCATGGCATAAGATCACCAGGGCCCAGTTTCATGAGCATTCCTTAACTTTAAGGAATTCCATAACTAAAAATTCTCCACAGGAAATAATTATGGCAGTTAAAGAATGCTCCTTAACTTTAGATGATTTCCTTAACTTCTGTAATGCTTTCCTTAAAGTTGAGGAATGTTCATGAAACTGGGCCCAGCCCTTTGAGCAAGTATGAGGCAACACAAGGAACTTGAAAAAGACATGATAGTTTCACAAGGATAAGTCTCTGACAACAATTCATTACCTGATATGGTATGGAGGATTTAGGAAAGAATACTATGCTGTGCTAGAAATGATTAAGATACTTGTAATCCTCACCTACTGAGTAGAAATGGACATGATCAGATCAACAGAAAGCGAAGGAACATTAGCTGGTTCAAAAGACGTACCAAATGGAGAGAAGCAGACCGAAACGGCTGCACGACAACCAAATTCCCTGAAAAAGAAACAAAGTCAAAAGTGAATACCTTTCTGAGAATTACCGCAAATATGTGATTTTAGTTCTTGAAGGTGAAAGATAGGGAAGACGGGCCATTCTAGAGTAAGTTCAAGACAACCACTTGCAGATAACTCGTATGCAGAAAGGACCAAGCCATTGGGATAGTGTCGGTAAATCCCATGTTTGTTACCAATCGTCAACTGTGGATGATTTCCTAGAAGTTGTTCAGAAGATACGTGCGGTATCAGGACATTGTGGTACACCGTAATACGTCAACAAGATGTGTCGAAAGTATCTGAAGTAACTGGAAATATCGCAAGGCCATTCAACGCAAAGGTAGTTATGTTTTAAGGATATACAATATTGAAAGAGAAGGATTCAAATACTATCAACTAATTCAGCACCATATTTTGTCATACATGATGTGCTTGCCAGACGAACGACAGTCATGACGGCAATTAATATGTACTTTGATGCATCTATAAACATAGAAGAGAGACATTCCAGCGTATCACCTCCCTGCTTATCTGGGTAGTAAAGATCAATATTATGATATTGATATATACAATTTGGGGTGCTCAGTCACCAACAATAATTTGTTCTGACTTGTTCTATATAACTGAGATGCGGTATCCTTTTGAACACATTGGAATTGTCAGAGGTTTATCAATGCAAATCCTTTATTGATGACAGATAGGTCACTTAAACCTCTCAAAAATTGTCTTATTTCTTTTCTTTCTTTCTCGGCTTACCTAGTCAGTGTGTATGGTAATGTTCATCCTCGATATTCCAGGGGTTCATCACTTACGATTCTACACCCCTGGACTATCTCATAGTGAAACTGGAGGCAACACGAATAGAACAGGTAACTTAGTCATTTGATGTACATCAAAAGAGCCGTATAACGGTGCCTTGGTTGACTCTGTGCCTTTGATGTTTAGGCGTCGCTCTCTCTGTAGTCTTCAAAATGAAATATTTGCTAGCCTGTGATTGGTCAAATGTTTTCCCGCTGAGCTGCCTTCAATTTCACTATGAGATAGTCCAGGGGTGTAGAGATCGTAAAGTGATCTGGAATAATGTTTAGTATAGGTGTCTTAATCGAGTACCAAAACGCTTTAATCGCCTTAGTTTTTTAGGTCATCTGACCCGAAGGGTCAGGATGACCTATAGTCGTCATGTTTCGTCCGTCGTCGTCCGCCGTCCGCCGTGCGCCGTGCGCCGTGCGGCCCGTCCGCCGTGCGCCGTGCGTTAACTTTTCACATTTTGAACTTCTTCTCAAGTCTACCAGTGCGTTTTTGGCTGAAAACTTGCATGAAATGATCCTGCCATGGCCTGACAAAGTGTGTTGTTTATTTTTCGGGTCGATCCGAAATTCAAAATGGCCGCCACAGCCGCCATCTTGAAAAACACATTTTGAACTTCTTCTCAAGTTCTATCGGTGCAATTAGGCTGAAACTTGCATGAAATGATCCTGACATGGTCCCGACAAAGTGTTTGTTATTTTTTCGGGTCGATCCGAAATCCAAGATGGCCGCCAAAGCCGCCATCTTGAAAGCACATTTTGAACTTCTTCTCAAGTTCTACCGGTGCGATTTGGCTGAAACTGGCATGAAATGATCCTGATATGGTCCCGACTAAGTGTTTGTTATTTTTCGGGTCGATCCGTAATTCAAGATGGCCGCCACAGCCGCCATCTTGAAAATACATTTTGAACTTCTTCTCAAGTTCTACCAGTGCGTTTTGGCTGAAACTTGCATGAAATGATCCTGACATGGTCCCGACTAAGTGTTGTTTATTTTTCGGGTCGATCCGAAATTCAAAATGGCCGCCAAAACCGCCATCTTGAAAACACATTTTGAACTTCTTCTCAAGTTCTACCGGTGCGATTAGGCTGAAAACTTGCATGAAATGATCCTGACATGGTCCCGACAAAGTGTTGTTATTTTTCGGGTCGAGTCGATCCGAAATTCAAGATGGCCGCCACAGCCGCCATCTTGAAAACACATTTGGAACTTCTTCTCAAGTTCTACCGGTGCGATTTGGCTGAAACTGGCATGAAATGATCCTGATATGGCCCGACAAAGTGTTCTTATTTTTCGGGTCGATCCGTAATCCAAGATAGCCGCCAAAGCCGTCATCTTGAAAATACATTTTGAACTTCTCAAGTTCTACCAGTGCGATTTGGCTGAAACTTGCATGAAATGATCCTGACATGGTCCTGACAAAGTGTTGTTATTTTTCGGGTCAATCGGAAAACCAAGATGGCCGCCACAGCCGCCATCTTTAAAACACATTTTGAACTTCTTCTCAAGTTGTGCGATTTGGCTGAAACTTGCATGAAATGATCCTGACATGGTCCCGACAAAGTGTTGTTACATCTCTGGTTGATCCCAAATCGAAGATGGCTACCATGACACTATATCTAATTAACTTCCTACATGTTAAGGCCCTTTGGCCTCTTGTTTGAAAGAAAATTTGTTGAAAGAAATTGAAAATGAGTACCAAAACGCTTTATCGCCTTAGTTTTTATGAAGGTGTTAGTTTGAGGCAAAATGTCCTAACCTAAATTCTGGTCATTTTCAGGTCAATTTGAGGTCAATATAGGTCAATTTCTGGTCAATTTAATCTTGACTTGAAATTCAGGTTAAAATATCACCTGAAATTGACCTAAGAAAATTTAGGTCATTTTCAGGTTAAATCTCTAAACTGAAATTGACCAGGATTTGACTTCAGTGAATTTCATGTGGAATTCAGGTCATTTAATGGTTTAATTGTTTTTAGTTTTTTAATCTGAAATTGAATATTCTGCTCGTTTCATGTCAATTTCAAGTCAGAATTTTAATAAAAAAATAATGTGAAATTCTGGTCAATTTCAAGTTAGGAAAATTAGCCCGTTTATATAAAAATGTTGCGTGGCGCTTATGAAATTCGTATACTATGCCTGTTTTATTCATTTGATTTATGATCAGTATCAGCGTTCTAATAATTACTTTATGACATTTCAGATAAGTTTGTTTTCTACTTTATTAAGTAACGAGGTGTCAGTAGAGCCATTGGCTAGCTTCACTTGTTTTCGTCATAGAAATGATAAGTTATTTGGAATGTGGCTCTCAAACTTCTAACCTCACATTAATGATAGGAGTGGGGTGGGGATAGACCTTTGATGGAGTTTTCAATAATAATTTAATTCGTTACATAGCATTCCAACATGGGGATTTCCATAGCATGTCCAGTCCTGAGGTGACATCATCTCTAAGTGACAACAAACAGACCTTTCTCTCTACCACATGGATCAATTTATCACATCTTAGGTGATTTTACCTGTCAATGTTGTCTATGTTATCCTATTTAACACGTGATAGGGTTAGGGTTGGAATGTGACCTATCTGTCTTATCTGTGTAAGAGTAGATATATCTTGCTTGAAAACATAACTATTTTTATTGATTTGTTTCTATGTTTGCGATCAAATTACATCTTTTCCTCACTCCCAGGGGTTTATGATATGTGATAATACACTTAGTTGTTGTCTGGGCATCAAACACCGACTACCCAGGGGTAAGCCTCGAAGATAGTTCACCGAACGAACAAAAGCACATAACAAACATCTCGGTTATGACGGGTATATAAAATGTCTGTGAGACCGTGAATCGAAGGAGCAGAATTTTGTGACAGGTAAGCGGTAGTATACTTGAAGTAATTACCAGTTTAATGAATTGTATCTGTCATAATATGTATTAATGTTATTTTTTAACATAATTTAGGCAACATTTTATCCTATAATGTAATTGGTAGTAACAAACTTTATAACTTTGACAATGTAGGGGAAAAACGTTATAGGGAGATTACTCACGTTATCGTAGTGATATTTTGTTTTTGTAAAAACTCGGAAGCAACCCGTTATGTATAACTCCATCGTTAAATTGTTTTGTTGTAACGCGAAACTCATGCGTATAACTCTACATTAAACTGTCGTGCTGCGACGCCTAAGCAACGCCTAACTGCGTTTTAAAAATGAGAGACGTACAGTATACATATAGACTATATTTTGATGCGTGGTGCAGAAATAAAAGGAAAAAATGTTTACAAGATGAAATATAACCGTTATTCAACAAGAAACAAGGAATATTCTATTTATCACATGTAAGTCTCTATTCTAGGCCTAAACTAGGCCAACTGATGCCAGCACATGTATTACAATCAGCTGCGATTGTGCCGCTTATTTCACACATGGAGTACAAATTTAGGGGAAAATAACATAATCTACCGTATTGCAGCACATTTATGCCCCAACAATTAAAAATGATTTTTTTTCCATTTTTTCCATTTTTTGCATATAACAAATTTATAGATACATGGGACATCAACATACATTTGAAAGGACATATACATTACATTTCTATCACAAAAAACCCAAGAGAAACAAAACATAACATGCTGAGTAAGTACATGGGAAAAAACTGTTTGATATATTTTGGTTAAGATGAATTTGCGAATTACTATATTTGATAAACAGCTAATAGTAATAATAATATTGGTAAGGGAAGATAACCCAGATTCACTTTACTCAACAGCCATAAAGACAGGGAAAAACAAACAGAAGAAAAAATCATGCATACTACACAAATGAATAGGAGCTAATAGGTATAAGTATATATGTAGACAACATATTGATTTGCAAAGCTAAATATATCTAATAAACTGAAATTGGTTTTTTTTTTTCATATTAAATCGATATATCAAATATCTTTTAATATCATTGAAAGTAAGCTTATTACATTTTCTGGAAGAAACATAGATAAGGTATTTTGTATGAAGTATTAAAAAAATTAGAGGAAAAAAATGATAATTGTTGTTTTTCCCGAATAGGGTTGACATAATATCTAGTTCTACATTTTATCGATTGTATTTTCAATCCATCTAATTAGGTGTTGCCAAAGAATTTTAGTTTCATTACATTCCCAAAATAAATGTACGATGCTTTCAGTTTCTATTTTACATAAATTACATTTGTTACAATTCCAAAACTACAATGTTTTTTAAGTACATATTTAGGGGAAGAATTCTGTGTTGCAGCCTATATTGGAACCATTGTCTTGTGTTATTTTGAAGATATTTGTGTATATTTGTTTTCGGTTTTCTATTTGAATATTGGGATTTAAAAGCCATTTCAATTCGATAGTGTTTATATTTTGTGTGAAATGAAAAAATAATAGGAAAGATGCTATTAATATTATATTTTTGGTTTGATATTTAAAAAGGTATTCCCGCCAAAACGACATTTTGACTATAAATGCTGTGATTTGATTAGTCAATAAATTGAGTGCAAATATCAAAAGTGATATTTTCACTTGGGTGAAAAATACACCATATATTTATCATGATCTTTTACCCAGAAAAAAATGTAATAATGTGAAATAAGTAATCAAAAACAAAATTAAAATTAAAATGCTAGAATTTTTTACCTGTCATATTTCATTTCAAAGCTGTATCTTTTGAATTATTTCTAATTGAAAACACCAATGTTTCATGAAATACTATCTGATACATGTACTTCCGATGATGATTTTTTCTTTGCTTTACCATATAAATAACATGCATTTCGCATTAGATACAACCCGTTACAGGGTTTCGTAAAAACAAAAAAATGAACAAAAAATAAACCAAACTAGCTGACTTACCATGCTAACAATTTGTTATATATTGATTGTAGCTAGGACTATTATCGACGGCAGTAGCCATGAGACATTCCATATGGATGATCCTATGGATAGTACAAATACTCACTAACACCGCAGTTACTACAACTCTTACAACCATACCCACCACAACAACCCCCACTACAACTACACCGACTACAACTACAACTGTTACAACCATGACAACTACAACTCCTACAACCAACCCGACCACAACTCCTACAATCACACCCTCTACAACTCCTACAACCTCACCCACTACAACTCCTACAACCACACCTTCTACAACTCCTACAACCACACCCTCTACAACTCCTACAACCTCACCCACTACAACTCCTACAACCACACCCTCTACAACTCCTACAACCACACCCTCTACAACTCCTACAACCACACCCTCTACAACTCCTACAACCACACCCTATACAACTCCTACAGCCTCACCCAATACAACTCCTACAACCTCACCCTCTACAACTCCTACAACCTCACCCAATACAACTCCTACAACCTCACCCAATACAACTCCTACAACCTCACCCAATACAACTCCTACAACCTCACCCTCTACAACTCCTACAACCACACCCTCTACAACTCCTACAACCACACCCTCTACAACTCCTACAACTAAACCCTCTACAACTCCTACAAGCACACCCTCTACAACTCCTACAACCACACCCACTACATCTCCTACAGGAACATTCACCACATCTCATACAACCACGCCCTCTACAACTCCTACAACCGAACCCTCTACAACTCATACAACCTCACCCACTACAACTCATACAACCCCACCCTCTACAACTCCTACAACCACACCCTCTACAACTCCTACAACCACACCCTCAACAACTCCTACAACCACACCCTCTACATCTTCTACAACCACACCCTCTACAACTCCTGCAACATCACCCTCTACAACTCCTACAATATCACCCTCTACAACTCATACAACCACAATCACTACAACCACACCCACTACAACCATACCCACTACAAACACACCCACTACAACTACAACTCCTACAACCACACCTACTACAACGACACCCACTACAACCACACCCACTACAACCACATCCACTACAACTACACCCACTACAACTACAACTCCTACAACTATACCCACAACAACCACACCCACTACAACTACAACTCCTACAACCACACCCACTACAGCCATACCCACTACAACCACACCCACTACAACCACACCCACTACAACCCCACCCACTACAACCACACCCACTACAACTACAACTCCTACAACCACACCCACTACAACCACACCCACTACAACTACACCCACTACAACTACAACTCCTACAACCACACCCACTACAACCACACCCACTACAACCACACCCACTACAACCACACCCACTACACCACCCACATACCACACCACTACAACTACACCCACTACAACCACACCCACTACAACTACAACTCCTACAACCACACCCACTACAACCACACCCACTACACTACACCCACTACAACACCCACTACAACTACAACTCCTACAACCATACCACTACAACCACACCCACTACAACCACACCCACTATAACTACAACTCCTACAACCACACCCACTACAACAACATCCACTACAACTACACCAACTACAACTACCACTCTACAACCATACCCACTACACACAACTACAACTACCAACAACCACACCCACTACAACTACACCCTACAACCACACCCACTACAACCACACCACTAAACACACACAACTCCTCACACACCACTACAACTCCTACAACCACATCCCACACACTACAACCACACCCACTACAACCACACCCACTACAACTACAATCTACAACCAACCCTCACCTACAACCCACCACCAACCACTACAACCCATACAAACACCCACTAACACAACTACACACAACTCCTACAACCACACCCACTAACCACACTCAACTACAACTACACTCACTACATACCCACTACAACCACACCCACTACAACCACACTACAACCACTACAACACCCACTACAACACACCCACTACAACTACACCCACTACAACTACCCACTACAACACAACCCACTACAACACCCACTACAACCACACCCACTACAACCACACCCACTACAACTACACCCACTACAACTACAACCACTACAACCACCCTACAACCACACCCACTACAACCACACCACTACCAACTACACCAACTACAACTACCCACTACAACCATACCCACTACAACTACAACTCCTACAACCATACCCACTACAACACACCCACTACAACCACATCCACCACTCTACAACCACACCCACTAAACCACACTCACTACAACACTACACCACCACACCCACTACAACTACAACTCCTACAACCATACCCACTACAACCACACCCACTACAACCACACCCACTACAACTACAACTCCTACAACCATACCCACTACAACCATACCCACTACAACCACACCCACTACAACCACACCCACTACAACTGCAACTCCTACAACCATACCCACTACAACCACACCCACTACAACCACACCCACTACAACTACAACTCCTACAACCATACCCACTACAACCATACCCACTACAACCACACCCACTACAACCACACCCACTACAACCACACCCACTACAACCACACCCACTACAACTGCAACTCCTACAACCATACCCACTACAACCACACCCACTACAACCACACCCACTACAACTGCAACTCCTACAACTATACCCACTACAACCATACCCACTACAACCATACCCACTACAACCACACCCACTACAACTATACCCACTACAACCACACCCACTACAACCATGTCCAGTACAATAACAGCATCGTGGAGCACAGCCCGAGGTACGTATAAGGTAATGGTTGTGTGTATCCACTTTCAAGACAATTCAATGATAATTTTCAGTCTACAATGTACTTATTTTTCAGAAGTGCTTCAATTTATATGATATGCATTGATGTAAGTCAAAATATTTTAAGTGCAGTTAAGGTATTCAGAATTCAAGGGTTTTATTGATATTGTAATTACAATGCATAGATAAAAGATATTTTTTCAAACCTCCCCTAACCCCCGACCCCATCCTTTTACTCTCCCTTTTTATTGGGGGATCAGACAGTATCTACATTACGGTATTGATGAGGACGGGAAACAGGTAAGTGATTACTTTACGGAACACTTATCTGTGTACGACCAAAAAGCCAACAGCAAATGAATGGTACATGAGATGATTCCGATAGACCAGCAGAATGAGCGTTCAGTTTGGAGAAAAGTGACATCTGTCGCCGCTCGCGAGATCCCTAAAATCAAGGATTATATCAGAACTGGATACCCGGTAAATTGTCAACCTGTTATATACATTGTGCTTTTCTTGATAAATCATTTCCTCAACAAAGTCGATTTATATCATAACTATGGTTAAAGCGATTTTTTTCACAGAATTCCTTTCTCCAAATAAAATAATGACATATAGCTGTCTGCAAATGAATATCTATGAAGTATTGATTACATTTTACTACAACCTGACGTTTTAAACATTTCAGTTGTTTCAACCTAAACATGCGTTACATAATACAAATACGTGTAAATCTGGATCATGATAAAAACATTGATTTTTCATTGAATTTATCAGCACTGAGGGTAGACAAATACATTTCTCTTGGTATGCGTTATCTTTGATTTATATCGAGTTTGTATTGCAATATTTGAATCAAGCTTACATTAAACAATATAGGACTTTGGGCCTATAAAATGTTTACAATAAATATTAGACTATGTAATATATTTCATGTTAACATGTTTATTTGACGCTCTTGTTTTTATAGATAACCGATTTTGTTTAGGTATTGATTTAAGGCCAGTTGTAACAGGTAGGGTACGATCTTGCCCCCGATAAAACTGATAGACAAAGAAATTTCTTGCTGATCTGCCGGTTGATCTTACAGGTACTGGCGGAGGAAAGTTATTTTAGATCACAACAGGATTTACAGGTAAGCAATATAGTCCAAATAAGATCTAATAATGATTTATTGAACGCTTCATAAATGATTAAAATACTTGGACAGACAAACACGTTTAATGCCTTAAAAACATTAAGTACGACACATAATTTATCGCACTACACAATTCTTGTTTGGTATGCCTTGTCTAGGTGTAGATGGAAACATACATACAGAAATAACTTTACAATTACTTATAACACTGTAAAATTGTAAAATGAAATAGAAGACCACAAATTGGCGTTATATGTACTCATTTCACTGCACTGCAGATGTGAATATAATGATTTTTGGCAGTACTGACAATAATCATTTTCAGCTCTTATTTGTAAAACAAACACCTATGGTTAGAAAATTTACCTTAAATTTCATCGAAAATAGAAGCATCAATGAGAACCATGCTAGGAAACGAATAAAAATATTATTGTTTGTGAACCATTTTTACGTAATATTGAACATTTTGATTCCACAAAGATGCTGATGTGGTATCATCAAGTTTTAAAATAGTTGTATGTCAAATAACCAATTATGATGCCAAGTTATGTTTTAGGTTAGATATAAAATCGCTATTGCCATCTAGACGTATAACGTTATAACATATTTAACTTCAATGCATGACAATAGCATATTACATAGAGAGTACATGTAATTGAATTATGTTTTTGTTGATTGATGTACAATGAATTTGTCTTTGTTTGCAGAAATCAGGAAAAGACATGTATCATAATCTCTTATTGAGACTTTTAGTCCTATGGACAAGTCACATAGTTATTTTGATGTCTGAATCTTCGACATCCACCGTCGTCACACTGCCCCCTACGTCATCTGCTGCTTTCTCGATGTCCAGTTCATTCACATCATCTACAACACGTGTAGAATCGTCTTATTCTCATTCAGTATCAGCTGTAGCGTCAGGTTCCAGCACAGTCATAGCTCCGACGTCTGTATTGGTGTCGATATCGCAGTCACTAGATTCGTCTGTGCGTCTTCAATTGAATAAAACAAATGCCACATCCCCAACAACAGAACCACACTCGGAGCATACATACGCTATGTACACAAGTATAGAACAGACATCACCTATACTGCCATCAAGTGAGTCATTTGATCAAACAAAATGGCCAACGCCATATACAGGTATGGATACTGCGAGCCATTACAGTTCAGGCGATACGTCCTCATCCAACCCGATCTTACCACCTCAGGTAACTCAATCACGGGGCATACCTTCCACCCAATCAGTAATATCAACCACATTAGACTCGCTAAGAGGATCACACTCAACCTCTATAGAACCTACAGCCGGTGGACTCGTTACTCCTACACTGAATGTATCACCATCTGACGAGACTAGCCTCATTGTTTCCAATTCACCTACTAATAACTTTACAGAATTCACATCTGAGATAGGCTCTTCTTTGTATACGTCTGCCGTGTTCCATGATGTAACAAGTTCTCCTGAGCTGACATACAACATAGCAAAGCTAACAACATCACACACAAACAACACAACCTCTCCAGCAGTAATAACATCCTCTGATAAACAGGGCACTTTAGACATATATACAAACATATCTGCGGAAACTACAGAATTGCATACATCTACATCGGAATCTACCTCTTGGACTCAAAACACTACAGATCTGTATTCATCTACAGCGGCATCAACTTATTGGACTCAAAACACTACAGATCTGTATTCATCTATAGCGGCATCAACCTCTTGGACTAAAAACACTACAGATCTGTATTCATCTACAGCGGAATCAATTTCTTGGACTCAAAACACTACAGATCTGTATTCATCTATAGCGGCATCAACCTCTTGGACTAAAAACACTACAGATCTGTATTCATCTACAGCGGCATCAACCTCTTGGACTCAAAACACTACAGATCTGTATTCATCTATAGCGGCATCAACCTCTTGGACTCAAAACACTACAGATCTGTATTCATCTACAGCGGCATCTACCTCTTGGACTAAAAACACTACAGATCTGTATTCATCTACAGCGGCATCAACTTATTGGACTCAAAACACTACAGATCTGTATTCATCTACAGCGGAATCTACCTCTTGGACTAAAAATACTACAGATCTGTATTCATCTACAGCGGAATCAACTTCTTGGACTCAAAGCACTACATATCTGTATTCATCTACAGCGGCATCAACTATTGGATCTACAGATCGTATTCATCTACAGCGGCATCAACCTCTTGGACTAAAAACACTACAGATCTGTATTCATCTACAGCGGAATCAACTTCTTGGACTCAAAACACTACAGATATGTATTCATCTATAGCGGCATCAACCTCTTGGACTAAAAACACTACAGATCTGTATTCATCTACAGCGGCATCAACCTTTTGGACTCAAAACACTACAGATCTGTATCCATCTACAGCGGCATCTACCTCTTGGACTAAAAACACTACAGATCTGTATTCATCTACAGCGGCATCAACCTATTGGACTCAAAACACTACAGATCTGTATTCATCTACAGCGGAATCTACCTCTTGGACTAAAAACACTACAGATCTGTATTCATCTACAGCGGAATCAACTTCTTGGACTCAAAACACTACAGATCTGTATTCATCTACAGCGGCATCAACTTATTGGACTCAAAACACTACAGATCTGTATTCATCTACAGCGGCATCAACCTCTTGGACTAAAAACACTACAGATCTGTATTTATCTACAGCGGCATCAACCTCTTGGACTCAAAACACTACAGATCTGTATTCATCTATAGCGCCATCAACTTCTTGGACTCAAAACACTACAGATCTGTATTCATCTATAGCGGCATTAACCTCTTGGACTCAAAACACTACAGATCTGTATCCATCTACAGCGGCATCAACCTCTTGGACTCAAAACACTACAGATCTGTATTCATCTTTAGCGGCATCAACCTCTTGGACTCAAAACACTACAGATCTTTATTCATCTTTAGCGGCATCAACCTATTGGACTCAAAACACTACAGATCTGTATTCATCTACAGCGGCATCAACTTCTTGGACTCAAAACACTACAGATTTATACTCATCTGAAGCGGCATCAACCTCTTGGACTCAAAACACTACAGATCTATACCCATCTAAAGCGGCATCAACTTATTGGACTCAAAACACTACAGATCTGTATTCATCTACAGCGGCATTTTCTTGGTCACAAGAAGCTTCATATACAACTATAACAGGATCATTTGAAACACAAACAGCATATTCATCTACATTGCTACCGTCAAAAACTATACCGTTAACAATGACATCTTTACATAATCTAAAGTCAACAACTTCTTTGAGACATACAACAGACTATTTTGCTACTGTGCCTCTAAATGATACACATATAACAACTACTACTCTTACATTTACGTCATACAGTAAAAACTTTACGTACTCATCAATGAACCCTTCATCAGAAATACATTCCACGCCAATGACAAAACAATACACGACTGAATACTCGTCTACCGTAATATACGACGACACCTCTCCATTTACTCCTCCCGTTTCATCAACCGAACAAACATCAAGCTTTACGACAGCCCAGAAAACTGGTATTGCATCGACTGCAGCGCCACTAGAAACGACCACTCAAGGTAGGTAACTTGAATATTAAACATATGATTTTTAAACGCACGTAGATAAACCTGGCAGTTTTATACAGTTGCCGTGTCCTGCTTATGATAATACTATATGGAGTCATGGGCCGAATATCTTGAAACCTAATATCTTTTATGCAACAATACCTTGCTGAATGTCATATCAATATTGTTTAACTCTTTTCATTTCGGATTTAGTTCAAATGTTTTAATTAGAATGTATACATGTAAATATCCTAGTTACCTGATAATTTGGTTTTCATTTTAAATTTTAATTTTTGAATTTTTAATCGCAGGGTGTCTGACATTTAGCCATAACAACGGAAAATCTTATAAAAAGGAAGAAGAAAGCAATTTGACACTGATCTGCGAATTTAACACCAGTGGAAACTGTGACACTATTCGATGGAAAATCCGGAGCTATGAGAGTGACAAAAACACAACAAAGATCACAATCACACACAATGTGACCCGAGACAGATCTAAATCAAAGTTGGTTATTCGGCAGTTATCCCTAAACGACAAAGGTGAGACGACGAAGTAAAGATAAACAAGATGTCGTTTTTGGTTATTTTCCTGATTCGATGTAAAGAAAAGTAGTTATTTGAAAAGAAATCACAGTTTTGTGAAGTCAAAGAAATTAAAGTTGTCGTTAATATCGTCTCTGAGGAAACCATATATTTATTAAAGCTATAGATCTAGGATATTATAAATCAATTTCCATCAATAATTTCTTCGATTTTCCCATTGAAAGTAATTTTGAATTTCATATGTGTATGCATAGTAGTATACGATGCCATTGTGTGATACAATTCGTTGATGCCTGATTTTTTGATAGCTTATACTCTTAGTTGAAATTGAAATAGGAATAATCGTTATAATTAGAGCCTCACATTTCACATTAAATACGATTTAATTGTTTAAAACTCTGAAAAATTATATATGTCTTTTAAACCTTATTAATAGGAAAGGAGTCAATTTATTAGTCGAGGCAAAACCGAGTTTACTTCATGTACACGCAGATCATAATGTTTTGTTACAATGGAAATTATGTTCATTATAGGAAATATATCCTGTCACCTGGGCAACGGAAACATTACGTTTGATATCAGTGTTCAGCCTCTCCCGAGGTTAGACATCTTCCCTCCATCTTCTGTGGTAGAAAACGGGAATCGTGTGGATCTGGTATGTAATATAAGTAACGCAGATAAAATCAACATCACGGGATGGAAATTCAGCTGGCAGCGAAACGGATCAAATGTCACCACCGGTAAGGTTCTTTCTTAAGGAAGCTCCAGAACTCTCTCTGGTAAAGGTTAACCTTTCAATAACCTTGTTGGTTTCAGAAACAATGAACACTGCACAATCAACAAGGGAAAACCAAATACCTGTATCATTTCTTCCGAAACAATTTTGGCTGAACGCTTTATTTCAATGTAACTATTCATGATATATGTAAATCCTATATCGGATAGATAAGATATTTCTGAAACAAGCAACTGTATTACCTAGATTGTTTTTAAATACGCATGTGATATGTATGGGATTGAATAAGTTAGTAACGTTGATAAACAATTTAACACTGCACATAAATTAATTAACCGACCTTAAACTTAGTTCAGACACACAGAATTGGGCTATGTATTCATTTGCCATTATTTCCGTGAACACGTACTCTTTAGTAAGTCACTCTATAACGTCACTAACTATGCATATGACAACAACCAAAATATTCCAATGTGTCATATTTGCGGGACACAATTTACAAACGTAATTTACATGTTGTCTTATTCAACACATCTGCCGTGTAATTTGAGTTTCAGAATTCCAAATTCCCTCAGAAACCCAGTGAATCCACTACGCTCCGTTTATAGGCTGTTTAACGTTGGTGACCGATGATGTTACTATAAATGATCTTACACAAAAACCAAATCAGTCATAAAAAAGACTCCGATAATACCAAGTCTTGACCTTAAGGTGTTCCGGCGTTGTTATTTTCGAGTTTGATAATACTGTAAAAGTGATATAGTACATGCATATTTAATTAAATTAACTACATTCAAAGGATCAGGAAAAGTAACGCCGATTAATGTGTTTGATTTACTTCCAGGAATCTCCAGAAATACGTCGGCATCGTCATTGCATTTCACGAGCTCATCTAATGGGATTTACCAATGTAAACTATGCCAAAAACGTTCACCTGAACAGTGTCAGATTTCGAGGAACAGTAGTGTACAAGTTTACAAAACAGGTAATTGACAGTAATATTCAAGATCTTAATGCCATATGCATGTCGCATCGTGTGTTCATTTTATTATAATTTTACTACGTAGTTTTATAATTGGTAGCTAGGAATCCAATTGACTTTGTGGTCTCAAATTTCGTTGATATGTTCTTGTAGTCTTGCATTAAACACAGTAAATTGAATACCTAAGTACATGATAAATACATTTGTATATGAATTGATGTCATAGTGCTCTAATAATAGCTTCAAATGTATCCCGAGGTTAATATCCCAGTACTTTTGAAATATTTACGACTTCTTTTAGCGGCTGCCAAGTGTGGTGCTGGTACAGACAGTGGAATTCATTGGGAAGACACTCCTGCTGGTTTTCAACTAGAAAAGAAATGTCCCGAATCGAACTCTGGTAATTGTATTGTAACCATACGGGAAACATAATCCGTCTGGTGTTTTAGTGGTTTTTGTCTATGTTATATGTTTTTAAACAGAAGATATGCTCTGATTTGCCCTTTTCTCATTGGCTAATGTATGATCACAGGAATAAAAACATATGATTTTTTTCACTATATTTTGGCAGGTACTGCAACACGAAAGTGTGATACAAACGGCAAGTGGGAAAACACAAATATGATTTACTGTGTTAGCAAGGAGATCGAGGAAGCAACAAAAACGGTATGTACACTTTGTCAAAATATCCTATTGAAAACTTTAGCTTGAAACTATATTGTTCATGATTTTATATAATATTGATAAATATAATATGTCAATAATGGACCTTTAGAGGTACATATGGTGTTAAATCGCCCGAGAAGAATAAAATTTAAAATTCTACAATGGTGATATAACACCATATGAACCGAAACAAAGGTTCTTAAGTTTTATATTAGATATGTAGTTTCTTTAACAAATGTCAAAAACAATCTCCTAATAATTACAAGAAGAGCGTTGATCAAAGAACGCCACCCTGAAGAATGCAGCGTTTGGGGAATGAAGTTCGTAAAGGAATTTTGACTCGGTGTTTCTAAAAATGGAAATACCGAGTCAATTTGCTATATATTGTACATCACTTGACTATGTATAAGCCAATGAAAATAATACACCCTCAATGGAATAGCTTATAATTTGAACTTAACTGAATAATAATAAACAAATTATCAGCCTAGTGTGTTACATAAAGCTAAGATAATTAATCTTTAGATCAAAGATCTTGAGGGACTTCCCGACGAAGAGAAAAAGGAGGAGATTGGAGGTGTGTTAGACAGTATAAAAAATGTTACTAGTGAAAGCAATAGACCAAAAGAAAAGGCCATTTCATCTGGGAATCTTAGGGCTACAAATGAAGCATTAACATCCATGGTGAACATAATCAACAATAGTTCAATTGAGATGGATAATACTACACAGAAGGTAAGTTACGTCATAGGCAAATCATCTAGTTTATATGTCATCGCAAAATGAATGTAAAACATGGTGATATTTTGGATTATATTTGATGATTTTAGTTATCTAGGTTCTTTAATTAGCTGGTGACATTACAATATGTTATATGATATGGACCAACATTGTCGAAACAGTTAATATTTATAAGGGTATGGACTAAATATAGAAAGAGGTTTATGATGTCAAGGTAAAAGTGCTGATTTGATTCTGCAGAACTTCGTTGGGATAATCGATGATATGCTGTCGGTGGAAAACAAAAATTCTTGGACAGAGGTTGATGACCAGAGTGATATAGTGGGTATCTTAAATTGAATCATTTCATATATCCAACAAAATAATGACTATTTCATTCAAATACTGAGACGCATTATACATTAAGACGTAGTGTGCCGATAGCATTTGTTTAGGTCGGCCGGTCTTACTTGATGAAAAAACTTTAAATTGTTGTTCTTGTGGAATTAAGATTTAATTTAAATTATTTTGTGTAGTCATATCTACGAATAACGATGTTTCTTGATTTGTTTCGTAGGATCATGTAACCTATTCGTTTAGTGAGGTTAACCATCGACTGCGTGTAAAAGTACAACAGATGTCACTATGATCTAATAATATCCCAAAATTAAGGCCAGTCGAGAAAATGGTATATTACTTGTTGTTTGTCTCCAAATATGCTGATATGTATTTAAAAATTAATTAATCTATCACATAAAGTTAATGCTTTCCAAAATTCATTACGTCTTAACTGGATATGATCCATATAAACAAAAGTGTTCAAAACAATTTCATGTTTTTTTTATTTAACAGACAAGCAATTCAGTACCTGCTGCTGGCACTTTACTGACTACAGTGGAGACGTTTGGTGTGTCTGTAGCCAAGAGTCTCCTCCCTGGAGAATCCGTGGATCTCGTCAACACAAACTTAGGTATTAATCTCTTGGTAGTCACTGAACATCGTAAATACTGCCAGGATAAGGAACGCAATCTGGAACCAAGAAACAAAACAGAAATTCCAAAAATTCCCCGCGGTACCAATAATGCAATTTGCATCCTTTAAAGTTTGTCAATGAGTACATGTAGACATTGAATATCAATCATTTAGAATTAGCAGAAATAGTTTTAAAACTCAAATTAAATGAGTTCCAGTGTACTTATATATATATTTGAATCCATTTGATAAGGTTTCTATTCAACAGTTATCAAAATAAAGAACACAAATGGCTCCGTTATCGATTTTAAACCGACTGACTCAGCAAAGGGAACCAGTATAGATTTCAACCTTGATTCGAATAAAATTCGTGAGTATAGCTTATTGAATTATTTGATATCAACTTAAATTATGATATGATGTAGTATATCATTATGCATATGTTTTACGCTAATTTCTGATACTGGTAACTTATCATGCTGTGAGAAAGAAAGTTGTATCCACTTACCCCGTGATCGTCTTTTCTACCCCATCAGACAGAGATATCTGTACTTCCGGTGGGGGAAAGATTTCTCTGTCTTACCCAAGGAATATTCGCGTGATAACTCGGAAATCGTAAAACGTCATATGCAAATAAAAATTAACATGTGTAGTCCAATATGACATTCTATATCACCTTTAGCCGTGAGCTCGTGCTACACGGGCGTGCTGAACTAAATCATCGCAGTCGGAAGTCATCCTGCCTTCACATATTTCGTTGATGTTTACGCGATGAAAAGACTGAAATTCAAAGGTTTGATACAATATATATTATAGGTCTTTGACTTAACATGTTTCGAAATGATATAAATTATTTTTTGTTACAGTACAGTACGAGTTTAACAAGTTTTTGAGTATTAAAAATACTACAATTTGATCGATACAGTTTAGTAAACAAACATACAATGTATGTCTTCGCTTTTTTTGAAATCGCGTCAGGTAGTTTTTAACATTGTTTTGGAAATGACAGAAAGAAAAATGATCATCCCTATCTAAAGAGTAGGACAAGGAAATCTCTACCCTCGGTTAGACAATCGTGAATCTATTCATTGGGTAAATATGTCACTGTCCTACCCTCAAGGTTCATGTACACTGACGATATTTATTCATGTGAATTTCATGTGAATTTATGTTAAGTAAAAATTCACGTGAAATTTACATGAAAATAATTCATGTGAATGCCACGTAAATTTCATGTGAACGTCACGTGAAAAAATTCCACACGAAATTCACTTGAATTTCACGTGAACTTAATGTAAAATTTACGTGAAAACTTTCATGCAAAATTCACGTGAAGAAATATTGCCTGTCTAGGGAATGATCCTATTGATCTGAAATGAACGATTACATGAAGATAAGACCGACATGATCCATCTCATTACAGAAAACGGTAACGTAACATTTACTGCGGCGCTGTATAAAACTATGGGCACTTTACTTCAAAACAGCAACAGGTATGCTAATTAAATTTCAGGGTTTTCTTCATAAAGTTACTATAGAATAGTTTATATCACAAATAGCTTAATATGACATCTAAATCGGTTTTTTAATCTTAGTTTTAATTTTGATTGATAGCCACAACACTGTAATTGTAAACATGTATAAAGTCTGATTTGAATTTTTAATTCGACCTAATTATTAACCTATTATTCACTCATGCCCTTTTCAATGTTTCAGCACTGACGTTACCTCGGAGGTTCTGGCTCTGTCCGTCCCTGGACATAACACTAGTTACCTACCGAGTGGTGTTATTTTAACTTTTGACCTAAATAATCTGACAAACGAGGTAAAGATTCCAAAAACATCATCGTAGAATATATTATCATAACATTACCTAAAAATTGATAATTTTATTGATTTGTTTAATGAATGTATTTTAGGGCATAGTTGATAAACAATGGGATATATACTATAAAATTGATATTCACTGTCATTTAGTTTATACCTTAGGACTTATGATAAGCCAGGTATCCAAAATTAATGGGATTAATTGTAACAACAATCTTTTACAGACAGAACTTCCACTAGTAGATGCAGTAAATGACTGACAAATATAATTAACATGGCGTATAAGAGACCTCCAGAGTAGACTAGTTAATGTCAAGGAACGACAGTCGCAAAATGTTATCTGATGGTATTTTAATAATGGTTATGGAACTGATGTCTGGTAAACATCTACTGATTAATTTTATGATATCCAAGTTGTGCTTCTTTTAGAACAACTTTACAGAAGGCAATAACAAACGATGCGTGTTCTGGAACAAGTAAGTGTATTGTTTAAATTTTAATTTTGTAATATATATTTATATTGAAATGTCAAAATCAATTTAGTGTCTTTTGATTAATCATCAGTTATTTTTTTAATCTTAACAGACTTTTAAAAATGGTGTGAAATCCAGTTTTTAACATTCTGGTATATTGAAAATTCCTTTTGGTATTGCTTGTCCTTTGCTTTTTTGTAATACAAAAAGTGCTTTTTATTTTGGTTCGCTCACTACCCCGTATGCATGCACTTTTTCATTGACGCGCGAATATATGGATATTTATAAAGAACCACAGCAAATGTTGTCTATAAACGACAACGAGATTTCACCTCCGAAGGGGAAATGGTTACGATATAATTAGGACTATCAACAGATTATTATCCTCTTCATACTATATCATAATGCCGTGGAAAGTTTAATGTTGCTTTCAGGGTCCCAATGAGGACTTGATAAGGAGGTAATAAACAAAAACCTATACATAATATATGTTTTATTCACAGTACACAAGGCTGGGATTCAGGTGGCTGTAGATGGAAGAACGGATCCTGTAATTGTACTCACCTGACGAACTTCGCGGTCATCATGAGTCCTGTTAAGGCTTCGGTAATACAATATCGAAATTATTGTAATGTACTAAAATTGATAAATATATGATGTCATTAATAACATGTAATTAACATATACAGTTGTGATCAATATATAATCCTCAATTGCTTTTGGATCTTGATGAGGGTGCAGGTAACCTATCCTTACTGGGCTGACATTATCTGGTATACTTAAGTCTGTTTTATAACTGGTTCAATCAGCTTTATAATTGGGTGACCTATTGTTAATGATGTATTAACAAACTCATTGAAATGTTATCATACATCAGTTGAACTATCTTTATAACAACATCTTACTTTATTTTAAGAGAGTCCAATGAAAGAAAGAAACTTGTATAAGTCTGTATTTTAAGTTTTTATACTATAAAAATACATCTTGTTTGTATGGAAGGCGCTTTTTTTACCGGACGGCTGCAGCATAATTTTAACACATTTAGGACAAAATAGACATAAGTCTCAAATGTAACTATAACAGTTATGGAATACAATATGTTTACTTTGAATAATATACTTCTTCTTCCTATCTATGTGACACAGGACGCCTATGTACTCCGGATAATTAGTTTTGTGGGATGTATCCTTTCCGTCATATCCACTGTAACAACAGTTGTGGTGTACCTCAAGTTATGGAGGTAAGCTTATCATTACAGATACATACTTTAATTTCAGGTATGAAACCTGACGACTAGCAGGTTTTAATAAGGTTTTTCATAGCTTTGTCAAGGCCTGTCTGATTACAACATAAAACAGTCAGATCATTATTTCATAACAAACAGCTAGGTCAAACTAGTTCGATTATGTTAAAACTGCGCAGATGCTATGGTCAATATATTAAAAGTAATTCCTGCGGAATGTCTACTGTGTTCACCATTTTTTGTCTTTGTTGCCCTCGTTGAATTGATTTAGAAATATTATTTTCTGTTATATTTTCTAAGGTATCTGAAAAGTGATGGAAGTCGTTTACTTCTCAATCTGTGCACAGCACTGACCTTTGCTTATGTGTTATTTCTGGCGGGAATCGACCAAACACAGGACAGTGTACGTATAACTATGGAAACTAATGATATTGGCTTTAATCTAAAGGTGGAAATCTGATTTACAAATCATCAAACTATTTGTAGTAATGCCAATTCTCGTTGTTACCTTGCAAAATAAGAGAACATTGGAATCTTTCATGACATGTGCTTCAGCTATTTAACAGGTCCTGTGCACGACTCCGGCTGCATTTAATGTGCTTTAAATATTTAACAGGTCATGTGCACGACTATGGCTGCATTACTTCATTACTTTTTCCTATCGACATTTTGTTTGATGCTTGCTGAGGGAATTCAACTTCTGATATCCGTAACGTTTGTTTTCCACGCTACATCGAAACTAAAATGGCTGCTACTTGTTGGTTGGGGTAAGTACTGTAACAAAGAGCTGTCCGATGTTGCTATATGGAGATAAATGATAATACAAATCGCATATAAATAAAATGGGAGAGCGAGTAATAACTGAATGCAAAGACGCCATCGGTGTTTCAGCAGTTCTAAATGACGTCGTGTGATGACTTATCTATTGGCACAATGCTGTTCTTTACCACTTTTGACACATCATATATTACAGGTTTCCTTATTTACCATTATTATTTAGGACAATCGTGCCAAGTTCATTGTACGATAGGTAAATAAAACACATAGTAAGGGAAGTTAGTGTTATGTCGCTCAACCACACTCCGTCGATGGTCGATATAATATTCTAAATCTGATAGTAGCTATCACGTGATATTTAGACATATATATTTAATCTTTACAGGTTTGCCGCTGGTGATTGTAGGAATAACGATCGGTGTGACGTATGACAACGAGTATAAAGCTGAAGACTAGTAAGTATATCGTGATGTTACTGGTTTCTTCTATAACGAACATTATAAAGACATCAGAGAATAACAACTTAAATGTTAATTAATGGTTAGATAGTTAGACACGTGTTAATACAAAATCTTAATTGTCATTTATTCCATTTATTCACAAAAACAATGCCAAACAAAATCGTCATTATTACTTTTATTTTTTTTATTGTATCTTAGTCATTATTTCATTAATAATTGTTTAAAGACCCTCATCATTATCCCCATGGATGATGTTGGGGTAAATAGAAGCCGAGATTGCCTTAAATCTTGACCGACGTTATGATTGTTATCACTCCAGCTGTTGGCTTACACTGTCCAATGGTGTGATATACTCTTTTGTCGGGCCTGCTGTCTGCATCATCATGGTAAGGCTGAGAGAGAAATAATGTTTAAAATTTTAAGTTTAATTGCATTCTTCTCCATCTTTCCGTATTTTTAGGGGAAATCGTGGGTAACACATAGTAAAAAATCTAAAAAGATAGGAACTAGCAATTAATATTCATATTCAATATTTGATTTCATGCTACGATACTTATTATACTCATAAATATTTCATGAAATGTTTATGTGCAAAACATAATTCTAAGAGTTTAAATATGCATATGGTTAATTACCTCAACTTTGAGTAAACAATTGTCTGTAATATTGATGTTTTGTGGATAGTGTCTATTATTGGCCTACACTATTTTGTTTCATTATTGGCTTCCGTCATTTTGTTTATTAATGGTTTATACTATTTTTTTTATTAATGGCTTACATTATTTTCTTTCAGATTAATGTCATTGTCATTTTTCACGTAATGAAGGCAATGTTTTCATCAAAGCTCATTGCGACGAAAACAGAAAAACAGAAAATCTTGTAAGTGTCCTGTAAAATATATCTTTCCGTTGTAAAACATAAACTGTTAACAGCAAAATTACATATTATGTCTTAAAATGAAGTAAATGGATAGACTTAACTGATGATATGTTTTAAAGACAAATACTAAAACCGACAGAGTGTGTGATTTGTTCTATATATGTAACTGTAAACTGAGTTTTAAAAGTTATTAACTTACTTTCAATAATATACTTATCACCATTTCATTCACATATCACCGGTTACTTTGGGTGCAGTTTGTTGTCATTATTTTCCCTGTGAGATATATATACTCAACACCACGTTGGTTCCTCTTCCTTTTATTTAATTATGATTAATATGCATATACAACATCCTTATACATATTGTTCCATGGGAAGCATTTGCCTTTATCTGCAATATTGTAGCTCAAAAGACTTTTTGACAGAAAATGGTGTCGTCTTCCGGCCGAAAATTATAGTAGGCCGGGTACGTATGTTCGTTCTAATTTGCCTTGTTTCTCTTTCTCTTAGTATTGTATGAATCCATTCCATAAGTTCAAACTCTGGACCACTCTATATTCCTCTGTACATGTCTGACCAATAGCTTTTCACTCTTAACTTTCAACTTCTGTCTCTAACTTCAACTCTGTCTCTTTCATTTCTATTCTATACCTTATAAGCTACATGACTAAACTAACATTTCTACTCTAACAATCCACTATTTCTATTGGCTAGTTTATCTATCTGGAGGCGAGTCTACATTTATCCTTTTGAAGTCTTTGGTGACTATATGCTGTCTCTGGACCTTGGTTGAAACTATCAATGGCTTTAACTAAATTGACCATGCTTCCACACACCATTGTCCTCTGTGTGTCTTCCGTCCTTACTCCCACACTCTCCATCTCCTTTGAAATCTATATCTGTGTGTGTCCTGGTCCTTTCACTATTGTTAACAGTTTTAACTAATTACTTTATTGCTTTCTCTGAACTCTTCTGATGGTACTTATTCTCATTTTTCAACTGTCATACACACTTAAAATGTACTAATGTTTATTTCGATAGTGTGGGCAACCTTGTGTAGCAAAGAAACACATTGTTTACGCAGTTCACACTGAGAAAAATAGGATATATACATGCTTGATATGTTGTAATTATTAGATAAAGACATGATAGGACTTGTTTAACAAAGGCTGTACATGTTTGGTTTACAGTGCGGGGGTCAGAAGTGTGATGGTACTTCTGCCCATTTTAGGAATCACGTGGCTGTTTGGAATCATCTCTATCAACAACGACCTACTCGCCTTCCAGTACCTGTTTGCTGTTACTAATTCATTACAGGTTACTTACATTTATTTCTATTTGTATTACATAATCCATCGTTAGAATTTTTTCACCAACCTATTTGTTTGATGATGAGTAAATATTTCTCTTTACTATTTTTGAATTCATTTTCTCTATAACAGACCTGTACTGTGCGGATCGTGGTTAACTTTTATTGTGTCTTCTTCTATCAATAGAAAGTCTTCATAGTTATTTATCCCGTTAATAAGATTATATGGAGGTATAGCATTTGGTCGTTTGTTATACGCATGGCAATGGCACCATGTTGTAAATGTAGATTTACTATCATCATCATAGTTAGTTATCCTGTTAATAAGCATGTTTTCTTTTGCAGGGATTTTTCATATTTCTGTTTTACTGTATTTTCAATCAGCCGGTGAGTTGAAAATAATTTTTCTTTCTTTCTAAATTTAATTAAGCGAAAAACATGTATGATTTGGTAAGATATTAAATTTGTTTATCTAGCCGTATCAGAAACAAACAAGCAATATTTACATTGTTACAACTATACACCTAAACTAATATATTGTATACTTCTTCTTTTAAAACATCATTGCAATATGGGCAAATTTTACCAAAAAATGTCACCAACGCTAACATTAATTCCACAGGTCCGAAAAGCATTAGAGAAAAAGATTAAACGGTTTGAATCAAGGACCCAATCATCTAGGACTGGAAGTAAATTACAGGTAAGCGTTTCGGTATAAGACTGGAAATAAATTACAGGTAAACATTGTTATTTGAACTATTTCAATAAAATGGTTTATGTTTGAAAGAAACGCAATCTTTAATATCAACGGAATTGATTACTTCTTTTGAGTTTTGTTTGCAGGTGTGTGTTTTGTGTTAACTAATCAACATATTCATATAAAATATAAATATTGCATTGATGTTTCGACAGATGCTGAAAACGAATTCCAGTGATAGCAGTAAGTTAAAAGGTACATCTCTGTTGTTGGTAAAAGCTCTTTTATAGATCATGATTGGAGCATACCATATCTTCCTTGTATTAATAACCTGTTTCTCTAATACCTGTGTGTAAAATGTATATAAAGAAGAGACCGAACCGTTTTTATATAACTATTTTATATACAGATGTACAGTTATATTATATAATTATTACTAATCTGTTTGCATGTGTAGTTACAGATGACGAAATAAGACTTGATGATTTCCATATCCCGAGATTACGGCTTCCTCCCCCATCAATGGATCAGCGTGGTGAAGATGGACAGCAAGTACGTTTATGTGTTTCGTGAATGACACTATCCCATATATTACAGATACATTATCGTAATAATGAATAATGGTCTTTTTCATTATTAACATAATAAATTGCATTCAATAATATTCATTGTCTTTATAATAGTACAAGAGCAATATCCCCGACATTTTTGACTGTTCACTACCTTTGCAGAAAAGGCAGAAAAACGTTACCTTTGAAATTAAGATATAAAGGGAGAATGTTTATTGTTATAACAAGATGGTATAAATATGAAAAATGTAAAATTAACCTTTTGCCAAAATGAAAATGAATCATTATATATAAATTAAGTATTTTTTTACGTTATTATATTTTATTTCCATAAAAAAAAGACAAATTAATTTTTTTTATAAAAACAATATTGATGATGAAACGGTTCACTGCTTATTATAAAAAAGACACGAAAAACATATCACATAAAAAGTTAATTAGTAGCAGCACAATAAAAAATTCTTATTTCGTTGCATTTAAGACTAAGTCGATTCTTGGTTTATTTTTTATTCTATAATTTTCTCTAAAAATAACACTACAAAAGGATGTTAATCTATATCTCAACATATTGTTATGTACATGTATACATATGGTAATATTGATCCTGACCTATGTAGATAAACCTATAAGATATGAAAAGTAAGATAACCGATTGTATCTCCTTTGCTCCTCGTTTTCAGATTTTACCGTCTAGACAGTATTCGTCATCATCATCCTGGTATGATAACGACCAGTATGGTTCCCGTTTATTGAAAAGTAATCCGGACGGAAAACAGTTTTGACAATGCAAGTTAATAAGCATGGATTTGAGTATGATGTTTCATCACCTGGTTATGACAAGTGTCTCCAAGGAAGTCGGTAGCCATTTTATCTCTGCTTGAATGCTACTGTTCTGATCGACCTCTATACATGTAAAGCACATACGAGTATATTGATACACGTGCGGGGAAATTAAGTCACCTGATAGTTTCATGAATGTGACTATTGTCAGTTAAATACCTAGATATGTCAAGTAAAAGCTAACGAACAGTAAAAAACAATATCTACCAGGTACATTATAATGGGTGAGTTCGAGCGCTGACTCATGACTATAGTCATGCTGTTCTATTTAATATTGACATTGCACTGAGGATAATAACAATTTGCAGATCTCATAAAGTTTGACGATCATTGTGGTGCTATTTTTGCTGTTGCCAGAAAATGATAGAATGCTGATTATGATGCGATTGAATGGTTTGTTTGATTGATGAAATATATTAAAATTGGTAAAATACGAAAGTTAACTATGCTTTTCAGCTAAATTCCATTCTTCACACTGTCAGCTCAAGTTTAGGAGCAATGTTTTATTCGTATGGAGGATTATGGGTAAAACTCACCGTGGATATGAAGCTTTGCTGTAAGATCCTTATATTGCTAAGCGGTTCAAACTCTCTTGTGGTTCCGATGTGATTCCGATGAACGTATATCCGGCAGAAGTTTAATGATATCTCTCTAATTTCCAATGTTCAAGTGATTTCGAAGAGTTACAGTAATTTGATTTCTTTTACTTTACTAACTTATTTATTACATTCTATTTGCTAATACAATGATTGATCCCATATTGTTTTAAAACCATTTTAAAGTGAATAGTCGGGCAAAGAAAACCAGTCTAAATGCGTTCATTGGCCTTCCAAAAGTTCTCACATATTAATACGACTGTCAAGTTCTGCATAGTTTCCCAGTTCTGACCATTAAAGTAAAGAAAAGTTGAAAGCATTGAAAGCGAGGCTGTGTGGAAATGTAACCACGGACATAGTGTGCCGGGAGGAAGTTTTAGAATTCCCATACTTTAAATTAATTTCTTCGTACGCAGACAGATTTTGACGAGAGATTTTTATTTTTCCATTTCATAAGAAATTATACTGGATACATTCACACCATTTTTACCGACTTTAGCCATCCTTGCCCGACTGTTCACTTTAAGCTTCAGAAATATGTTTTCGCGTTTTATTTCAACCTTTTGGTAAAATATATAGTTTTTGTGGTGTTGAAATGATACACTCTCTCTTCCAAATTCCAGAATAACCAGTTCACCACAAACGGAATATATGGTATGGAAATACCATTTTTTTCTACTCAAATGGGAGAGTAAAGATAGAGTGTGACATTATGACAAAAAAGTTAAGTCTGCTCAGTTATCTCCATAAAATTCACTTTTGGTATGCATTAATATATTTGTATTTGGTTGCTAAAACATCATGCTGTGCCCTTTAAGGTCTTGCCTTCTCTGATATTAAACATCATACACTAGTTCCGAGCCAGATAGGTTTTTTTTAAGTTTCCCACCCAAACTTATCGAACCAAAGATTGTTTAACCCTTATACCATACCGATTATGAAATCAACATGTAACATTTTTTCAACTGGGATGAACATTCGGTTACAACGTCATCAAGATGGCGGATAAATACTTTTTCTTTTTTTTTATCATGGGTATGTAAATGACGAGTATGATGTTTTAATAACAGAAATGATAGATGAAAAAAACCCAAGAAAAACCAAGAATATGGCAAAATGTCAAAATGGCAGTCAATTAAAATATTTTCTGAAGTAAAAGGAAAACGAAGTATTTCAATTATTTTAGTGGCCAAGTGAGAATTTGAATAATTCTGTTACTCAGAGTATTTAATGTAAATGTCAATAATCTAATAGTAACAAGGAAGCTGTAATGTATGATCAGTGCATAATCTGTAAAATCTTTTCGACCTCAGTCGATAAATTAATGATTCTGTAGTTTGTCTCCCTTTTTAAGACCCTAACTGTTTCCTGATTACACCTAAACAATACTGATAAAAAAATAAAGAATTGACCTAATATATATTGCACTGCTTGTGAACAGTCTATACCATACTGGTGTCGAAGGTATCAACACATTCACACCGCGACTATCCCATGATTCCTTTATAATGTTTTACTAAAAATGTAAACAAATCGTGATATCTCCAAAATCATATCATGTTTACAAAATTAATATTTCCTAAACCTTCTGAATAAAAACATAATAATAATAAATATATTACTTAAAAGTCATGATAGGCCATAATAATTACCAAAACGATTCCTAGATTGTTGACAATTCCAATCACAAAAAGTTTCCTAGTTACGAAAATCACATAGAACACTTACATGTAGAACAACATACATGACATACCACTCGAAATTGATGAAATATCCTCGACCATCCCTACCGGAAAATTCCACTGAGAGATATCCCAAGACGTACCCACACCGGGCCTCCTAAAACAGAAGTGAGAATCTAAGCCCTGAGACGCACGGACCTATATACTGGAAAAGTCGTAAAAACACGCAAGATTATGCTATTGCATGCTTATTGCTGGGAAACCTTGCTCACGCCATTTGAAACATTTGTATAAACAGAATAAACCGAAGTTGACCTACAAAATTTGTTACAACTCGCATACATTGTGTAATTACATCAGACACTCGGCAACACAAGACTGTACTACAAATAGTTAATTCATGGTAACATTATTAGCATATATAGCCAGTATAGAAATATAGACATAATTTAAACTTATGCATGTAATGTTGCCTCAATACAATATATGTGATGTTTTCTGGTGTTGTTAAGTGATCCAATGTGCTATCGTCATAAACTTCCTAAAATATCCGTGCATCATATTGTACATACCACACATAAGTGTCCTTCACATTTACACCCTACGTAACCCTTTTCTCTCATACCTACACCTGTGCTACTGGCTAATCTAGGGCAATACACTCATGTCGCCTGAAGCTGTATTGCAAGACTACCCATGCAAATAAGTCCCATGACGTCACAGCGTTTACAAAATTACTATTTTTTCGATACAATTTAAACATTTTTTTTCCACAAATTAGGCTGTATTTACTTTAAACGATACAAACGACGGGATTTGCTTTGAAAATATCACCCAATTTTCATGTATGGAGACTTGACTTCCGGTCGCTTTTTTCGAATTTATATCAAAATGTCGGAACCTCCTAGTAAGAAATTATAATAAAATATGGAGGTATAAGAGAAAAATACTCTTTCATACGTGGATATGAAGGATATGGAAATTCTACCATCGGGATTACAAAATGTTGTAAACGTTTAAAGGTAAAACAAATAAAAGTTTAAAGGTTAAAGGGGTTTACATGACATTTTGCTCCGAAAATGTATTTATTAATCGGTTGTTTTACTTTAAATGTACACATCTCTTTGATACAATTAATTTATATATAACATTTTATAATGATATATTAAGTGAAAAGATCAAAAAGGCAAATGCGTTTTTCGGTATACCTAGAAGAAATTTCATGGATAAAAAAAATCATGCATTCCTCGGTACAAAAGTTTAGGTAGAGCGCAACTGGATTCCGCAAGTTCAGATTAAGGATACCAATATGTTCGAATCGGTGTGGCGTACAGCCACGAAATGTCTTCTGGGAATTACAAAGAAAGACTCAAAATCTGAAATCTACCAAGACTGACATGTCGAAGGATAGTAGGGGATATGATTGGACCTTTCAAAATAACGAATGGCATTTATGATAAAGCAGCACTCGACAAACAACACTCTTTCATTGTGAAGTTGTGGAACAGTCTACCTGAAAGTGTAGTACACCAGCCAACATAAACTGTTTCAAAATAGACTTGATAAAAATGGGGAAAAGCAGTTTACTTTAATAACATTTTATGTTCTGAATTCAATTAGTGTACTAAAAAAGTAATATATAGGCATGAAAACATCACTAGTTATTACAGGGGATGTAGTATCTTTAGTTAATGAAAAGTCATCAAGTATCTAGGTCAGTGATCGAGATATAAATATAGGTATAAATTGCAAAAAGTACAGGCATTATCGTTTTCTAATGAAAAGGTAAATTATCATTAAAAATTGAAATGAATGGTAAGGTATTTGCCCATTTTCCGTATATGTTGAGTTTACACAAAATTTTCAAGCATTTAAGATAATTACAGATGTCATTTTCCGTACAAGTTAATTTTACAAAAAAACATTTAACATATAAAAGAATTACATTTGTCGGTTACTAAAATATGATATATGTCAATTTTTCTTGTTTTTCTTTCAAATAAAGGAAGAAACTTAAAACTGATAAAAATGCTCTCTCTCTGAATATGAATGTTGATTACTTTTTAGTTCTTTCTATGGATACAACTCTGGGCCTATTTGTTCAAAGGATGATTAGCTTAATCATTTGATTAATGAAATTTTCATTTCTTGTATACTGAAAAATTTGTGATTATGTCTGCACGAAAGTCAGCAAGTAAGAATCGGGTTCTTAATATTTTTTTTTTAATTTTGTAATATTTGCATTACCAGATCATTTCATCTAGATTTGAAAATTGTTGTAAAAACTGTGATTAGCCTAATTAACTCACGAACAATAAACTGGGCCCTGATAAACTAGATCATAATGTAACGGACACAAGAATATTGATTTTTTTCGTTGTAAATTTTACCTATAAAACATGCATCCTTGTTATATATTTTGAAATGCAAAGACTAACCTCCTTTGATTTATAACGAGTGTAAATAGCTACAAATACACTACGGAAACATTGAAACAAAATCAAACTTTGGTCCTTTAAATACATGCAATAAATTTGACGTCGGGTAATCTGTTAAACATGATCGTACTGATAACAATATCAGACCGCCAAAATTGTGTAGATATTGATTCACCGTTCATTTTAACAGGTACTCAAGGATTCGTTCTAGATAAGAAGACATACGTGATTGTTTCCTGGTCAGCCGATTATCTTAGAGCTACTGTCGGGTGAAGGGTTTATTTAGAACAACGAAGACTTTTACCAACAGGTAAGTGTTATGAAATTCAATGTCAATGATTGTTTAACTGCCTCTGGGTACGCAAAGTTATTAAAGATGATTTAGGAGTGTTTATCGGTCTATTGCCATGTTTGATCGAAATGAAAAATTCAAATTTAGTTTTATACCCGGGGTATAATCAATACTTGGTGTTTGTATTACAAATGTTATAGCCAACCGGAGAAGGAAACTATATATATCTTTGCAAAGTAGTAAAGTTTCAACTTTATCAAAGATGCTCCACCGCCGACCGAACATAAATGATATTCATCACTTGAACAATAATTGGTGTTTATATGTCTAATTAACACAGAAAATAATATATAATAATTTATTTTGCCTTTGGTGCATGCGCAATCGTTGATTCCGTATAGGATATAGTGCCACGGATTTTTTCGGGATGCAATTAATTATTTTTCATACTTTTAACTTTAAGAAAAATTAGAAGCTCAAACTTTTCATTGGTGATAATGGTGTAAAGTAAGTAACTTTTGTAAGTGAAGAAAAATACTACATCTTTTGCTCCTGTTTTAGATAGTGAAAAAATACCATTTGTCAGCGGTGGAGCATCTTTAATAAAACTTTTGTTTTTTCTCTTGGGGAATTATTTCAAACGTCCTGTATGTTGTCGTTATTTCACCGAAGGTACTGAAAATATCTGAAATCACGTATATATCTTCCCCTTGGTCGCTGTTTATCATAATGCATTATCAGATCGATCGGAAAATGGTATGGATGGCGGACAGACAGTTATTATGGATTTTAAATAACTGTTGCTATTATAATGTATTGAACTATTTCAATTGTAGGTTTCTCTTGGTCTTTAGTTGTGCATATTGCATTTTATTTCGGATAAATTAGAAAACAACATGGCCGGGAGGCACCACTGATTTTTGGTTTTGAATAATAGGCTCTTTAAAGTTCTATACTGTGACAATACACATTGGAGTTGGTCAGATAACATATTGGTTGACAGGTGGGCACATTTTATTTTGATATTCGAAGTTTCTTTTCTTTGTATCGTTTTGTATATCAAGTTTTTTTTAGTCCTTTGTTATTATCCCCCGCTTTCTCCGAACAGGGGATATTAATTTGGGTTTGTCCGTCTGTCTGTCCGTCTGTCTTTAACACTTCGTATCTGTGCAATACATCTGTACATGTTATGCCTTAAGGGCTCGGCCAAGTTCGATCGCGACTGTCGATGGACTTTATTTAGCGGAGTTATGACCCTTTGAATTACTAAAAAAAATATTTTCTGCCACTTCCGTACAATAACTGTAATAAATAAACCGATTTTCTTCAAACTTGGTAACAAAATTAAATGTCTTACGAGTAAGACTTCAGTTTATTTTTTCATGTTTCAACCAAGGTAAAACATAACCTCAATGATGTTTACCTACAATATGTCCTGAAAGCGGGGGATTGAAATTCCACGAATTTGCTTGTTTAGACTTTATTTTGAGGCTTATTGCCTAATTGTAAATAATTGTGAAGTAGAAAAGCTTGGTTCCGTTCACCAACTCTTCATTAAAACGGTCGACTGCTTCAGTTGCACTTTGCTGGAATAGCAATAGTGCCTTCATTGTTATCCCAAACCCGTAGACATTTGTCACATTAAATTTTGATCAATAAAATAAGTTATGCCAATTTTTCGTTTTTGGTCAAAATTCTCCATTTCCAGTTAATTTCGTCATTGGTAGGTCATAAGGGTTCAGAAATATATTGTTTCGTTACTAAATGTGATGTGTCAATCACGTCACGTCAGGCATCAAACACTCCCGATGTGAGCTTCACGTTGTAAGTCGAACCATGTCATCTGTCATGTACATGCGCAGATAAGATAGTTCCGGGGACGGTAAAATGAATTGTGTAATTATATGATTTTATCAATATCGTTAAGTGCTAATATACATCTTACCATTCCATTGTAGAATTCCTGGCACGCGTCTACAGGTCTAATTATAAGATGATGTGTAACCCACTCCCAGTGCTACTCTTGGCCTTGTACTCAGGTACAAGCTTCTCGTCATCTCCGCCAACACCAACCACCCCTACGAAAACTTTACCTTTAACGTCTACACACAAAACAGCAAAGTCTACTACTTCGGCTACTACTACTTCCCCATTGATAACTAATCTTCCAACAACTACACCAACAACTACACCAACTATTACACCAACAACTACACAAACTACTACACCAACTATTACACCAACTATTACACCAACAACTACACCAACTACTACACCAACTACTACACCAACAACTACACCAACTACTACACCAACTACTACACCAACAACTACACCAACTACTACACCAACAACTACACCAACTACTACACCAACAACTACACCAACTACTACACCAACTACTACACCAACAACTACACCAACTACTACACCACAAACAACTACACCAACTACTACACCAACTACTACACCAACAACTAACACACAACTACTACACCAACAACTACACCAACTACTACACCAACTACTACACCAACAACTACACCAACTACTACACCAACAACTACACCAACTACTACACCAACTACTACACCAACAACTACACCAACAACTACACCAACTACTACACCAAACAACAACTACACCAACTACTTCAACCACAACTACACCAACTACTACACCAACTACTACACCAACAACTACACCAACTACTACACCAACAACTACACCAACAACTTCACCAACAACTACACCAACTACTACACCAACTACTACACCAACAACTACACCAACTATTACACCAACAACTACACCAACTACTACACCAACAACTACAACTACAACTATGCTAACAACTAAAAAAACGCCTATGTCAACAGCTACACAAACAATTACACCAACAACTATGCTAACAACTACGCAAACAACTCCACCAACAGTTACAGCAACTACTACTCCAACAACTACACCTACAACAACTACACCTACAACAATTACACCTACAACAACTACACCCACAACAACTACACCTACAACAACTACATCTACAACAACTACACCTACAACAACTGCACCTACAACAACTACACCTACTACAACTACGCCTACTACAATTACACCTACAACAACTACACCTACAACAACTACACCTAAAACTTCATCCACAACAACTACGCCTACAACAACTACGCCTACAACAACTACACCTACAACGACTACACCTACAACAACTACACCTACAACAACTACACCTACACCTACAACAACTACACCTACAACAACTGCACCTACAACAACTACATCTACTACAACTACACCTACAGCAACTACGCCTGCAACAACTACATCTACAACAACTACGCTTACAACAACTTCACCTACTACAACTACACCTACAGCAACTACACCTACAACAACTACGCCTACAACACATATGCCTACAACAACAACGCCATCAACAACTTCGCCTACAACAATAACGCCAACAACTATTCCTGCTACAACGCCACTAACTACGTATACAGCCGCATCTGTTTCATTGTCAGCAACAACGCCTACTACTACACCCACGGCTGTAGCTCCGTCTACAACAAATACAAATTTACCAACTACGTCTACGGTAAACGTACCATTATCAACTTCCACTACCGCGACAATGTATCCCCCATCCTCCCCTACCACAACTTCGACCACTGTTTTATCATCCTGGACGAGTGATTACTCTACACCGATAACCTACCCAACAACCACTCAAGGTAAGGCAGTAACTGTCATATATATCTTAAAATGGTTTAATTATAGACGTATTTTGCGTCTTAATATTTTTGGTGATTTCTCCATTCCTGTAAATTACTGTGATTAACACATTTTATGTAATAATATTGTTGTTTTTGTAGTTTTGTCATTGGTGACAGATAGCTCGATCGGTAGAGGATATAACATAGTGTTCGGATGTCCCGGGTTCGAGCCTCGGTCTGCCCGCTACATTTTCTCTTCTCCTGATACAAATTTTTTTTGACAGGATCTTAAAGAATCATTAAAAATGTTTGGGCTTGACGGTATTTCCTAATAGTGTATGGAATTAATATAAATATTTAATATTTTATATTGTGTATATCCTTACACAAAATTATACTGCTATATACTTTACTATATTTTTAGGGCATATTGTGTTATAGATGCTCCAACGCTGACAAATAGTATTTTTTCACTATCATAAACAGTAGCAGACGATTTAGTATGTTTCTTCAGTTACAAAAGTTACTTATTTTACACCATTACCAACATTGAAAAGTTTCAGCTTCTAATTTTACTTCAAGTTAAAGATATGAAAACTAATTTATTGCATCCGAAAAAATTCCATGGCCCTATATCCTATATGGAATGAAGAACTGATTGCGCCTGCACTAAAGGCACAATAATTTTTTTTTATTTTTTTTTTATTTTTTTTTTTGTGTTACTTAAACATATATACAGGATTAAACACCAGTTATTGTTCAACTGATGAATATCATTTATGCGCTGTTGGCGTTGGAGCATCTTTAAACAAATTTAAAGTATTCAGAATGATACCGTAGTGACACCGTCAATTAGCGGCGCACTTGACGTTTCAATATTCTAGATTCATTGATCCATATCAAAGTTTGATTCAGTTATATTGTTAACAACTATGTTTCGCCTTCGCCCGTGATGTAAAAATGTATTGTTAATTAATGCCTTGTCTTTTACTTTGGTACTTTGGAACCACATACATGTTAAGACAACATCATTGAGCTGAAAGCCATATTATATAATTGGTATATTCAATCACTTTAACATGTTTTCTGAGTCGTTGATCTCGGATCCTGACCCATCCATTTGGTTTGGACTCTCAGTACAAAATCATATATTTAAAATCAAAGGTCATAACTAGATCCTTTTAGTTTGTATTAGTTTTTTGGATGGTCATATTTGAACAAAACCTTACATCATCAAATGTATTTTATCGATCAGGGTAAAATGGTAAATTCAGATAACGCATATTTTTTGTTTAAGAAGGTAAGAAAACATCGTGATATTTTGGTCAGAATTGTCGGATTAACATTAAATCTACAACAACATTAAACAGAGAGTAAATTGCATAACTCAATTCTATAGTATTGCATCAAAAATGGGTAAACCTTTTATTTTTTACCACAACATTCAGGTTGTATTCGTCTGGGCAATACTTCAACTACAATGTGGCCTATGTCCCTCGAGGAAAAGGGTAATGTGACCTTTGCCTGTAGATTTAATGCAGTTGGAGAATGTGGTGTTGTCAAATGGAAAGTGAAAGGTTATCCAGTGACAAAGAACAGCTCAAAGATTACAATCAGGAATTCAACAATATACACTGGATACGTTTACTCTGAGATGGACATTCACACATTATCTGTGTTTGACGAAGGTAAATAAAAACTGTGCCACAGGTATGATATCTGGATACACTAGGTGAACTCATTAGATGTAAGCCCTGTAAATGCAAACATACTACATAACACTTCCATATTTTCCTATGAGACATATCTGTAAGAAAAATGCAGGAAACTAAAGATGGTTTAACTTAATAACTTTGGATAACATGTGATGACGACATTCTAGATGTTATAAACTATGGTGTTGTTAACGGTTATTATTCATCAGTCAAGTTCTCGTTTGGATCTCGCATGTCAAAGCGATGATATAACTAATTAACCGCAAAAATGGTAGTAATTCACCTATGATTATCAAGATAAAAGGTAGACAGATTTATATTATTATATTTTTTATTTGATTAATGAAAAGGGCAATTCTTTGTAAGAAACTTTGTGAGATTCCAAACCCCTGTATATATTTAGTTTAATAATGCTAAATACTACAGTGTTTTAATTGCAAGCGGTTGTTTTATATTCTGTTTCTTATAGGATGTATCAAAATCAATGATAAAATCAGTTATTAATGATATGATATCTAAAACAAAAACATATACTGATTTTATCACTTGTTATCAATGAAATGTAATTATGTGACGATTTTAAATCGATAATCTGTAAGCTGGAATATAAAATCAATTAACGTAACTGTTTTCATTGTAGGCATGGTTTCTTGTCACTTGCTTAACAATTCCAGTGCCATGTTTCATTTAACAATACAGTCACTGCCTATTGTAAGCATTTCCCCGCCGTATGTATTGATAGAGGAAGGCAGCGATGGTTTACTGACTTGTACTATAGAGAATATCGAAAGAATCACCGCACCAGATTGGTTTTTCACCTGGTTCCATGATGGAGTATTCCTTCAAAACGGTAACGTAAGGAAGGGTGTCTGTTTGGACTCGCTGGGAGCAATATCTAATACGTAATGCTTTTGTTACAGATACCGGGGGGCCAGGTAATAATGATATAACATAGAATTGAAGACAGATCAAAATCTCTTTCAAGTTATGAGGAGTTAAACAGGGATGCCATTTTTCTGTTTGGTCCAATTTTGACGAAAACAAATTATATTTTTGAATGTGTTTCCTTAATTATTATGCATTGGTGTGTTGATGATAATTCAAATAAAAACATAACCTAATTTCGAAATGTAAGTCACTGCTACCAGAGGTCTCCAATCGACACCCCTTCCGTATTATCATTATTCAAAATGTTTCGCAGCTAAACGGAACTTATCTAATGTTTAAACTCCTAACGGTGAATTGAGGACTCATCGCCGAACATCGTTTTCTATTTAAAAAATTGAAATACAATACCTGTATATGGATATGAGTATAGTTATTTGAACATAATCTAAATTCAAATTCAGATAAAATCTATTGCAGACACCGCCTATAACACATCGGCATCGAGTTTGCCTTTAACTATTATAAAGAAAAATGGCACTTACCAGTGCAAGGTGTGTAGACGGTTTACATCGGGAGGATGTGTGGGTCAAGTCAACAGCACAGTGGTAGTTTATAAAAGCACACGTAAGTAGAAAGCCTTTTACAAAAAGTTTTTTAATTCATGTGTTTGGCTTAACACAGAAGGGGCGAATACATGTATAAGAGGAAAGGCGATAACAGAACTCGTGAATTATGTTTCATTTTTGAACAGATCATCCGTTGAGAGTTTGTCACAGTCATTATCCAACGGTGATTTTTCAACAACTGCCGTTGAGAATTGACCCTAGAAGCTCTCAATTTTCAACGTTATGTTCCATTTTCAACGGCATTCGGGGTCAGTTTCAACTTTGAAGAATGTCCGAGGTCAATTTTAAAACGTTACACCGGTATCCATTTTTGATGACCGAAATATATATTACGGTCACCAGTATGTGCACAGTGAAATAGCAATTTCAATCATATTCCTAAAAAGTGGTCCTCCGATGCGCTCGTACCAAAAATGAAAAGAACGTATAATATATACTTCAAATTTAAGCTTACTGCGTGTACATTAAAATCAGAACACTTATTTTTTTCTAAAAGATCTTCATAGCTTATGTGGTTGAGTCGTTGCACTGTAATCTGAAGATCGAGATTGAGAGCCGATTCACGAACATGGCTCTACTTTTTATTAAATTTTGACAAGCAACAGAAATCATTTGCTTTGTAATTTAAATAGAAATTTGAAATTTTGAATTATATTTGATATCAAATGAATGATATCAAATGATATATATAATGTCCGTATAAATGTCATTACCGCTATATGATTAATACATGTTTTCGTGTCTATCCAATACATCGTAAACATCAAAAGGTCAATATATATCAGTAGGATACGTAGTTTTTGCACAGAATTAGACATCTTATTACCATTAATAATATACTGTACATCAGAATTATATAATGATGTTACGTTTGCCATTTATATGCGAACAATAAAACAGACAACGACATTAGTATTCTATTTTGGAATATGGAGATCCATAATACATCACGTGACATTTTTTACCTGTAGAGTATTTTAGCTCGAGTGTGAGCTGTGAGCGGTCTTGGTCGTGGCAGGCGGAAAGTGATCATACCTCTTTGACTGAATATTTAATGATCTTCTCAAAATCAAGTTTTGACAAGGGGCAATTTTTTAGTATATAATCATGGTGATTTTAACATTTGGCAATCATATTTTTTACAATGGTAATAAGGCATAACGAACTTGATAAACCCATCCGTATATATCTGAAGTAGCAGTATTTTTATGTATCATGGGTTGTTACGAAGGAATGATCAGGTTTCAGGGACCAACAAGTTTATGATATAATCTGTTGTGTATAACCTTTAAATGTAAAAAAAAAAAAAAAACATAAATAAATCGGGATTTTTTTTCTAAAAAAAAACACCTATCTAATCTTCGATAAAAGTCATTTTGTCTATTTTTGATTCACTTTCGATTTCGACAGGATTTTGCGAAAAAGACAGGGATAACAATAATATCGATTGGGAAAAAAGCCCAGTGGGTTATACTTTGGAAAAAGAATGTCCCCCACCAAACGCTGGTAAGTATGTACATGTATCCTCTGTTTATTATAGTGATCGGATCGTAAGATGTTATGGTTGTAGCATATACTTTACTGAAGTAAGATTTCCGAATATATACAGAGCGCAATCCGAACTTGTCTAGGTTCAATTACTTGGAACTTTAGGCGGGACTTGGTTGAACGTGCAAATTATAGTTTTCTTAATGACTTACGTGATATGATAAGAAGTCTAAAATCAGTAGCGATGCTGTGTTGTTACTACAATGATGAGTTTCTCTCGTGTCACAATAGTGTGTGATAACGTCACCACAGCACGTTAAAACTACACCTTACAAACACAGAAATACAACATATAAACACAGAAAAAACACAACATATAAACACAGAAAAAACACAACATATTAATACAGAAACAAAACATATAAATACAGAAACAAAACATATAAACACAGAAACACAACGTAGAAACACAACGTATAAACACAGAAACACAACATATAGACACAGAAACACAACATATAAACACAGAAACACAACATATAAACACAGAAACACAACATATAGACACAGAAACACAACATATAGACACAGAAACACAACATATAGACACAGAAACACAACATATAGACACAGAAACACAACATATAGACACAGAAACACAACATATAGACACAGAAACACAACATATAGACACAGAAACACAACATATACGAACACACAGACACAGAAACACACTATAAACACAGAAACACAACATATAAACACAGAAACACAACATATAGACACAGAAACACAACATATAAACACAGAAACACAACATATAAACACAGAAACACAACATATAAACACAGAAACACAACATATAGACACAGAAACACAACATATAGACACAGAAACACAACATATAAACACAGAAACACAACATATAAACACAGAAACACAACATATAACACAGAAACACAACATATAAACACAGAAACACAACATATAAACACAGAAACACAACTATAAACACAGAAACACAACATATAAACACAGAAACACAACATATAACACAGAAACACAACATATAACACAGAAACACAACATATAGAAACAAATATAACACAGAAACACAACATAAACACAGAAACACAACATATAAACACAGAAACACAACATATAGACACAGAAACACAACTATAAACACAGAAACACAACATATAACACAGAAACACAACTATAAACACAAAACACAACAATAACACAGAAACACAACATATAAACACAGAAACACAACATATAACACAGAAACACAATATAACACAGAAACACAACATATAACACAGAAACACAACATATAACACAGAAACACAACATATAACACAGAAACACAACATATAGACACAGAAACACAACATATAACACAGAAACACAACATATAACACAGAAACACAACATATAACACAGAAAACACAACATATAACACAAAACACAACATATAAACACAGAAACACAACATATAAACACAGAAACACAACATATAAACACAGAAACACAACATATAAACACAGAAACACAACACATATAGACACAGAAACACAACATATAGACACAGAAACACAACATATAACACAGAACACAACATATAAACACAGAAACACAACATATAAACACAGAAACACAACTATAAACACAGAAACACAACATATAAACACAGAAACACAACATATAACACAGAAACACAACTTATAAAACACAACATATAAACACAGAAACACAACATATAGACACAGAAACACAACATATAAACACAGAAACACAACATATAAACACAGAAACACAACATATAAACACAGAAACACAACATATAGACACAGAAACACAACATATAAACACAGAAACACAACATATAAACACAGAAACACAACATATAGACACAGAAACACAACATATAGACACAGAAACACAACTTATAAACACAGAAACACAACATATAAACACAGAAACACAACATATAAACACAGAAACACAGCATATAAACACAGAAACAAAACATATGATAATTGTATTCACATACACTTGCCACTTCTACTATACAATATATAAACTAACCAAGATCACGCGGTCTATGGGGGTATAAATGACACCCAAAAATGACCACGATGATGATAATAATGTTGAAATGGAAACGTCGACTGCTCACCTTCAAAATGGCTGTTCCATTTTGTCTTCATTAAGGATTGTCATCTATGTTAACAGTGACTATTCATTTCACTGTTTTATCGTCTTGCATCGTAATAGTTAATCAACACGTGGTTATAAGGACGCCGGCGGGAAACATAAGACTACCCGCTTCAATCTATTTTAATTGAAATGTAGAGTAAGTGTATTTTAAACATATTAAGTTAATAAGTTTTGCCACTCTACAAAACTATCAATCTCGCTTTACATCCCAATTTTAAGAATTAAATGTTGTTTCGGAAAGGTAGTGGGGCTTCAAAATATGGAAATATATATATATATATATATATATAGAAATAAGAATGTTGCAATTATATGCTTCCGTAGGTAAATGAATGCGGTCTAAAAGTTCTAGCACATCATTTGCTCTCTGCTCTCTAGGACTTTTTTTTACGTAATATAGCTTACATTAGTATGTTTTGACAAATATGTGAATGTAAATGATACTAGGTACAGCAAGTCGCCATTGCCAGGAAGACGGAAGCTGGGGTGTTACAAACATGATGAACTGTGTTAGAAAGGAGATCAACGAGGCATCGCAGCAGGTATATATGTAGATATTTTCGGTTTTATCTTTCTTATGCCTCCCTTAGCACCCCCTCACTTTTGGCCTTGAGTTGAGCCTGTGAGGAAGGCTCTGGATTCTGTCTCCTGGCCGAGACACACCAAAGTCTATAAAAGTAGTAGTTTGTAATTACATATATTTGTATAAAATATGTTCGACAGTGAATTAATGATCTTTCCCTGAAAATCGTCAAAAACAAACAAATTCTAAAAAAAATATTGACCAGTCAACCGTAGTTGACCAGCGAGAAATGCATTGTATATGAAAAGCTATAATTGTTGACGACAAAAAATACCGAGACAGCTAACACCACGTTTTTAAAGAAAGAATCCTCTTTCTGAAAGGGTGTTGCGTCACTATTAATTTTATAAAGATATTTATATAAAGGGGATTCTTTGAATACGGCGAACAAAATTTAAAATATCGTGTATTATGGCGTTGAAATATACAACATACGTAAAACAAAAATGCATCTTAGAATGGAATGGAATTTTGCTTAAATCTGCGATCTTTTGAGGACATTAGTGGATTGTGACTTTCCTTCTATAGTTTAAAGTATAAAGGCACATTCAGAATTCTCTATTGTAAACCAATTTTCCTCTCATGTCTAAATATATAAGTTCACGTGGATTTTGCATTATACATATAGGTCTAACAAGACGGATTTTCTAAGCTTGATCAACGAAATTGTGGATATTTTAATATTTGAATGCGAGAGAAAATGATATTTAGTAACATTAAATGTTTATCGACTACGGATGTCTACTGGTCAAAAAGGATTATCTGCAGAATGTGTATTGATTTAAAATTATTTTCGTGATATTTCAGCTTGAAAATGTCAAGGACCTTCCCGATGAACAGAAAGTTAAAGCGATAGGTGATGTGCTGGAGAGTATAAAAAATGTCACCGTCGACACCGCAAGTGCTAGCAGTGGAACATTATCTTCTGGGACTCTGAAGCAGACTTCTGTCGTTTTAGAAACAATGGTTAGCATGATCACCGAAGACACAAGTACAATTATATTGGATGAGAGTAAACAGCAGGTATGCAAATATTTGTCGAAACCATAATCGAGAATGCTGAATCATCTTCTCAATCGGATTCAAAGCTGCTGCGCTGACATATCGCTTTGTCCTGAGATTTGTGTGTGCTTATGCATGGTGTTTTGAAATGTAAACACGTGTATTTAAAACATTCCGACAAGTTTAACATTACTTACACATAACTTTATTGTAGAACTTCGTGGGCATAATTGACGACTTGCTGTCAGTAACCAACTCAGGTTCATGGGAAGAAGTTGATGAACATAGTGAGGAGGTGAGTGATCAAGGTCAGGATACTGTTAACCAGAAAGTAGTTTGAAGGTATGTTTATCTGAACAGCGGTAACATAGAGTAAGGATACGATTCTTGTAAAAATAAGTGGTTATATGGTTCATATACATACCATACTTTAACACAGGGCGGGAGGGTAAAAGTCCCGGTTAGCAGGTGACAGCTACAAAATAGAAATGCAGCTGCGAAAATGACATGGTAACATAACCGATATTTCCGTATATTGAAATCATTATCATTGTTCTCGTGCATTTTTAAAAACATGTCTGTCAACGAGATTGGTTTAAAATCGTTTCTAAAATGATATTGACCAAGTGCTATTTTTTCCTGTGGACGGACTGGAAAAGCAAGAGAGTTGCTAAATCTACTTTCTTGAGGATACTGCTATAGACGTCTTCAATGTCACTGTAGAGATTCAGTCCGGACTTATCAATGTCACTGTAGAGATCCAGCCCGGACTTATCAATGTAGAGATTCAGCCCGGACTTATCAATGTCACTGTAGAGATTTAGCCCGGACTTATCAATGTCACTGTAGAGATCCAGCCCGGACTTATCAATGTAGAGATTTAGCCCGGACTTATCAATGTCACTGTAGAGATCCAGCCCGAACTTATCAATGTAGAGATTCAGCTCGGACTTATCAATGTCACTGTAGAGATCCAGCCCGGACTTATCAATGTAGAGATTCAACCCGGACTTATCAATGTAGAGATTCAGTCCGGACTTATCAATGTCACTGTAGAGATTTAGCCCGGACTTATCAATGTCACTGTAGAGATTTAGCCCGGACTTATCAATGTCACTGTAGAGATTCAGCCCGGACTTATCAATGTAGAGATTTAGCCCGGACTTATCAATGTCACTGTAGAGATCCAGCCCGGACTTATCAAAGTAGAGATTCAGCCCGGACTTATCAATGTCACTGTAGAGATCCAGCCCGGACTTATCAATGTCACTGTAGAGATTCAGCCCGGACCTATCGTTTATTATTCATGATTACTGATATCTATCATGGTATTTTATTCATGTCCACTGTGAACGCATGTGTAGTCAGTAAGAGATATTCAGAAGACCATTAAGACCATTGGGTCGCCAATAATTCCAGAACGACTTGACGCATTGTGATTTCATGTGCTATTAAACTATTCCTCAGACTAAGATCTTACAATGATTTGTTACAGGCACATTCAGCACCAGCTGCTGGTAATCTATTGTCAACAGTGGAAAATTTTGGTACCGCAGTTGCAAAAAGTTTGTCTGCAGGACAATCAGTAGACATTAAAAAAGACAACATAGGTAAAGTATTTTGATACTGAAGTTACATTAATTCATTTTTAAGATAAACGTAATCATACAGACATTTGTTCAACAGAAAGTGATTCTGTGAATCGATCAATGTCCCTGTAGCTAGTGCGTTAGAATTTTACCTGCTGCCCCTATTTCATGGTCGTAAAAGGCGACTAATTTAGGATCCTTTCTTTTCTTTTTCCTAGCATACTTTCTTCTCCCTAATGTCTCCCTTAGCACCACTTCATTTTTGAGGAAGGCTTTGGGATCTGTCCCCTGGCTGAGACACACCAAAGTTTATAAAAGTGGTAGTTTCTGCTTCTGCTAAGCGGTCAGCACTAAGAGACCGCAAAACCAAATTATTTCACTATATACGATATGTTCACGTTTGCCACTATCCAGGTTAAATGGAGTTTCCAAGTCTGGTCACCTGTCAATAATTTTGAAGATTGGCATCTCGCATACCTGTGAATAACAAGAAATTAAGATCTACCACCTTGCTAAACTTCTAGGGTGGGGGTGCCATCTTATGTTAAATTCCGCACCAAAAATATACCAAAATAATCATGAAATGTCAATATTGATTACCCCCGCCCCCCCTGTCAGAAACACACTTGACAGAATTTTAAAATTTCTTTAAATATTTTACACCTACATGTATTGCCAAACCCACACTTTTAACATTTGAAACTGATGCGCCCTGAATACCCAATCAGCATCTTGTGCCCACAAGGGAATTACCAGGAATCTATTTTTGTTTTGATTCTGCGGTCCCTATTAAGGGAGTGGGACGACAGGTCCGCCCGTTGTCAGAATAATGTGTTGCTTGGTATCTTCGGTGGCCTGCTTCCGTGATTTAGTAGTATAAAAAGGGAAACAATTCAACTAAACAAGAAGACACAACAGGAATATACCACAGTCTCCCAAAACACTCACCCGCACGTCATACATGCAACACACCGAATACATGGGAGACCGTCCTTACATGACCCTGGCTGCTACTAGGACTTACATTAATCAAACAATGCGTAATTTGATATCTCATCGGCAAGTTATACTTTGATGAATTAATTGCAAATTAACAATATCAAAATTGATTGTGAATATTGCTTTCTTCTACTAAGTGATAAGAGTTATCACTTTCTTCATTCAATCGGCATAAAATAAACTTTAACTTTAATTTTAACTTTAATGTTCAGCATTAAAACAAGAAGAAACATATCCTCGTTGTTTTAATGAAAGTTTCGTCTCATGCAAATGTATGCTTTATTCAACAGTTATCAAAATTGAGAATACGAATAATTCTAGTATCGCCTTCACACCTAATGGTTCAGCTGGGATAGACTTTAACTTTGACGAGAATGGAATGGGTAAGTAACGAATGCATTAATTAAATTGGGTAATTCAATTTTGCTTATATTAAGCATTTCCATTGGCTTAAATATTTACTTTATCGACCTTTGAAGGAAATACTGGCTGATATAACGGCGTAATAATTTCATTTTTGAAGATTTTATCTTTAATAAATAAGATTTTAACGGTTAATTTGATTATTTATTTATGTCATGGAGATATATAACAAAAAATCTGAGTGTACTCTTAATAAACCCCGACGCCATTCATATCAAGTTTATCCTTAAATAAAACAAACATATTAAGTGTTTACTTATATAGTATATACTATAAGACTCTTTCATATGTGGATATGAAGGATAGGGATATTCTACCCGAGGGTCACAAAATGTAGTAAAACCCGAGGCTTGCCGAGGGTTTTGCAACATTTTGTGATCCCGAGGGTAGAATATCCCTATCCTTCATATCCACTTATGAAAGAGTATTTTTCTTTCATACCTCGATGTTTTATTGAAATTTTACAACTATAATATCCAGCCATTTTGAAATAAATTCGAAGAAATCCACGACTGGAAATCAATTTTCCATACATGAAATTTTATGTGATATTTTCAACACAAATTTCATCGTGTGCATCTTTTATAGCAAAACCAGTCATATTTGTGAAAAAAAAATGCTTAAATTTTACCAAGGAAATAGAGATTTTGTTGACGCCGTGACGTCACGAGGCTTTATTGCATGGGTAGACATGCAATACAGCCGCAGGCGACATGAGTGTATTGCCCTGGACCAGCCAGTATTACACCTGTAGGTGTGAAAGAAAAACTTGTATTTGCCAACTTCATGATAATTGCCACATAAATAAAGTATCAAGATTATCTCCTCTTGTTTTAATCAGGCTTTCCCGGCTATAATATGCTTTATTTGTTTACAGGTACTGGGAATGTAACATTTACAGCTGCACTGTATAAAACTATGGGTACTCTGCTACATATGAGTAATGAGTATGCTAATTTGTTGAATTGAGTCAAAATTGGAATTTAATCAGTTAATCATGTTAAAATGCTAAGTCACATTGTAAGAGATATAACTCATAACATTTTCACGCAGAAGCTTGAATTTTCACGATGTCCGTTCTTCAAGAATTTAAATGACCGTCATTTAATTTGATATCCTTTCTCTAAAGTTTGAAGTTAGGAATAAATTATTTTATTAGATAATTTTTTTATTAAGCATTGATGTTACTATCTTTTAACTTAATGGCGTATAAGATTTTCACAAAAGTTTGCAAACAATGCTTATAATAAATTTCTCGGACTACTTGATAGCATAAATGTTGTTCAATGTTTTTATTTACGTGGCAAGTGCTGTTTTTCATGAATAGAAATAACTCTATTTGAATGTCAATTTAGAAAAAATGACACAGTCACTATCTTCAAAACTTTGACAGAAGATGCATAACTATATTATTATTTCATAAAATAAGTATAAAGAATATTGAACTATGGGGAAAATTGGGTAAAGTGATACTGCCACCTTAAAATATATATGTATTGAACTGCCTCTAAATGTGGTATAAAAGAATTTTGTTTTATATACAGTGTCGTATCCATTTAGCTCGATGACTTTGGTTTTAGATCTGACCTTACATCAGAAGTTCTGGCCCTTTCCATAAAGGGCGAGAATACAACTAACCTCAATGAGCCTGTTATTTTGACATTTGACATTGATGGCCTTAAGATAGCGGTACGTAGTTTATAATCACCGATGGAGAGAAAATGCAGTGATGTTACTAGTTTCATTCAGCTATTTGTTTGACTATTAGTTTTCTTTACTAAATCATAAAATCATTTCAATTTGCATAATCATCGTCTTAATTGTATTAATTTTCCTTCCCGATTTGAAGTTTGAAAAATACTTGCTTGCTGGTCTAAGCATTTGTTTTCTCTCTTTCAGAACAATTTTACTGGTAAATATGAAGAGAAATGCGTTTTTTGGAACAAGTAAGTAAATCACATTTTTTGGTAATGTTTTTTTTTACATCAAAATAAAGGTTTTTGTGTGACATTGAAGTCTGGTCCATTGACTAGGATTTGTCGTACTTATAGAACCGGAATGACTTATGTTATGAGTGCAAACATATAATTTTGCAATCCTAGCATTCTGATTGGTTCAATTATTTCAATAAGTTATCAACAATAAGTAGTGGCAAACCTTCCAAAAAGAAATTCCCGCCGTTATTCAATATGATTTGCTGGGTACATTGAAATTGCTATAATGAAACAATTTAAATCCAGAAAATCATACAGATATTCATGGCTTAACTATTTGGTACTGACATACATTCAAATATGATAAGAAATAGCTATACAAAATGATTAATTTCCCGAGACAATGATAACATTTCACAGATTTTTCCCTTTGTTTCACCCCGACGGTCCAGACTCGAGGTTCGAGGAACAGTAACTTAGTTAGTTTTAAGGTGTAGTTACATTGATTTTAAAACAGACGTAATACTAGCGGTGGTTATATGGCATGAGACGATACATATATTGAAAATGAAATCAGGTAACATGTTTCTGGTGTATGTAGGTACAATTTTATTGGGTTTGTACCAATATCATTATATAATACATACTTTCCAACATAAAGAAAATGTTTCTTCTTCTTATGTATGAAACCTTATTTTATGTCTCGAAAACTGAAAGCATACTGTATACTTATGTGCTTCTCTGCAATCTATACAATATATAGTATGTATCAATGGTAAAATGTTGATTACTGAAAGGTTCCTTGTAAGTTGTATGGTTTGACTGTATATTTCTGCATTCTACTTAAAATAATTCAATATATAAATGTTAAATAATGACAAGTAGATAGTTCATATATGTTTATGATGTATTTTCCTGAAATTATAGTAATAACATATTATTTATTACTGATGAGTCGTATTCGTAGTCTTGATTGTTCATTTAGGTAAAATATGCAAAAAATTGTACAGTTGGTTCACATGTCCACATGGTTCGGTAAATATTTCTTTATCAAAATAACTTTGCCATTATGTTTTCATAACAAATAAAATGATTTGAACAAAGATAAAGTTCACTTTTTCATTACATTATGCACAGTACATATGGCTGGGATACAGAAGGCTGTAGTTGGGTAAATGGTTCCTGTCACTGCACACACTTGACTAACTTCGCGGTCATCATTAGTCCAGTTAAGGTGACGGTGAGTACAATGCTACTATCAGCAACGTATTGTGAAATCGTACGGTTAAATTGTCATCTCGCTACAGCTGCATGGAATATGTAAGCATTAAACTATCTTCCTATGGCATATATGGTCTATATAGATGCCAGAGCTTTGCAGACAATCTTCATAAAGCGCGCTAGTGCATTATGAGATGATTGTCTGCAAAGCTCTGGCATCTATATAGACCATATATGCCATAGGAAGATAATCTAATGTTTATATTTACGTTAACATCTACATTAACATTGTTTAAGCTAGACCATGATAACTATTTGTCAACAACAATTTAATCTACGAGATGGAACAGCCATTTTGACGGTGATCAGTTGACGTCATCATGTCAACATTAGTGACGTCATTATGGTAACTTTTGGGTGTCAGTTATACCATCATATACCTTTTTTGGCCTTGTACATGTAAATATTTGACACTTGAGGATTCTTTTCAAATAATTTTTTTGTATAGAGCATACTCCGTTTTACAATCGTTATACAATGTATTTCACCAGTTTACGTTTTGCTGATGTTGTATAATCGTTACTCAGACATCTTTATGTCAGGATTCTTTGTAAACCAAGACAAACCATATATATAGACCTTACGATCAAACAACCGACAGATATTATCAGACTCTTTCATATGTGGATATGAAGGATAGGGATATTCTACCGGATGGTCACAAAATGTAGTAAAACCCGAGGCTTGCCGGGGGTTTTGCAACATTTTGTGATCCCGAGGGTAGAATATCCCTATCCTTCATATCCACTTATTAAATACAACAACAAACACAAAATGAAGGTATTGGCCACGGTGTTTATTTTCAAAGGGGCGTCAATAACTGCCCATACCATGCCAGAGGGCGTCAATAACGGCCCATGCAAACAAGAGGGCGTCAATAACGGCCCATGCAAACAAGAGGGCGTCAATAACGGCCCGTGCAAACAAGAGGGCGTCAATTACGGCCCATGCAAACAAGAGGGCGTCAATAACGGCCCGTGCAAACAAGAGGGCGTCAATCACTGCCCATACAAGACAAGAGGGCGTCAATCACTGCCCATACAAAACAAGAATGAAAATGGGGCGTCATTAACTGCCCCATTGGCATGAATACAATAGATCAAATCAAATAAGCATTAAGTGCAATTAACCAAATCAAATATTACAAGTTCACTGAGAATTGAATACAAGAGTTTTTTACTTATGCAAATAGGTTTGCTGATCAAGGAGTAACCAATGATGAGCAGATTTTGTGAATTTCACTTAAATGTGTATCAATTATAATTTAATTTTCCTTAATGTTAGCGAACACAATTAATGATATTACAAATCTAAAAGCAATAAGGTATTGGCCACGGTGTTTATTTTCGAAAAGGGGCGTCAATAACTGCCCATGATACCATGCCATGGTATAAGAGAGCGTCAATAACGCAAACCATGGTTCTAATAAACAGTTTTCCATGAATAATGCAAAACAAAATAAGTATGGCCAGTTTATTTCAAAGTGCGTCAATAACGGCCCATAACAAACAGCCAGAGGGCGTCAATAACGGCCCGTGCAAACAAGAGGGCGTCAATAACGGCCCGTGCAGACAAGAGAGCGTCAATAACGGCCCATGCAAACAAGAGGGCGTCAATAACGGCCCGTGCAAACAAGAGGGCGTCAATCACTGCCCATACAAAACAAGAATGAAAATGGGGCGTCATTAACTGCCCCATTGGCATGAATACAATAGATCAAATCAAATAAGCATTAAGTGCAATTAACCAAATCAAATAATACAAGTTCACTGAGAATTGAATACAAGAGTTTTTTACTTATGCAAATAGGTTTGCTGATCAAGGAGTAACCAATGATGAGCAGATTTTGTGAATTTCACTTAAATGTGTATCAATTATAATTTAATTCTTCCTTAATGTTAGCGAAGCCCTGCCAAATGGCACACAAAATTAATAAATTATGTGTGCCACCGCCACAAATAATAAATACCACATATATGCAGTGGGGAACGAAGCTAACAAAGTATCAATAACCGTGTTTTTATTTATATCCTGTCCCCCTCGAATACCATTTTTTTTTTAAATTTTAATTTTCTATACCACCCTGAATCAATTTAAGAAAAATGTTATTGCCGATGTTACTTCAATAAACCTTATCATTGTTGAATAGTTCGACTTTATCGACTTTTATATCGGTATTTTATGTAGCCACCACCTAAATTAAATCCAACACAAGAGTTGCCACGGCTCTGTTAACTCTTATACAAGCACGATTGGCAGCAGAACCGTTCTCAGAACCTCGCCAAGTGCCTCGAGGTAACATCTGAGACCATACTATAAGCGTATTAGGCAGTGTTTATATAAGATGACTTATGTCCCTACAGATCTGCTCCCCTAGAACCAGAGGACCAACCTCGATGATGTCATTAGCCCCACAATGGATTAAGAGCATAGATGGTTCCCCTAAAAAATGACCATGTCCAATACTTGTGTGACAACAGAATCCCATTTCATACAGCTTTGACCTCTCCACCATATAGAACAAATCTTGTGTTGAAGACCAAGATGTCTGCCACCCAGACGACTAGAGGTGTGAAATGAAGCACGCTTCACAAGTGAAGAGCCTACAATCTAAACTCTACGTACTGGATTCCCTGAAATCTTAAGGCTAAAATTAGCCCCTTGTTGAGTATAAGAGAACAAGGATAAATATAAGAGCAAGGGGAGCCAATGCTCTGTATTTAGAGTAACTGGATAAGTAATTAAAATTTATATACAAATATGAAGCATGCAAGACTCAGGTAACCCGATATAGCGTTTGTAATTATTGGACCTCCAACGCCCTAAGAGCTGAATATCTCTCTCAGATAAACCCCTGCTCACTGCCTCTGTGGCTACTCCTATCCTAGATGAATGTGTTTTGTATTTTTTTAATACTGCTGCAAACAGATAATCTTGATAAATAAGAATGATCAAAATGACAGAAGACTGGACATGGGTTCCTGTGCCTAACAGCAAGATACTGCTCATATGCATGGTATACTGGGCAATATTTCCCTGCCATTCGAGGAATGCACACTGTACAACTGATCCCTGCTTGATCAATTTTTGAGTAACGAAGATTTATTTCTAGTGAATGATCTATAGAAATATCCTTTAGGGCGAAGACCTTATCTACCATGTCTTTCTTTGTAACCGCTAATTCACCTTCCCTAAAGAAACCTACCCTAAAAAACAAAAAAATTGCTATTAGGAAAGCTGATTAGAACAATTTAGACTCGTAACTTAGTAGACATACAAACAAAAGGTATAGCCCTTAGATCTTTGAAAGTATATCAGAGGTGATAGGTGCCCTAAGATCATGTACAGACTTTTTTTTTTATACTGGAAATAAGCTTTTTAACAAGAAATTAGACAGAAGTTCCTCACTCGACCCCTACAGAACTTTTCACACAAAAATTCAAGCCTGCTATGTAGGTGGCCCCAGTGGCAGGGGACATACCTTTATCGGCCATCTACAGGATAAAGTTCAATATGTGACTCAGGGGAGGGGGCCAAATGTTTTACAGGTTAGTGTCCTCAATAAACGATTTAAACCACAAAGTTCATACAGACTTGGCCATGCAATATTAAAGGAGTTTTCCAGGTTTTCCAGTATATTTTCATTTTACCAGGAATAATTTTATCCCTGTCTAAGTAAAAATGATAATGTTTGCTTTTCACTTTTTTGATTGACTGTTTATTGTTTGAGACCATTAGCAACTGTGTTGGTGGGGTGGTAATGTCAGTAGGCTTCTTATATTCAGAACATACAGACGATTATGGTATTTTTGACAATTCATTCTCAGAACATTTGTCTGGGCCTTCACCACATTTAGTTTTATAATGCCTTCACATCGATCCTGTCACATATGATGTCACGAAAAATGTCTTTAATTACGTTTAGAGTCTTGTCTAGGAATCTTAGAGCAGATTCTTCCATGTTTTTACCCAATTTAGAAAGGTCCTTACATGAATCACATAATATCTTTCATCTCATTCCCTCCCATGAGGGTTTATCCCACATATACATATAAGACACAAGCATTAGAAGACCCTAACAGTACTGTACAGTGTACACATATGATATGGATGATTTCATAACAGGGGAGATAATCGCTATAAAAATGAACCATAGGTATCGCACCATAATTGTTATATAACCATGGTTTATGTAGATCTACGTTATATATCTAAAAGTAAATATTGAAATAAAAACACTATTGAAGGTTTTTCTTTTTCTTTTTTTTTTTTTGAAACATAATCTTAATTTTTAGGAGTATTTGTGTAAATTCAAGGATTTATACCAAAACCAGGGACTTTTCAAGGACATTATTTGATTTTGCTGATTTTCAAGGAGACAGCAAATTCCAGTAGTTTTCAAGGACCTTTTCGAACCTTGAAACCAGATCTATACGCCTCCGTTGTATTATGAGATGGAGGTAGATGTCAAATCTTCAAATTTGCTTTGAAACTGACATAACCATAACTATAGGTACTAATTCTAAGAAATAGATAAGCCATGCCAACTTGAAGGCTACTGAAATACAAACTAATGTTTGCCAAACAAAGCACCACAACCTAAATTCATGTTCCCAGCACTGTCTGTGAAAAGCTCTAAATCTTTGCTAGACATTCAAGCTTGGTAAAAAAATTTGAAAAGTACCATTAAATTACTAAGAATTTGAGTCATACACCAATGTCATCTTTCACTGATGCAGTCAAGCGAATAAAACGATGTGATCTTAAAACTCAAGCTAACAACCCATACAACCTCCTAGAAAAGGCGCTGGAACTGGAGACAAAAAATTTGTTGCCCTGTCTGAGTTTGGTTAGACTGATTATTTGGAGAAGCCATGCGCTGATTGTTCATGTTACCTTGACCTCGAACACCCTGAACTTGATCTCTAAAACAAGATATTTGGGGTGAGCACCATTACATTGCATACAATTATGGAGGTATCCACAATTTGACCTTTGACATACTCCTTTGAAATTAAATTCATAGCAACCGCCCCCTATTGTACCAATATTTACTTTTTGATGTGATGTGTCTGTTGACCTTGAGGTTGTGAGACATGTTAACCACGTCAACAATGGCCCATGGCCTATCAGGCTGTTGTGCCTGGCGAAGGCGAAATTGTTCATCATAAATTTTTCAGCCTAAACCTCTAAAAGATTTTGCGGCCAGTCTAATGATAGACATATAATATTTTTTTTAGGGGGGGGGGTGGCCTTAACACCAAGTTCCCATTAAGGAAGGACACCATCTGAGGTCAACAAATCCTAATTAGTAACTGAAAGGTTACCCAGGTCTACATACTTTGATCCCCAGTTTTTTTTTAAATAGATGGTCGACATGCATGGGCCCATACAGTATCGATCACTGACACTTGATAATGGGGAAGGGGTAGTACCTGAAGCTGCAGATGTCATATCTATCATGGAAGGTCCCTGTAGAGGCTGTACAGCATCGGTGACCATGACGCTGGGGTTCGGGGTAGCAGTTTGTTCCTCCACCATGGGCTCAACAAGGGGCTGACTTGAACTCCTGGCCTGAGATCCCCGCCTCATTGCACAGGCGTATGGGCTGTTTGACTTTCTTTTTGCATTAGGCATCACAGCATTACATGTAGGTTCTCAAAAAAAAAAAAAAAAAACACAAATTAAATAATTAATAGCATATCATGACGTAATGGAATTTGATGATGTGCAATTGCCCCTGAACGTATTATGTTACATGACTTATATATTTTATAATTAACAATTTATTTTTGAACCTATGAATTAAATCAGAATATGAGATCAGCTAAATAAATTATAACATAATTTACCATTTAATCGCAAGACAATAAGGAACCCTCATTATAAACGAGAGATCCCCACGTCATAAACAGGAGTAATTAGCTTTAGCTTTAACGGGAGAATGATCAGGAGAATTCCCGACCTCCAATTACATCAACCCATAGCATGTGTTCGGGTCTGATTCACAATCAAAGCCTTCCGATAATACGTTGCTCCGTTTCAATCGTTAAAGGTTTGCACTATGTATCTAATATATTATGAATAGTAATTCATGATTGTCGTAATGAAGAATTAAAAATTCGCAAACAACGATAGCATCTAACGTATGAAAAACATGGGCGCCATCACTCGTCAGAGAATTAATGAAATTGATGCAAGTTTACAATAAACGAATTGCAGCGCCCTTTGTACGCTACAATCGTGAAATATCGAAAACACATACAAAATACCGTCAATACAACAATTCAGCACGATGACAACACGGGAAGATGTATGATGTTTGAAAATTGATGCTGGCATAATTCTCAACACGTCTTTTTCAATATTCACCGCGACGGAAATGGAAGTATCAAAGGGAAGCAACTCTGGTACTCTGTTAGATATTAACCACACACAGTGGATATAAAGGGAGATAACTCGAGAAAATAACTAAACCATAACATACCCAAGCAAACTCAGTGTTGTTTCTTAAATAAATCAAGTTATTCTATATTCATGAATAACTTGTAATATGAAAGAGTATTTGTCTTTCATACCTCGACGTTTTATTGCAATTTTACAACTATATATGAAAAATACATGAAAAATTACGTGATATTTTCATAAAAAATTCCGTTGTTTGCATCTATTATAGTAAAATTAGTCAAGTTTGTGAAAAAAAAATCTTAAAATTTTACTGAGGAACTAGAAATTTTGTTGACGCCGTGACGTCTCGAGGCTTTATTGCATGGGTAGCCATGCAATACAGCCTCAGACGGCATGAGTGTATTGCCCTAGACCAGCCAGTATTACACCCGTATGTATGAAAGAAAAAGCGTTACATACATGAACATGTAGTGCGTGTCTGATTTTTATAATTCGTATCTTTTTACATGCAATGTACTTTTGTGTTATTTTATTTTAGAAACAGGCATCAGGCACCGAAAGGCAAACGTACGAGAAAATGAGGTGCAATCTGATTAAATTAGTTTACCCGAAAAATCTGAATAGTGATTTCTGTTAACACTTTCCTGTGGACCAAATCATATCAGTGTTTAGGAAAGCAGGTGTTCTAGACTATATAAATAGCAACACTTAAATTTTGATTTCCTCCCTTTTATGTGACACAGGACGCCTATGTACTCCGGATAATTAGTTTTGTGGGATGTATCCTTTCCGTCATATCCACTGTAACAACAGTTGTGGTGTACCTCAAGTTATGGAGGTAAGCTAGGGCATTATGATATAATATACGTAAGCTATACAAAGCCCACCACGCATATTTTTTATGTACGTGTCATTTTAAAGTCTTCATTTATACTGTAAGACATTTGCAGACATATGAAATTTCATAAAATAGTTTTCATAATAAATACATTCACGATAATTACATTTCCAGACAAATTAATCAGATGTCGGTTTCCTTAACAGATGCTACCTAGTTAATGTTAATGAATCTTGAGAACATTTTTGTTAATGAATCTTGAGAACATTTTTGTTAATTTTCTTTTTATTTTCTCTTGTTGAACTGATTTCGAACCATGGTTTACTGTTTTATATGATTCACACCTATTCATTTCCCCTTTATACTAAGGTATCTGAAAAGTGATAGAAGTCGTTTGCTTCTCAATCTGTGCGCAGCACTGACCTTTGCTTATGTGTTATTTCTGGCTGGAATCGACCAAACACAGGACAGTGTACGTATAACTATGTATAATGATGTATCTATAATCTATATTCCTATATCTATGATAATGTTCACCTCTCTTTTGATAGTTGGAATCTGCACTCCATTTTTGAGAATAAAAATCATTATATTTAATTAGTAGTATTCGGCATTGTGCATCACAGGTGAATCATCTCAATTGTACATTGTAAAAGACAATATACAGCTACATCTTTTATATGCATGATTTATTAACGTTTGACAGGCCCTATGTACAGTCATGACTGCCTTATTACATTACTTTTTCCTGGCGACATTTTGTTTGATGTTATCGGAAGGAATTCAGCTTCTGATATCTGTAATGGTAGTCTTCCATGCTGCATCAAAACTCAAATGGCTGCTACTTGTTGGATGGGGTGAGTATGAAATGATGATGTACTCATGATAGCCCATGTATATAACATATATATACCATTGGCTTTTTCTTTTTTGAAATAGGTGCTTCACTGCTTTCCGACTTCATATTTCAAACAATATGGTATATTTTATAGAATCAACTTGATGATGTCACTAACTAATTAATATGTTTTGATGAATAAAGATGTGCTTTCCAGTAATATTTAAAACAGACAAAATAAATGAATCATTTAGTTAATCTCATTGACATCTCGACTGATTCATTTACATAAGTATCTATTTACTGAGTTATTTAGTGAGCTTCCTTATCTTTTGTTTGATACACTAATTGGTCTATACGTCTAATGTATCACTTCCTTTACAGGTATACCTGTAGTGATAGTAGGGATTACAATCGGCATATCATATGAGAATGAGTACCACGCTGCAGACTAGTAAGTATATACAATTTAACCTTTCTGGAGTTGCTTGTTTTTTTATAACAATGGAAGCATAATTATGTTTATCACAGACAGGAAAAAAGGTTTTCTATGGCGTTTACGTTAGAAATGTTTTGAACAAGTAACTGAACTAAATACTTTCGAAAGAACGAAACTCTACGCATCAGCAAAAACTTTCAGATGTTGCATCGTTTAATATAGTCATATCTCACATGTGGGTGTCTGACAATGTACGACAAACAGAAGTTAAACGTTCGTGAGGAAACGTAAGAAAATGCTTAACAGTGCGAGGTATCAAGTATTATTAGAATAAAAATAAATTATGGTAACTCATTTCCCAATATCAGATTCTAAGAAAAAAAGGAGTAAATAGATGGATGTGCAACGTTAACGTACATGATGATATGGAGAGAAAAGTATTGTTACATTGGTTTAAAAATATCAAATTAAAAAGATAACCTGAAGCAGCACCTAAAGTGTAATTTTGCTAAATGAGTGACATATTTATCAAAACTGTGATTTGATAAAACAATATTGATAGTTATGTTTCGGTTACTTTCTTTATCTGTAACCAATGGTTCGACTGTGTGACGATACTGAGAATGGTAATATTGTATAATTCTAGTTGTTGGCTTACACTGTCCAATGGCGTGATATACTCTTTTGTGGGGCCTGCTATCTGCATCATCATGGTAAGGCAAAGAAAAAAGATAACAAAATATTGGTTCAAATGATGAATTGTATATTCATATTTAAGATTGTACGTAATAAATCATAAAAGATAAGAGCTTAATTTGAAGTTTTGCTGTAAGGCTGTCCATATGAGAATTTGTAATGCTATCTATTACTAATGATTTCGCATTTATTTATTCTGCTTCAATTTGTTTGCATTTTCTACTTGCTACTCTAAACAGTAACATTTACTTTCGTCTTGTGTTTGATCGTTTTGTACATTTAGTACTGTTATTAAAACTGTTATTACACATGTACTCTACGCATACGATATATTGTAATAAATTGTCTAAATCTAACTTTGAACAAATAATTTTCAAATGTCCAATTTAACACTCCCGAACGTTGTATCGCAATGGTAATTATTAATCAACGCAAACATAATCATGTAACTAAAAAATTTTATGCACAAATTTGGAATACATTAAACATATATAATCAGCCATTATGTTTACTTTCAGGTCAATGTAATTGTCATTTTTTGCGTAATGAAGGCATTGTTTTCTTCCAAGCTTATCGCGACGAAAACAGAAAAACAGAAAATCTTGTAAGTGTTGTGTAAAACACGTTTTGAAGAAATAAATGCCAAGTAGAATGTGGTTGAAAATGAAATAAAAGGGCGACAGAAAGACTTAATTGTTTGGGAGCTAAAGCCTATGTTTTCTATTCGATAAATATATAAAGAACTATATTTTTAAGATACGTAACATATCTAACGCTCTAGTTATACATCAACTGAAATATTCTATGGCTCATATGTGTTGATAGGACTAATATTCACACTACGTGTTTACAGTACGGGGGTTAGAAGTGTGACGGTACTTCTGCCCATTTTAGGAATCACGTGGCTGTTTGGAATCATCTCTATCAACAACGACCGACTCGCCTTCCAGTACCTGTTTGCTGTTACTAATTCATTACAGGTATATTGTCTTATTTTGTGTAACTCTATCGCAAAATAATATATATCGCCAATTTCCTTTGTTAAAGATTGCTTTTTGCCGTTTGACTTTTGTGTTTAACTTCTATAGCAGTGGTATATTGTTTGTCAGCATAAATCTTATGTACATAATATAATATTTTTTACGCCTAAATATATGTGGTAGATGAATTAGACTAATATAAACGTGTTTAATTGATACTGAGGGAACAGTCAAATATCAGGGAAGATATACGGAAGTGTTACCCGAGGCTTCCCCGCTACCGAGGGTCAATGATTCCACTGTTCCCGACACTTTATTTGAATTAAGTCTGATTTAAAAATATAGTCAAAAACATTAAAAAAAACTGTATGTATATGCTTGAATGGGTCCCAGAGGAGGGACTACTGCGCACATTTAGGCGCTTACAACAGTACTATACAACATTGCTACTTTTATACATCTAGCAATCAGTCATTGATTAGTAGCAGGCACGCGTGATTGTCATGAAAACGGACAAAAATACTTAGATTCATGTAATTAAGGAGTTGTGCTAAGGTTTTCCATTATTTTCCAAATACTCAATGACCATTCTAACTGAATTACATATTTGCAAATGTTAAGTTTTCAAAGGACAGTAAAGCAGGAACAAAGCAAGAAATATAAAAGACGGAATGACAAATATTTAATAAAAATTGTTATTATTTTAAAGTAATTATTTTAGCATTTGGTTTGAATTAAGACCATGATAACATGATGTCGTCTTTACGTGGTCAAAGTAACAAATATAGATAATGTGCTGCTGCATTTAACATCCATGTCATTTAATGCAATCAACTTTGCAAGTTACATGATTTGTTTATCATTTTTCAATTTAAGTTTGTATAAGAAATAATGTGATGAAACAATTGGATCAATATCTCAGTATCTCTAATGTATTTAGCGAACACAATTTTGACTACGAGTATACAAATTCATTTGTTTATTTTGCAGGGATTTTTCATATTTTTGTTTTATTGTGTGTTCAATAAGCAGGTAAGTTAATTATTTAGATTCTGATGATAAACTGGTTTTATATTATAACTCTTTTAGTTTGATTAGACGAAATATAACCAGATTTTATGTATTCTTTGGCAAGGTATTCTTTGTTTATCAAGCCTTATACAGAACATATACTATTTTTTTTCTTCACATTTTGCAAATAAACTGCAATCACCTAAATTAATTTATTTCATATTTCTATTTTAAAATATCTTGCAATATGAGCAATCGGTTACGTTTTTGATTAATTACATATTTGATATCGATATCATTATACTCATTTTAATTATTTTAACTTAATTGCTTTTATGGCATGCAATTTCAACAATCTTATTACCGATTTCCCAATGTAGGTCCGAAGAGCTTTAGAGAAAAAAATTAAACGGTTTCAATTCAGGACACAATCGTCTAGGACTGGAAGTAAATTACAGGTAAATATTTCAGTAAATATTGTTATTATCATTATCTGAAACAAAGTCGATAAAGTGATTCGGCATATTTTATGATATGAATTTATACATTCTCATGTAAAATATAATTGTTGTATTGATGTTTCCACAGATGCTGAAAACGAATTCCGCTGATAGCAGTAAACTAAAAGGTACATTACTATACGATTTTTACTACAGCATTAAAGGGAAAACTTATTTTTCTAATATTTGTGTTATTTAGATCACGATTCCTTTTGAGTTCAGTTTTACGTTTTATCTTTGATGTATTCTTGTAGAAGAATGCGAGTGACTCTGTTATAACGCTAAGATTATTTTCCAATGTCCGGAATTACACCATATATCCAGACAACAGGGCTAGTTTGCCATTTTTAAGAGATTTATGAGTTATGAGTCAATATATATAACAGGTTCATGTATGAATAGAAAATCGTAACGGTTTGAATTTATTCCGAATTTGATTTTTTTTTTGTCATAATTGACTATAAGCAGTCTGTTTGATTAGTGTAACACTCCTATAAATGAATACAAACCACCAAAACTGTTTAGGATTCTATGCATATATCATTACGCTGTTTTTGTTAAGTGAATATATATACTCAGACATGTCAATGCTGTTAAAACTCTACAAAACAAAGGCGGTGCATTTAATAAAACATTACGTCCTGGTTTGGTAACAGACATGATATCGCTGAGAAAAATTGTAACAGACGGAAATTCTATCGCTGAGAGCAAAACTTGATGATGATTTAGACAGTTCCATTTCTTTCTTTCTGTATTACATGTTGTTATGTAGATTTACATGATATAACTAGTAATCAGTTTGACATGTAGTTTCAGATGACGAAGTAGGACTTCATGATTTCCATATCCCGAGATCACGGTTCCCACGACGTTCGTTGGATCAGCATGGTGAAGATGGACAGCAAGTACGTTTAAGTATATGCGCAGTACACTTATAAAGATACGGATATGTTTTCGTAGTTATGCCGATATGTCTGTTCATTATCAAAACATTTTTGAAGATATACATGTATAGCGTCCATTCACTTTCACTATTGAGGTACCATTGTATCACCTTTGCTCTACGTTTTCAGATTTTACCGTCTAGACAGTACTCTTCATCATCATCCTGGTATAATTTCGACCAGTATGGTTCCCACTTATACACGAAAATGTAAGGTTTAGGAGCGCCCCGGAACTTTGTGACGGCGTCTGTGTTAGACTGGGTACTTCTGTTTATTAGTAACCCGGATGGGTAACAGATGTCCCTCTTGTTTTAACTGTTCAGACGATTATTACAATTTAGAGGTGAATAGTAATCGAATCTCCATTGACGCCTATCGGATTTCTTTTCAACATTTGATATCGTAAATATAGTGGTATTCCTTTTTTGTTTTGAAATGTGATTAAATATTCATCTTCAGAATGCGGATAATAACAATTAAGTTGAGATTATTGTGGTGCTATTTTTGTTACTGTCGAACATGATACAATTCTGTATATGATAATGGATCAAATGTAGGGCTTGTTTGTTTAATAAGATATATTATAGTATCTAATTAGAAAACGAAAGTTGACTATGTCTTCCCACAAATGTATATTGTTTTATACATCATACAACTTTACTTAATGTTTACTATTCCCTCTGTCTCCTGTATGCTCATGCTGAAATACCTAACAGTAAAATATCTAATATTATCTATAGCAAGTTTTGTTTTTACTTTATATCTGACTTCTGTATAAAGGACAGAATAATTCATATCATATATGTTGGATTTGTTGCAGAAATGTTATTAAATTAGCAAATGTTAATTAACGTTTTACTGGTATCGATTTTCTTGCATTATATTGTGTAGCGGAAACCTTCATGGAGAAAAAAAAATTAAAATCTGATCTGCTAAACCCATATGAAACTGACATACGCCCATGCTGTCATATTATTGTAACATTATATACATTTATTACTACTACGACAACTTTAACCGTGTTGTATTATTTCCTGACATAGTATTCGTTGTTACTACTGGGACAACTTTCAAGATCTTGGTCATGTGTAAATGTCATTTCTACAGAAACATGTCAAACAATGATTGCATAAACACCACTGCACTCCCTGTTTACATAGATAGTCTAGGTACCAAAGCAACTAATACACCATGGTCAGTAAATGTCGTAAATACAGAAGCTTCTAGTGCTACAGCAGCCGCACTTACTCCAGAAATATTTACTACTCCTAAAAATGATATCGTCGATACAATGCCAATTGTAAGTGCTTTAATTGTGAAAACATCCGATATTGCTCGTAACTGTAAGCGCTATAAGTATAGAAACATCATGTACTATGTCAACTATTGTGGCTGCAGAAACATTTGTATCCATGTCAACATCTGTAACCACAGAAACATCACACGTCAACGAAGCTGTAGTTTCAACACAAAATCATTCGCCATGCCGGACACCACTGGAAGTGTAGAAATATATGGCACGGCAACTGGCACTCAGGAAACACTTGTTACCAATTGTTAGTATCGGTGTTACTACAACAATCGTAATTGTCTCAGCATATGCCATGGTTGAATCGAAGGGAACTTCAACATCAAATTACGTTACTAGATTTACATTATTTGATTACAATCTGATAGTTTTGTAACTTCCTCAAAATCGTCTTTCAACATTCTACATCACCACGGCGGCTGATTACCAAGCATTATCCATGACATCATCAGCAGCCGAAGTACTCAAACCTTCCTTATCGAATCCAAACTCGCCTACACCACCTGTAGAAAGTAAAGGGTCTACCATAATCCGTGTTACACGTTCAAAATGTTATATTGTTTGACATACATGAGTAACAAAAAGATATTTATGGTTTATGAAGGCATGCAATCAACGTTTTGTTGTATGGATAATATACATGAATAAATTGATTAAAGCATTAACGTCATAATGACGTCACCACTTTTCGGACACTGGCACGACAAGAGGACATTATACAGGAAATAAAAAAAGTTCTTTGTAAGACATAATGATTTTAGTTCTCTGATTCCCCATTTCTCAATAAATCAAATCATTTCTGTGTAAGTATTACCAGAATTGCAGAAAGTAAACACCAACACAAGAAAACGTTGTCCAATTCATAAATTAGGCATAAGAAAATAAGAATAAATCTTCGATACCAATGTTCTCAAATGTCACGGATAATGTCGTTTTGACCGCGTTTTGCAAAAATGTGTCTTTTAACACAATCGTTGCTAAGATTACATATATTATTTTGTTCAACTGCTTTTATGACGAAAAGAACAATTGTGATTGTAGGTTTTCTGCAAATGAAATCTTGGTGCTTTACGTTCTGTATTAAACAATTTTTTTAATGATTAAACTTTGAAGGGGTAGCATACTTTATGAGATACCTTGTACGGCCATATCGTCTCGATGTTCCGGCAATTATTTTGATTACTTATTATCACGTGTATGCAGCGGAGAAGAATTGCTAAATTCCTACATTTATAAATACTTGAGTCGTTATTTACTTCACTTCAACTAGCATAGTATATATGTTATATAGGTTCTTATACCTTTATAGCATATGAAGTGACAATGACACACTATAGCATGTTTGTGTTATGGTTGTAGGCTGATAAATAGGCAATAAAAGGACATTGTGTGGACTGACCTTTCTACATTAATAGAAATTATGAAATAAATGTTTCAGCAGCCATATTATATATCCATAATGTACATAAACATTGACCTCAGTGATTAAATACGTAAATAGTATATTATTTCCATTGTTTTATACTCAGCAATTATTGCTAGATCATATTTTGTCTTATTGAAATCGAAAATTCTTAACTATATTTAAAGACATTTTTTCAGCTACATACCATATAGTTTTATGATAGGGTTATAAAACAATACCCTTGTTACATTCATTAAACCATCATGTATTACGTATGAAGCACTACGGCGTTATATTGTATGAAGCACTGCTGAGTTATCGTGTATGAAGCTCTACTGAGTTATCATGTATGAAGCACTATTGGGTTATCATGTAGGAAGCACTACTGAGTTATCGTGTATGAAGCACTACTGGGTTATCATGTATGAAGCACTACTGGGTTATCATGTATGAAGCACTACTGGGTTATCATGTATGAAGCACTACTGGGTTATCATGTATGAAGCACTACTGGGTTATCATGTATGAAGCACTACTGGGTTATCATGTATGAAGCACTACTGGGTTATCATGTATGAAGCACTACTGGGTTATCATGTATGAAGCACTACTGTGTTGTTGTGTATGAAGCACTACTGAGTTATCGTGTATGAAGCACTACTGTGTTATTGTGTATGAAGCACTACTGAGTTATCGTGTATGAAGCACTACTGTGTTATTGTGTATGAAGCACTACTGAGTTATCGTGTATGAAGCACTACTGAGTTATCATGTATGAAGCACTACTGTGTAATTGTGTATGAAGCACTACTGAGTTATCGTGTATGAAGCACTACTGAGTTGTCAAGTATGAAGCACTACTTAGTTATCATGTATGAAGCACTACTGAGTTATCATGTATGACGCACTGCTGAATTATCATGTATGAAATATTACAGAGTTATCGTGTATGAAGCACTACTGAGTAATCATGCATGAAGCACTACTGAGTTATCGTGTATGAAATAACTTTGAGTTATCGTGTATGAAACACTACTGAGTTATCGTGTATGAAGCACTACTGAGTTATCGTGTATGAAGCACTAATGAGTTATCGTGTATGAAGCACTACTGAGTTATCGTGTATGAAGCACTACTGGGTTATCATGTATGAAGCACTACTGTGTTATTGTGTATGAAGCACTACTGAGTTATCGTGTATGAAGCACTACTGAGTTATCGTGTATGAAGCACTAATGAGTTATTGTGTATGAAGCACTACTGAGTTATCGTGTATGAAGCACTACTGAGTTATCGTGTATGAAGCACTACTGGGTTATCATGTATGAAGCACTAATGAGTTATATTGTAGGAAGCACTACTGAGTTATCGTGTATGAAGCACTACTGAGTTATCATGTATGAAGCACTACTGAGTTATCATGTATGAAGCACTAATGAGTTATCATGTATGAAGCACTGATGATGATATTACAGGTTGTATGCTATGAAGTACAGCTACTAATGAGTTATCATGTATGAACTGACTAATTTCATGTATGTGTTTTGAGTTATCGTGTATGAAACACTACTGAGTTATCATGTTATGAAGCACTACTGAGTTATCGTGTATGAACAAATACCCTAATATCACTCTCGTGTATGAAACACTACTGAGTTATCGTGTATGAAGCACTACTGAGTTATCGTGTATGAAGCACTACTGTTAAATGAGAATAACTTGATATCATATATGTGGATGCAGAAATGTTATTAAATTGAAGCACTACTAGGCAAATGTTAATTAACGTTTTACTGGTATCGATTTTCTTGCATTGTATTGTGTAGCGGAAACCTTCATGGAGAAAAAAAAATTAAAATCTGATCTGCTAAACCCATATGAAACTGACATACGCCCATGCTGTCATATTATTGTAACATTATATACATTTATTACTACTACGACAACTTTAACCGTGTTGTATTATTTCCTGACATAGTATTCGTTGTTACTACTGGGACAACTTTCAAGATCTTGGTCATGTGTAAATGTCATTTCTACAGAAACATGTCAAACAATGATTGCATAAACACCACTGCACTCCCTGTTTACATAGATAGTCTAGGTACCAAAGCAACTAATACACCATGGTCAGTAAATGTCGTAAATACAGAAGCTTCTAGTGCTACAGCAGCCGCACTTACTCCAGAAATATTTACTACTCCTAAAAATGATATCGTCGATACAATGCCAATTGTAAGTGCTTTAATTGTGAAAACATCCGATATTGCTCGTAACTGTAAGCGCTATAAGTATAGAAACATCATGTACTATGTCAACTATTGTGGCTGCAGAAACATTTGTATCCATGTCAACATCTGTAACCACAGAAACATCACACGTCAACGAAGCTGTAGTTTCAACACAAAATCATTCGCCATGCCGGACACCACTGGAAGTGTAGAAATATATGGCACGGCAACTGGCACTCAGGAAACACTTGTTACCAATTGTTAGTATCGGTGTTACTACAACAATCGTAATTGTCTCAGCATATGCCATGGTTGAATCGAAGGGAACTTCAACATCAAATTACGTTACTAGATTTACATTATTTGATTACAATCTGATAGTTTTGTAACTTCCTCAAAATCGTCTTTCAACATTCTACATCACCACGGCGGCTGATTACCAAGCATTATCCATGACATCATCAGCAGCCGAAGTACTTAAGCCTTCCTTATCGAATCCAAACTCGCCTACACCACCTGTAGAAAGTAAAGGGTCTACCATAATCCGTGTTACACGTTCAAAATGTTATATTGTTTGACATACATGAGTAACAAAAAGATATTTATGGTTTATGAAGGCATGCAATCAACGTTTTGTTGTATGGATAATATACATGAATAAATTGATTAAAGCATTAACGTCATAATGACGTCACCACTTTTCGGACACTGGCACGACAAGAGGACATTATACAGGAAATAAAAAAAGTTCTTTGTAAGACATAATGATTTTAGTTCTCTGATTCCCCATTTCTCAATAAATCAAATCATTTCTGTGTAAGTATTACCAGAATTGCAGAAAGTAAACACCAACACAAGAAAACGTTGTCCAATTCATAAATTAGGCATAAGAAAATAAGAATAAATCTTCGATACCAATGTTCTCAAATGTCACGGATAATGTCGTTTTGACCGCGTTTTGCAAAAATGTGTCTTTTAACACAATCGTTGCTAAGATTACATATATTATTTTGTTCAACTGCTTTTATGACGAAAAGAACAATTGTGATTGTAGGTTTTCTGCAAATGAAATCTTGGTGCTTTACGTTCTGTATTAAACAATTTTTTTAATGATTAAACTTTGAAGGGGTAGCATACTTTATGAGATACCTTGTACGGCCATATCGTCTCGATGTTCCGGCAATTATTTTGATTACTTATTATCACGTGTATGCAGCGGAGAAGAATTGCTAAATTCCTACATTTATAAATACTTGAGTCGTTATTTACTTCACTTCAACTAGCATAGTATATATGTTATATAGGTTCTTATACCTTTATAGCATATGAAGTGACAATGACACACTATAGCATGTTTGTGTTATGGTTGTCGGCTGATAAATAGGCAATAAAAGGACATTGTGTGGACTGACCTTTCTACGTCAATAGAAATTATGAAATAAATGTTTCAGCAGCCATATTATATATCCATAATGTACATAAACATTGACCTCAGTGATTAAATACGTAAATAGTATATTATTTCCATTGTTTTATACTCAGCAATTATTGCTAGATCATATTTTGTCTTATTGAAATCGAAAATTCTTAACTATATTTAAAGACATTTTTTCAGCTACATACCATATAGTTTTATGATAGGGTTATAAAACAATACTCTTGTTACATTCATTAAACCATCATGTATTACGTATGAAGCACTACGGCGTTATATTGTATGAAGCACTGCTGAGTTATCGTGTATGAAGCCTACTGACTGAGTTATCATGTATGAAGCACTATTGGGTTATCATGTAGGAAGCACTACTGAGTGTATGAGCACTACTGGGTTATCATGTATGAAGCACTACTATCTGGTATTATCATGTATCATATGAAGCACTACTGGGTTATCATGTATGAAGCACTACTGGTTATCATGTATGAAGCACTACTGGGTTATCATGTATGAAGCACTACTGGGTTGTTGTGTATGAAGCACTACTGAGTTATCGTGTATGAAGCACTACTGTGTTATTGTGTATGAAGCACTACTGAGTTATCGTGTATGAAGCACTACTGTGTTATTGTGTATGAAGCACTACTGAGTTATCGTGTATGAAGCACTACTGAGTTATCATGTATGAAGCACTACTGTGTAATTGTGTATGAAGCACTACTGAGTTATCGTGTATGAAGCACTACTGAGTTGTCAAGTATGAAGCACTACTTAGTTATCATGTATGAATCACTACTGAGTTATCATATATGAAGCACTGCTGAATTTCATGTATGAAATATTACAGAGGTATCGTGTATGAAGCACTACTGAGTAATCATGCATGAAGCACTAATGAGTTATCGTGTATGAAACAACTTTGAGTTATCGTGTATGAAACACTACTGAGTTATCGTGTATGAAGCACTACTGAGTTATCGTGTATGAAGCACTAATGAGTTATCGTGTATGAAGCACTACTGAGTTATCGTGTATGAAGCACTACTGGGTTATCATGTATGAAGCACTACTGTGTTATTGTGTATGAAGCACTACTGAGTTATCGTGTATGAAGCACTACTGAGTTATCGTGTATGAAGCACTAATGAGTTATCGTGTATGAAGCACTACTGAGTTATCGTGTATGAAGCACTACTGAGTTATCGTGTATGAAGCACTACTGGGTTATCATGTATGAAGCACTAATGAGTTATATTGTAGGAAGCACTACTGAGTTATCGTGTATGAAGCACTACTGAGTTATCATGTATGAAGCACTACTGAGTTATCATGTATGAAGCACTACTGAGTTATCATGTATGAAGCACTGCTGAATTTCATGTATGAAATATTACAGAGTTATCGTGTATGAAGCACTACTGAGTAATCATGCATGAAGCACTAATGAGTTATCGTGTATGAAACAACTTTGAGTTATCTTGTATGAAACACTACTGAGTTATCGTGTATGAAGCACTACTGAGTTATCGTGTATGAATCACTAATGAGTTATCGTGTATGAAGCACTAATGAATTATCGTGTATGAAGCACTAATGAGTTATCGTGTATGAAGCACTACTGAGTTTTCATGTATGAAGCACTGCTGAATTATCATGTATGAAATATTACAGAGTTATCGTGTATGAAGCACTACTGAGTAATCATGCATGAAGCACTACTGAGTTATCGTGTATGAAACACTACTGAGTTTTCATGTATGAAGCACTGCTGAATTATCATGTATGAAATATTACAGAGTTATCGTGTATGAAACAACTTTGAGTTATCGTGTATGGAGCACTACTGAGTTATCGTGTATGAAGCATTAATGAGTTAACGTGTTTGAAACATTACTTTGAGTTTTCGTGTAGTGCATATAGTTAGATTTGTTGATTTTTGTGATTAATGGTCTTCCTGATTTTTATATGAATTACGAATGTACAGCAGGTTTCATGTACAATTTATGTCCAGAATATATGGAAAAATAGTTACTTTGGGAATTATATGTTAATATGTTACTAGCTTTATTTAGGATAAAGATGTACTGTACTTCAAATTTATAACAAAAATAGTAAACAGTGTTTGTACTTAAGACTAGTAATGTAGGCTTAAAACTATGTCGCCTTTGCTAAGATAAGTGAGTGCTACTGTCCATACACTGCTCAAAATATATATACAGCCTGTTGTAAATAACTCAGCTATATAGTTTGCCCTCTACGTTTAATTCTAAATAAACCCTTACACACTATAAATTATAGAAGAGATGCCGAGTTCTAAAGGTAGATATTAGTAACTTTATACGTTTTACAAGTACGTTTTTTTTCGCCCAGTGTGTTCTTGGGAGTATTTTTCTGTTTATGCGACGATCAATTTCTTTTAGATATAATTTCTTCTGCCCGATATATACCTTACCAGATCAGTAGCATACCTATGATAGGTGTTTGCGTGTATCTATGGATGTTAATATATGATAATGATGGCAACAGTCTGGGTACGTCTATACTTGGATTTGCATATTAATTAATGTAAATATATATTTGCATGATATAATTTACCACCGCCATTTGCAAGATAAGGTCAAATAGACTCGGTGTGTATATTTTTTTAATCTGGTAAAACAAACGTTCCTTGTGCATGCGATATACACACGTTTTAAGAATATAGTTATGTTCAGGTACGCATAAGAAGTGGTATATAGGCATACCAAATATCACTATTTTAAACGGAGTCTAAAACCTTATAGAACCGACGGAACAAACCGTTATGTTACATATTTAGTCGACGCAATTACGACAGGAAGTTGTCCTGACCATAGAGCGTGAGACAGTATGTTTCCGTGTTAACTAGGACTAGAATGATTTATAACTGGGTACAAAGTTAATACCTTTATGTCCCCATCGCTACAGACAAGATATTTGTGTTTACCGAGAGTTCTAAATCATGTCATATAGCGATATCTAAACTAATAAAGGCGTCAACGTGTACCAATAAACCGAGGGTGTTTATAAACTGTAGGTAGACTGATGGGTATACGGTGTATCCTTTGTATAACCAGATACTGAGGTGTGTCAGAGTAAATTATTGTAATTAATGTAGGATAAAAAGATGTCTGGTGAACTTCACCATTGGATTTTCGCTTCTAAAAGATTGACGTTGTGACGGTTTATCCGATAATCCAGCAAATTGTGGAAATTATTTTCCTCTTGGTGAGTGTCATTATATTGCAGATAATCCAGAAATGGTGGAAATTGGTTTCCTTTTGGTGAGTTTGTGAGTCTCATTACATATATCCGTAGTCGTATCCCTGAAATAGATAGGCAAGCGTAAGCGTAGTTACGAACTTAATGGCCGATGACCTCTGTTAAATTCGTTAAATTCAATTTTGTGTCGAATAATATTGAATGTTGATAATACTTACTTAACATTATATCCTGTATCGAAATGCTATTGAGTTTTCTCCTATATGTATAAGCATTAGATGAAATGTAAAAGTTGTGAATAACAACTTGGTACAACTCAAATATACTGAGTACAGCAATCAATTAAATAAAACGTTTTAATTACAGTGAAGAAGAATTAATATGACGTTTCTCCGAAAATGGCTGATTTTTATTGGGATGGCTGCAGTCAACGCTTTAGGTATGAAGCCAATTGACCTTTGTTAAGACATCACAAATAAAATATAAGTGTAATCGAAAGAATACAATCTAATTTCCATCTACTGCCGTTACTTTAAACCAGGTTACCTAACTGAAATAAAGAAAATACCAAGGTTATGTTTGGACTACGCATGTCAAGTGGGTTTTTTCTCAATACTGTACAAGTTATATATTGAGATTATCTGCATGAGTTGATATAGAATGAAACTGATTTACAAAATAGATTAATAATTTGACTAGATAACAGGCCGATGTTTTAATTGATAGATGATAAATTCCTGTACATATTCCTTCTTTAATAGATTGTCCCCAAGGAGATAATGGTATTTTCCATAAGTATAAAGTTGCACAGGAAGGCAGTAGTCTGACGATGACTTGTTTTTTTCTCGTGTCTGCTGACTGTGGACCAATATCATGGGAATGGGATCCAGACCAACCAATTGTACCATCGTCTAGGATACAGATACATGACGTTACCAATAGTACAGGGCTGTATTCTTCACTTTACATCAATCCGGTATCCAGACGAGACGCCGGTACGTCATTCAAATTACATAACAATGATTTAGGAATACATCCAAATGACAAAAAGTGAAGAATGTTTTAAAAGTAAATCAAGCGACAGGATTCATGTTGAAGATTTATCATTGTTAAGTTCTCTGTGTTAACATTCCTCATTATGATTATGCTGATTTACCAAATCTAATGTCCGCTTCATTAGTGGGTGCAAAGATACCAATTATTCAAATGCGGATGCATTATCTCAAAACAATACAGGAATAACATGTGAACTAAATTGAAATATAAGCCTGAATATTTATTTGACGAATGTCCCTTTAGTACATTAATCTATGATAAGATTCAAACACATACTTTTAAGCATTCAGCGTGGTAAATGAAGAAGAGGCTATATACAGTTCTTAGATTAGAAACTAAACCTTTCCTGTGTTGTCTATATATTCCTTGTGTTCCTATGTTTTTGAATGATATAAGTAAAAACTAAAATATCTGATTCGCCTAGTGTTTCCAACATTTGGCATGTGATCATTTGTCTTTAAATTTAGATCATAATGGGTAACTTGTCCATATCCTTAAACGCCAAAACACGTTATTTTCTTAGAAGGTATATTTATATACATAGTTTTAGTTTCTTGTCTTTATTTACTATGACTCCAGGTTGGAAATTTTGCTTTGTTCGAAGCGGAGCAGCGTTTTCTACGGAGCTTTTTGTAAATCCATTGCCTGTGTTAGAAATGACCCCTTTGTTCAAGGCCGCAGAAGAAGGAACTAACGTCATTATAACTTGTAAAATTACAAATTATTACTCTCGAATCCACCCTGTCACATTCAAGTGGTGTCGTGGTTCCAATTTAATTCCAAGTAAGGATTCTTTGTTTTTGTTTTAGTCTCTAGTAACATTTCAATCAATGACGTCAAAACCTGAAGATATATATGTATATCCAAATGTAAATAATATTTGGTTTCTCTTTTTTAAGAACAAGTTACATCATTTAATATTGTATGACAGTTACCTAAACACGTACAGTGGAGAAAAGGTTGACGATATCATGCTTATATTTCAAGGTTTCCATATTTTGAATGCACGATTGTCATTTCAAAGCAGTACATCACAAGTCTTTATGGAGAGCAAAGAATTTCTTAAATTCATTAGGCATTACACAAATCAAACTTATTCCTGTGATTGCAGATAATGCACACCATGATGTAAATGGCATTTCAACGCTTCACTTGGTAAGCGTTACATTTGAGGACAGTGGAGAATACAGATGCGGTCTACAAGGCTACGACGGCGAATGCTCAAACATGACTCACGTCATGAGATTAGAAGTATATAGCAAAACAGGTAACAACCAAAACAGTATTGATCTTATCGGCATATTATTGATATTTTGTTCGGCATAAATGCATTTGGCTTTTACCTATCAATACACATACTTATATAAATGTACGTAATGAAAGTTTCATTTACTAAACACCTATCGTCAAGCTACATAATAATTACGAATTTGTCAAAATCAAGCTGTCAAAATGCAGTTAATCTAATATAAGATCTTAGGAAAGAAATGTAGTAGTATTATCAAAATAGACAACAAACGTCTTTTTAAAAAAAATTCAGGAACAACATTTTGTAAAGAAGAAATTGATATCAATACGGGCCTTACTTGGACGTCAACACCTGCTGGAACGACAACTACACAACCATGTGGTCTTCCTAGCTATACAGGTACGATATATCATCATACAGATAATATCTAATGATTTGAATTGTAATGATTTCTAAATAAATTCCCACAATGACAGAGATCATGCATAGAAAAGTTATTCCACTAAAAATTAAAATAAATAAAAACTATGGAAAGCAACACATATCATTATAATGATTTTCAACCAGTCACATATTAAAGCAGCAAGTTATAAATGTGCATTTTCGATTAAAATATAAGGAAGACATGGGTTGCTTATTATTTGGAATATTTTCGTTACGTTTTATTCATTTGTGTGGATATTTGGTTTTGGGAAACATTTGAAATCTTGCGAATGCAAACCATGTAGAGCTACAGACCGACTTTATGTACAATACTTTTAGCTATAGGTTAGACACATCGGACAGTTCAAGTGGGTGGGATTTATGGAATCATTCACACTCTTTGGGGTTAGGCAGGAGAATCTCAATCCAAGGGGTGAGATTATAAAGTTGTCACAAACAAGGCTTTGCTGAGGGTCTGACAGTTTAAGAAACTTATCTGGATTGTCGAGATCTCTTTTCTCAATCCTAAGAGGATGAATGATTCTTTTTCTTTTACTCAGTGCTCTAATAAACTTGTTACTTATACAAGCGAGGATGACGTGACCTCAATGAATTTTCCTCGTTGCCGTCGTTGTGACGTCTTTTCATTGTTTTCGGGACGTTATAATACTGTTATCGCGACTACATGATACTGTTGTCATCATGTCATACAATTATTGAGCACGTGCAAAGATCTGATGTTGCTTGTATTAACTCTAGGGTGAGATAGCGAATCATCTTATCCCAAACAGGGACATCCACAGTTTTACAACGGTGTGTGATTTAATGGATAATAACCCTAGAAATGTAGTGACCCACGGTTTGTATTGGAATTTCAGGTACTACACGGCGTGTGTGTGGAGTGGATGGTGTGTGGGGTGTACCCGTCACAATAGAATGTGTCAGACAGGAGATCAGCTCGGCACTGGATGACGTATGCTACATTAATTTAAAACAATCATTATCATCATGACTGTTGTATACCTGTATAATGTATTTTTTTATTGACTTTTACATTCCAATATTCAGTCACTTATCACTACTTCTATTTAAAGATGCTCCTCCGCTGATAAATGGTATTTCTCCTCTATCAAAAACAGGAACAGACGAATTAGTATTTTTCTTCTTCAGTTGCAAAACCATTACCACCATTTTTGAGCTTCTAATTTTACATCAAGATAAAAATATTAAAAACAATTAATTGCATCTCGAACAAAAAAATCCATGGCACTATGCCCATTATGGAATGAAGAACTGTTTGCGCATGCATCAAAAGCAAAATGAATTATTTTATATATTTTGGGGGGGTTAATTAGACATATATATACACACAATTAAACACTAATTACTGTTCAAGTGATGAGTGTCATTTATGCTCTGTCGGCGGTGGAGCATCTTTAAGATACCGAATGAAATATTGCATATTAGCCGATTTCATTAAACTCTTTAATTTACAATTTGCATATGTCTTTTTAGTATTTCCAAAATTGTTTAAATATATGTTTACTCTTTATTGCCTTCTTGGAAATTTTTCTCCTCAGCTTATATATCTCGAGACTACACCCGGAAATACAGAAACAGTCCTTGAGAATGTCATATCCGGTATATCAAATGTAACCGACACCGTCACATTGACCTCTGGTGACCTCAAAACTACAACAGCAGTCCTAGAAAAGATAGTGAATATTATAACAGAGACTACTGAAAATGTCAGCGTCAGTGAGAAGGTAAACAAAATACTTCGGAATACATTTTTAGACATTATTTTTAGAAATTTCAACAAATAATTCTTAATGAGGGTTAATTATGGCATCGTTTTTAACATTGTTCCTGTTAGAGAAATGTCTTATACGTAATGGGAAACAACTGTAAAGATGATATAGAACACGTTTTAGGTAACACATTATGTTCTTTGATATTACATCAACATTTTAACATCTCGGTACTCTTTGATGCTCAATATCAACAGGAGAGATAAGTTATCAGTAGATAATTCACTTAATTAAATAACACACGTGAACATTTTGTCAATTTTGTTTATACATGCACTTCATTTATTTTCTATATTTTTAACAGAAATTTGTCGGTATCATCGACGACATTCTGTCAGGAGAATATAAGAACGCTTGGACTGAAGTAAATGATCAGGTAAAAGGGAAGAACAACACTGGTTTTGGATGACTTAAATGTGCTGCAAGAACAGAGAGCAACTTCTCGTTTCAGTAATGCCAAGACTTTTACACTTGTCAATATCATTAATTCACGCGACATGATCATGGCGTACCTTGTAAATGGCGTCAACAATTTGTAGCATGAAAATGATTTGTTCGTTATACGCTTCTAATAGCTTTCTTTCGTTCATTTCTTCATATTTTATATGCGTAGAAAATAAAATAGCAACCTTCTTGATGACTAGCAAATATCAAAAAGTAGTCGCTTTCTAACGTCAAAGGAAAATATGTGCTGTTGAGGCAAAAGCAGAAACATGGAATTTTACTTTTAGATGCCAACATTCCACTTAGTTATTTCTATATTTCAATGTTTATATTATGATCATATAGCATGAAAAAACAACAAAGTAATATAGTGCGCGTTGTATTTTTTTACCAAGAGTTTGGATCCTATAGTTGGCCACCTGATGAAAATTGTTGAGGGCTTTGGATCTGCTGTCGGTCCGTCACTCACTATAGATCGTCCAATAGTAGTGAACGGGGATAATCTGGGTAAGTAGGCATAACATTTATACATAATGTCAGTTGTATCTGTCTCTGGTATGTATTCATATATAATTATCTTAACGATAAATGTATTCTGAAATCTGTTCAATTCAATGGGATTCTAATCTAATAGCCTGCTATATCAACAAATTAATAAACCAACAATCAAAAGATGGTTTGGAATGCAAGCAGCCAAGAGTACATACTTCTATTCTTGTAGATTTGAAGTTCAGTAGACTGAATGTAACATCACCCAAAATAACGTTCTATCCGGAAAAAACAATAAACGGTTCTGATGTTGGTGTTTCCCTGAACCCTGACTCAGTACTGGAAGGTATGTAATAATCAAAACGATGAGTAATGGTTAGTTGTATAATTGTCATTAGAAACACATTTTGTCTAATGCTTGACTAATTTCATTTATTGAATAAAATATAAAATAAAAATATCTTCAGATCATCTGTCATCTGAACATGTTTCGGTCTGAACTCAAGTTATGTTATCTGGTATCAATGTATCAGTGTCTAATAGAATGTGTTATTTCCCTAGCATTCTTACTCATGTAGCATTTACTTTGTTTTACGTAACTAAAGAGAAAAAAATATTTTGTGTAATAACGGTAAGCAATAAAGAATTATTATTTTTTTATCCTACAATATTTTCAGGAAATATCACCTACACGGCTGTCTATTACAGAACGATTTCCAACCTGCTGCCACAAAGTGAAAAGTAAATATATTTAAAATTCGTTTACAATTTAGCAGTGGAGATTTTAATAATTGTTTATATACAATGCATATGAAATAGCAAAACTTTAACTGATGCTAAACGGACAGTTTAGAAGAGATTGCGTCGCAATAAAAATGCTTTCTCGTTAAATGGGCTCATTAAATCAAAACCATATATGCATGTAATATAAGAGAAATTACAAACTTGAATTTATGCATCAATAATAATTTCACATGTGCTTCATATCATGTAAAATGCGATGCTAATACATTGTCTATACAGATGTCAATTAACACTTACAAGACGCTGTTATAATTACAATATCAGTTAACAAACATATCTAAATAATTTGATTACCATTGCAGCCATCATGGGCATCCTGAAGTAGCTTCCGAGGTTATCGCCCTTTCTATTGGATCCCAGAAGGACATGCGACATCTGACATCACCTGTTATTCTTACCTTTGATACAGAAAAGTTAAAACAAACGGTGAATTTTACTGCTGAAAAGTTAAAACAAACGGTGAATTTTACTGCTGAAAAGTTAAAACAAACGGTGAATTTTACTGCTGAAAAGTTAAAATAAACGGTAGAATTTTACTGCTTTTTGAAAAAAAATCATCTAAAAGCAATCCCTGTTGAAGAGTTAAAACCTGAATACCTTTACTATCTTGTGAATTATTCGTAGAATACCCGACAGATCTGTTTCATCTTTCAAAATCGAGGTTTTGTAATAAAAACAAAATGTTTGCCAGAAAAGTTATGTAAAAAAAAAAGAATTTCTAATTCAAGGCATACATGTGATGTCTATAAATTAAAACATTGTTCAGAATTATTGTTCGAATGGTTACTCATTGTTGTATTATTGAAATACTTTTTTGCTTCAAATACACGAACTGGACTGTCAAATTGTTTATCACATGAGCTTAATTAATTTTTATTAGCATAATTATTGTTGACTGTGACTATCGTCATGAATCATTGTAGTGTCATCAATATATGTTTTCTTCAGAATAACCTTTCTGGGGATCTGAGGACGAGGTGTGTGTTCTGGGATTTCGAAACAAAACAGTGAGTTTATTCTTATCTAACTCTCAGAATTTATGGAAATAACATTAAGTAAAAAATAACTTTAAGTAAAAACAATAACACATATTTCATAAGTTGCATAAGCAGAAAAAAACCTTTTTTTTTCAAAAATATTATTTTATTCAGTAATACATGTAAATAACAATACATTTCCCATTCGCATATCTAGGGCTCTCATTCAATTTCCATATTTGTTATATTTCAGATCAAATTTATCTCACTCTTCTCTCTTACCTAATAACAGATGTATAAAGAATTTCAATCATTCGTCTCATCCACTCAAAAAAAATATATGCAATGAAGCTGATTTAATTAATTTCCACAACAGTTTAAAAATATATCAAGGGAGACAACTGTTACATAAAATAGTCAGAAGGGAGACTTTCATTCCGTTTCATTCTAATATTCTGGGAAAAAAAACAAACACATTTACTAATAAGGAACACAAGATTCACCTTAACTTGACCCACTCTCTGCATCTTTTATCTTTTTAGAAAAAAAAACTTTGGTGTCGATTTATCACTGCCTTTTGTTTTAGTCAGAACCAGATTCTCATTACACATTACACGTGGTTTCCTTTCCATCAGGTCCCCGGCCTGGTCCAGTGATGGGTGCAGACTAGTAAACGACAGCTGTCACTGTGATCACCTCACTAACTTCGCCGTACTTATGAGTCCAATACTAGTTCTGGTAGGTAGAGTGTTAGCCTGATTAGATGGTAGAGGTGCAATTATGTGTACCTTAATGTTTTTATACTTTGTACTGTACACTGTACATAATTTACAGGTGGTTCATTTATTATAGGTTCAATCATATCATGGAGAGTGGCAAAGTAATTGTTAGTCCTATAAATTTTGGAAAGTTCGATTTTGTTAAGAGTTTGTTACGTGGCATTTATTAGTTTTCCAAGGTTAAAATCGGTCATCTTGGGTCGTAATCAGATTTTAATATCTAGGGAAGTGGATGCAAACCCAACCTATTTATCATCATTTCAAGCATTGCACATGTTTGAATATTAATTATACATTGAGCACACGTCACATCAATTTGAATAACACATGTATTGATAGGATGACCTGGTACTGATCAGCTTGGAAAAAATCTCCATAATTGGCTGTAGTATATCGGTGGCGGGAACAGTCTTGACCATACTGACCTACCTAGTGTTGTGGAGGTGAGTCTTGACCATACTGACCTACCTAGTGTTGTGGAGGTGAGTCTTGACCATACTGACCTACCTAGTGTTGTGGAGGTGAGTCTTGACCATACTGACCTACCTAGTGTTGTGGAGGTGAGTCTTGACCATACTGACCTACCTAGTGTTGTGGAGGCGAGTCTTGACCATACTGACCTACCTAGTGTTATGGAGGTGAGTCTTGACCATACTGACCTACCTAGTGTTGTGGAGGTGAGTCTTGACCATACTGACCTACCTAGTGTTGTGGAGGTGAGTCTTGACCATACTGACCTACCTAGTGTTGTGGAGGGTCTGCCTATGACTACAGTTTGTGAGGTAGTCTTGACCATACTGACCTACCTAGTGTTGTGGAGGTGAGTCTTGACCATACTGACCTACCTAGTGTTGTGGAGGTGAGTCTTGACCATACTGACCTACCTAGTGTTGTGGAGGTAAGTCTTGACCATACTGACCTACCTAGTGTTGTGGAGGTGAGTCTTGACCATACTGACCTACCTAGTGTTGTGGAGGTGAGTCTTGACCATACTGACCTACCTATAGTGTTGTGGAGGTGAGTCTTGACCATACTGACCTACCTATAGTGTTGTGGAGGTGGGTCTTGACCATACTGACCTACCTAGTGTTGTGGAGGTAAGTCTTGACCATACTGACCTACCTATAGTGTTGTGGAGGTGAGTCTTGACCATACTGACCTACCTAGTGTTGTGTGGAGGTGAGTCTTGTGGAGGTAAGTCTTGACCATACTGACCTACCTAGTGTTGTGGAGGTGAGTCTTGACCATACTGACCTACCTATAGTGTTGTGGAGGTGAGTCTTGACCATACTGACCTACCTAGTGTTGTGGAGGTGAGTCTTGACCATACTGACCTACCTAGTGTTGTGGAGGTGAGTCTTGACCATACTGACCTACCTAGTGTTGTGGAGGTGAGTCTTGACCATACTGACCTACCTAGTGTTGTGGAGGTGAGTCTTGACCATACTGACCTACCTAGTGTTGTGGAGGTGAGTCTTGACCATACTGACCTACCTAGTGTTGTGGAGGTAAGTCTTGACCATACTGACCTACCTAGTGTTTGTGGAGGTGAGTCTTGACCATACTGACCTACCTAGTGTTGTGGAGGTGAGTCTTGACCATACTGACCTACCTAGTGTTGTGGAGGTGAGTCTTGACCATACTGACCTACCTAGTGTTGTGGAGGTGAGTCTTGACCATACTGACCTACCTAGTGTTGTGGAGGTGAGTCTTGACCATACTGACCTACCTAGTGTTGTGGAGGTGAGTCTTGACCATACTGACCTACCTAGTGTTGTGGAGGTGAGTCTTGACCATACTGACCTACCTAGTGTTGTGGAGGTGGGTCTTGACCATACTGACCTACCTAGTGTTGTGGAGGTAAGTCTTGACCATACTGACCTACCTATAGTGTTGTGGAGGTGAGTCTTGACCATACTGACCTACCTGACATACTGACCTACCTAGTGTTGTGGAGGTGAGTCTTGACCATACTGACCTACCTAGTGTTGTGGAGGTGAGTCTTGACCATACTGACCTACCTAGTGTTGTGGAGGTGAGTCTTGACCATACTGACCTACCTAGTGTTGTGGAGGTGAGTCTTGACCATACTGACCTACCTAGTGTTGTGGAGGTGAGTCTTGACCATACTGACCTTCCTAGTGTTGTGGAGGTGGGTCTTGACCATACTGACCTACCTAGTGTTGTGGAGGTGAGTCTTGACCATACTGACCTACCTAGTGTTGTGGAGGTGAGTCTTGACCATACTGACCTACCTAGTGTTGTGGAGGTGAGTCTTGACCATACTGACCTACCTAGTGTTGTGGAGTGAGTCTTGACCATACTGACCTACCTAGTGTTTTGTGGAGGTGAGTCTTGACCATACTGACCTACCTAGTGTTGTGGAGGTGAGTCTTGACCATACTGACCTACCTAGTGTTGTGGAGGTGAGTCTTGACCATACTGACCTACCTAGTGTTGTGGAGGTGAGTCTTGACCATACTGACCTACCTAGTGTTGTGGAGGTGAGTCTTGACCATACTGACCTACCTAGTGTTATGGAGGTGAGTCTTGACCATACTGACCTACCTAGTGTTGTGGAGGTGAGTCTTGACCATACTGACCTACCTAGTGTTGTGGAGGTGAGTCTTGACCATACTGACCTACCTAGTTGTTGTGGAGGTAAGTCTTGACCATACTGACCTACCTAGTGTTTGTGGAGGTGAGTCTTGACCATACTGACCTACCTAGTGTTGTGGAGGTGAGTCTTGACCATACTGACCTACCTAGTGTTGTGGAGGTAAGTCTTGACCATACTGACCTACCTAGTGTTGTGGAGGTGAGTCTTGACCATACTGACCTACCTAGTGTTGTGGAGGTAAGTCTTGACCATACTGACCTACCTAGTGTTGTGGAGGTGAGTCTTGACCATACTGACCTACCTAGTGTTGTGGAGGTGAGTCTTGACCATACTGACCTACCTAGTGTTGTGGAGGTGAGTCTTGACCATACTGACCTACCTATAGTGTTGTGGAGGTGAGTCTTGACCATACTGACCTACCTAGTGTTGTGGAGGTGAGTCTTGACCATACTGACCTACCTAGTGTTGTGGAGATGAGTCCTGACCATACTGACCTACCTAGTGTTATGGAGGTGAGTCTTGAGTCTTGACCATACTGACCTACCTAGTGTTGTGGAGGTGAGTCTTGACCATACTGACCTACCTAGTGTTTTGGAGGTGAGTCTTGACCATACTGACCTACCTAGTGTTGTGGAGGTGAGTCTTGACCATACTGACCTACCTAGTGTTTGTGGAGGTGAGTCTTGACCATACTGACCTACCTAGTGTTATGGAGGTAAGTCTTGACCATACTGACCTACCTAGTGTTGTGGAGGTAGGTCTTGACCATACTGACCTACCTAGTGTTGTGGAGGTGAGTCTTGACCATACTGACCTACCTAGTGTTGTGGAGGTGAGTCTTGACCATACTGACCTACCTACCTACCTATAGTGTTGTGGAGGTGAGTCTTGACCATACTGACCTACCTAGTGTTGTGGAGGTGGGTCTTGACCATACTGACCTACCTAGTGTTGTGGAGGTAAGTCTTGACCATACTGACCTACCTATAGTGTTGTGGAGGTGAGTCTTGACCATACTGACCTACCTAGTGTTGTGGAGGTGAGTCTTGACCATACTGACCTACCTAGTGTTGTGGAGGTGAGTCTTGACCATACTGACCTACCTAGTGTTGTGGAGGTGAGTCTTGACCATACTGACCTACCTAGTGTTATGGAGGTGAGTCTTGACCATACTGACCTACCTAGTGTTGTGGAGGTGAGTCTTGACCATACTGACCTACCTAGTGTTATGGAGGTGAGTCTTGACCATCTTGACCATACTGACCTATAGTGTTGTGGAGGTGAGTCTTGACCATACTGACCTACCTAGTGTTGTGGAGGTGGGTCTTGACCATACTGACCTACCTAGTGTTGTGGAGGTAAGTCTTGACCATACTGACCTACCTAGTGTTGTGGAGGTGAGTCTTGACCATCTTGACCATACTGACCTACCTAGTGTTGTGGAGGTGAGTCTTGACCATACTGACCTACCTAGTATTTCGGAGGTGAGTCTTGACCATACTGACCTACCTAGTTTGTTGGAGGTGAGTCTTGACCATACTGACCTACCTAGTGTTGTGGAGGTGAGTCTTGACCATACTGACCTACCTAGTGTTGTGGAGGTGAGTCTTGACCATACTGACCTACCTAGTGTTGTGGAGGTGAGTCTTGACCATACTGACCTACCTAGTGTTGTGGAGGTGAGTCTTGACCATACTGACCTACCTAGTGTTGTGGAGGTGAGTCTTGACCATACTGACCTACCTAGTGTTGTGGAGGTGAGTCTTCTTGACCCTAGTGTTGTGGAGGTGAGTCTTGACCATACTGACCTTCCTAGTGTTGTGGAGGTGAGTCTTGACCATACTGACCTACCTAGTGTTGTGGAGGTGAGTCTTGACCATACTGACCTACCTATAGTGTTGTGGAGGTGAGTCTTGACCATACTGACCTACCTAGTGTTGTGGAGGTGAGTCTTGACCATATGACCTATTTTGGATACTTGACCATACTGACCTACCTAGTATTGTGGAGGTGAGTCTTGACCATACTGACCTACCTAGTGTTGTGGAGGTGAGTCTTGACCATACTGACCTACCTAGTGTTTGGAGGTGAGTCTTGACCATACTGACCTACCTAGTGTTATGGAGGTGAGTCTTGACCATACTGACCTACCTAGTGTTGTGGAGGTGAGTCTTGACCATACTGACCTACCTAGTGTTATGGAGGTGAGTCTTGACCATACTGACCTACCTAGTGTTGTGGAGGTGAGTCTTGACCATACTGACCTACCTAGTGTTATGGAGGTGAGTCTTGACCATCTTGTTTGAGTTCTTGACCATACTGACCTATCTAGTGTTGTGTGGAGGTAGTCTTGATCATACTGACCTACCTAGTGTTATGGAGGTGAGTCTTGACCATACTGACCTACCTAGTGTTGTGGAGGTGAGTCTTGACCATACTGACCTACCTAGTGTTATGGAGGTGAGTCTTGACCATACTGACCTACCTAGTTTTGTGGAGGTGAGTCTTGACCATACTGACCTACCTAGTGTTGTGGAGGTAAGTCTTGATCATACTGACCTAACTAGTGTTATGGAGGTGAGTCTTGACCATACTGACCTACCTAGTTTTGTGGAGATAAGTCTTGACCATACTGCTCTACCTAGTTTTGTGGAGGTGAGTCTTGACCATACTGACCTACCTAGTGTTGTGGAGGTAAGTCTTGATCATACTGACCTAACTAGTGTTATGGAGGTGAGTCTTGACCATACTGACCTACCTAGTTTTGTGGAGATAAGTCTTGACCATACTGCTCTACCTAGTTTTGTGGAGGTAAGTCTTGAACCTACTAACCAACCTAGTGTAATGGCGTTGAGTCTTGGCCATACTGACCTACCTAGTGTTATTGATGTCAGTATTGACCATACTGACTTACTTGGTGTTATGGGGGTGAGTATTGACCTTACTGACCATTCTTTGTGTTCTGGAGGTAAGTCTTGCCCATACTGACTTACTTACTGTTATGGAAGTGAGTGCTAACGTCACAGGAAAGGCACTGCTCTGAATATGAAAACTATGCCTCGACCATACTAACATATACCACTCTGTGGGCCGGTTGTCTTAAACTACGCAATGCCACAGCAATATAATAAATCAAGCATTAATGTTACTATTTTTTAAATTCATAGTGGTATGAAATTAATTTGGAAACTGTGTGAATCCGCGTAGTTAAAAATAGTAACATCAATGCTTATAATTATTTTTTCAGACTTCTTTATAACAGAAAATACGTTTAAACGTACGCCTCTATTGATTTTCCAATGGATGATTTTTTTCTAAATCAATACGCAACGTCGACGTCTCTATTGTGACTTCATGATTACGTCGGATTTTCGCGCCGTTCTCAGATTTTATCTTCATAGTACATGAAGCAAAAGAATATGCCAATCAAAGAGTTGGATTTAGTATGAAATCTAATAAAAAATTATTATTACTGTATGAAAACGTCATAATTTCAAGTATATTTCGTTCTGAACTTAACCATTTTAAACATGTTTTGACTTCTAATATGATACATATGCTTTGATTCTGTAATACCAATGAAATCTGTCACAAGTGACAAAGATGAATTTTCATATAAAGTGATTATTTTTTATTATCGGTGAATAATTGGTAGAGAATGTCAATGTTTGCTAGGCATTAGCACATGACTTTGTGTTTGTAGGCATGTGAAGAATGACCGGGGTCGGTTACTACTCAATCTTTGTGTAGCTTTGACTGCAGCATATGTGTTGTTCTTAACTGGTATAGACAGGACAGAAAATGATGTAAGTAGTGATCATTCTTCTCTTAAATATTGCAACAGAGGGTCTTAACACCATACTCGTATTATATCAAAGCTATAGAACAGTGAATAGCTAACATTTCTTATTTCTTATGATAACACCATTTACTTTATTTTCGATATATTTGGAGAAATGATGTAGTTAAAAGCTTGATATATATTACAATATTAATGAAAACATCATTTGGGTGTAACATTTTTCCTGATGTTTTCCGACGTTTCGAATGACCTGCTGTCGTCATACTTTATATGCATATTGTGTTAGTAAAACGATAACGATAGCGGTGTTGCCTGGGCGTCATTTTCTACCCATCCTTCTGAACCGATGTACCGATACAATTGTAAAATTAATTAAACTTTCTTTTTATGATTTTACAGGCCCTTTGTACCACAGTAGCAGCACTGTTGCACTATTTCTTTCTGGCAACATTTTGCCTGATGCTGGCGGAAGGGATTATGCTTCTGATGTCAGTGACAGTTGTTTTTTATTCCAAATCCAAACTTAAATTGCTTCTTATAATGGGATGGGGTGAGTTCATTTTTCTGGGACAAAAGTAGTGCTTATGTAACATAGCTAATATACCTTGTTACTAGAATATGAGCTTGGTATTAGATCTGTACAGTTCCAAATGTGCCATCAAGTTCCCATATATCAAATATGCAAGTCATCAGAAGTCTGTCATTTTATTTTTTAAAGACTTTTTTGTTACATTTCAAAAATATCAAAATAATACTACGAATTTACATTTTATTTTAGGTGTACCGGCAGTTATAGTGGGTATTACGATATGGATAACACACGGAGAGGAATACCACTCGCAGTACCAGTGAGTCAATATATATTCGATAAGTAATTGTTTCAAAAAAATATTGTGTCGCGTTTTCTTTCGAAATTGAAAATTCTCTTTTCAATTACAACCTGTAAAAAAATCCATAAGCTATTGTATCAAAGAATTGCCACATTTTCGAAATTTAAACATCTATTTTTAATGGCGATAGCCTAACTAATTTTTTTTACAGTTGTTGGCTTACCATATCGAACGGTGTTCTGTATTCGTTTGTGGGTCCAGCGGTAACGATCATTATTGTAAGTAATTTGTTTAGTTGTAGTTAAAGTTAAAGTCGATTATCATTGCCAGTAAAATGACAACTAATATCAAGGGTGTCGGATTAGAATTTAAAAAAATATTTGCATCTTTCATTCCAATCATTTTTTTTTAAATTTCCTCTCTTATATAATGAAGCTTCTAAAATTCAAATTTACTATGGAACTGTACATTATATCATAGAAAGTTCAATTCTAAGAAATAAAGTACTTTCAAACCAAGAAATGCTTATCTCCATACTGTAAAAAACGGTTTTATTATTTTACAGATTAATACTGCGATTATTTTTCGTGTCCAAAAGGCTATATATTCTTCACATTTCATCGTTACGAAAACGCAAAGACAGAAGATTTTGTAAGTTTTCGGCGTCAAATTATCATGGTAACGAACCATTATAATGTCGTCATGAAAACAACGTTTTGTTCTATTTCTTTAAGACTTCATAATAAACATAATGTAGAACATCTATAATAATGTCATTTTTATGCTTCAATCTTTCTTCATCACTTTTTCTACATAACGTATTGGTTTTGGTACGTTTTGCAAGTTTTCCTATGTAAAGAGTCCTCATCTTTATGGGCAATTTTCAAATGACTTTTTCCAACAGAACTGGTGTAAGAAGCGTATCTATATTACTTCCGGTGTTAGGGGTCACGTGGTTGTTTGGAATACTAGCAGTGAATGCCGACTTTATCCTGTTCCAGTATGTGTTTGCGATTGCTAACTCATTACAGGTAATGGAGTGCAGATAAGATTTAAACTTTAAATAGGAAGAAGGAAGCTAGAAACATTTAAAGTTTTCAAGCAAGTTCTAACAGAACATGATATATTTACAGTTAAAAACAACTGCATGTCATGTGATATACTTTTCGATAGCACTTAAACAACACATCTGAATAACTGGAAGTGCATGTCAAAAAACATTAGACCCGTTTAATAAAGTATTACAATCAAGTGTTTCGCCTTCGATACTATGTTGAAGAGCTTCACGAACAGAGGTTTTGCTACTCGGGTAAAGAAGTACTTGGAAATTAAGCAGTTTATTTACTAATGTACTTATCACTACAATTGATTAAATTGAATATTGTCATTTATACATTTTTCTTCATTGTATAGGGCTTCTTCATATTCCTGTCTTACTGCGTATTTAGTGGCCCGGTAAGTGCATACTTGTGAAGTACTATTCGAGTGTTGTTCAGAGTACGACGTATGATATTACATTGATGGTTTAATGTTGTGTTACTGTTTTGTTGATTTATTTATTTAGGAACCTTTAATCTTTATTGATATTTCCAACTTTGTCTCACTTTGACGATATATTTATGCATTGAACGTTGGCAATCATAGCCAACTAGCGCTTCATGTTGAATTTGCATTCATATTAGCTAGGAATGCCAACACTGAAAGAAGTCCAATGCTTTAATTTACATTTGGTCACAATTTTGTCTTGAGATAACAAGGAATTTTGCATCTATAATGAATTAATCATTCGTTATCGCCAAGGATGGAATAGGCATTTGAACAGCCGTTTTCCGTGATCGCTGGAACGGCGATTGTGACATCACAATGATAATGACGTCTAATAAGCGATTGAAGTTCATAGTATATATGACTGCCAACTACGCTTAGTAAGTAAGGTTACATAGTGGGACTACAGTGAAAATGTAAATATAAGATTACCCTCTTTTCTGATTCTGTATGATTTACAGGTCCAAAGAGCAATCAAAAGGAAAATAAAGATGCTAACACTCAGTGCTTTCTCTTCCAAAGACGATAACAAGCTACAGGTAAGCATTTGATAAACACAAATCCGTGTTACAAGTAGTATAAAAGTAGCGATTAATGGTGTTACCCGGCGATTCGACACTAATATATCTCACGGAATCGCTTTCAAAATAATCGTTTCGATGACGATGACCTACAGATGAAGTAGGGAACATTTTATTTGGTTGTTTTTATTTAATGTCCCGTCGACAGCCAGTGTCAATTAGGGCCAAAGGAACATCAGCTTTTGGTACAGCTTTTAAAACATACTTAATCGGTAAAATAGTGTGCGTTCTAAAATAATTTCTATGGCATTTAAAAAAAAACCCAGGAAATACCTATCTGTCAGGAGCACATATGATATATAGTGTCTGTAATTTATTCAACTGTTATTTGAAACTATTTTAGTTTGATCTGGGTTTTTTTTCCAATCATTGAGGTATTTTTTCAATCTATTGGTTGTTTAAATGTTGACAGATAATCAAAACAAAGCCTACTCATTTCTCGGCACAGAAAAACGGTACGTATTTTAATAATTATGGTTTATGAAATTCAGATTTTTTCATTAGGCATTTAAAATGTGTTCATAAGTACTGACTATCTATCTGAATAAAATCATTAGCTATGACAGTTTGTTTATTTTAGTTGATATAAACATTTTAATGCTTTATCAGATATATTACACTTTAACATCAGTTATCAGATTTAAGTTTGATTAAAATGATCCACTTGAAGATTAACTAACTGAGAAAACAAATATTGAAAGAAGGCAGCTTGATTTCTATAAATGTTGCATACAGCATATACACGCTATCAGCGTCACTTGATTATATTTTCCAGTACTGACTAATGGGGTTCCAACACCGTTCAAAAAAGCAATAAGCTATCAACAGGTGGGTAACAATAATTTTCCAAAATATGGGTAACACTCATTTATCAACAGGTAGGAAACAACCTTTTCTTTTTCAACAGGTGGGTAACAATAATTTATCAACAAGTGGGTTACAATCATTTATCAACAGGAAGGTAACAATCATTTATCAACAGGTAGGTAACAACCATTTATTATTCAACAGGTGAGTAACAATCATTTATTATTCAACAGGTGAGTAACAATCATTTATCAACAAATGGGTAACTATAATTTATGAACAGGTGGGTAACAATAATTTATCAACAAGTGGGTAACACTCATTTGTCAACAAGTGGGTAACAATAATTATTCAACAGGTAACAATAATTTATCAACAGTTGGGTAACAATAATTATTCAACAGGTAACAATAATTTATCAACAGGTTGGTAACAATTATTTAACCACTGTGGCAACATGTGCTTAGCAAACGGTGAGTGTAATACAACTCTCATTTAATCAAACCTAGCCGTGGGTTAACATTTTCTTTCTGATTGGCTGACACGGTAAGCTTTGATCAAACTACTTTTTCCTCTGACCACCACAAGAGAAAGCGGACGTGTCGTGTTGTCAAAATCTGTGACATTCCTAGAACATTTTAGCATATGTCGGTTAATACACGTTTATTTTATCATGATTCTATTTCTATCGTCTAAATATCGGCTAAAAGTAGATATAAATGTGGTAGAGACAGGTCAAACGACCATTGATTGTTGAATATGGAAGTTAATTCATACTTATAAGTTCTTTATTGAATTTTGAAAGTTACAAAGACGCTCAAGAAACCTCGTGTCTTTTGTGACTTAAATTGCACTTGTAATGTAACCTCTATCTATTATCCAAGTGAATAACAATATGTTATTACCAGGTGAAGAACAGCTCATAACGTAAATACTGTATATAGGATCTTACATTAGTGTTCATTTCATAACGTAAATACTGTATATAGGATCTTACATTAGTGTTCATTTCATAACGTAAATAATGTATATAGGATCTTACATTAGTGTTCATTTCGTAACGTAAATAATGTATATAGGATCTTACATTAGTGTTCATTTCGTAACGTAAATACTGTATATAGGATCTTACATTAGTGTTCATTTCATAACGTAAATACTGTATATAGGATCTTACATTAGTGTTCATTTCATAACGTAAATACTGTATATAGGATCTTACATTAGTGTTCATTTCGTAACGTAAATAATGTATATGGGATCTTACATTAGTGTTCATTTCATAACGTAAATTATGTATATAGGATCTTACATTAGTGTTCATTTCATAACGTAAATATGTATATAGGATCTTACATTAGTGTTCATTTCATACCGTAAATACTGTATATAGGATCTTACATTAGTGTTCATTTCATAACGTAAATACTGTATATAGGATCTTACATTAGTGTTCATTTCATACCGTAAATACTGTATATAGGATCTTACATTAGTGTTCATTTCATAACGTAAATATGTATATAGATCTTACATTAGTGTTCATTCATACGTATATGATACTCTGTGTTCTTCAATATAGACTTAATAGTGTTATTTCATAGTAAATATGTATAAGGATCTTACATTAGTGTTCATTCTCGTATATGTATTGATTACATTATGTCATTCTACGTAAATAATGTATATATGATCTTACATTAGTGTTCATTTCGTAACGTAAATAATGTATATAGGATCTTACATTAGTGTTCATTTCGTAACGTAAATAATGTTATAGGATCTTACATTAGTGTTAATTGTAACGTAAAAATGTATATAGGATCTTACATTAGTGTTCATTTCATAACGTAAAATGTATATGATCTTACATTAGTGTTCATTTCGTAACGTAAATAATGTATATAGGATCTTACATTAGTGTTCATTTCATAACGTAAATACTGTATATAGGATCTTACATTAGTGTTCATTTCGTAACGTAAATAATGTATATAGGATCTTACATTAGTGTTAATTTCGTAACGTAAATAATGTATATAGGATCTTACATTAGTGTTCATTTCATAACGTAAATACTGTATATAGGATCTTACATTAGTGTTCATTTCATAACGTAAATACTGTATATAGGATCTTACATTAGTGTTCATTTCATAACGTAAATAATGTATATAGGATCTTACATTAGTGTTCATTTCATAACGTAAATTATGTATATATGATCTTACATTAGTGTTCATTTCATAGAAGATTTTATGGAACACGTCTAACAAGTTTTTATTTTGCGAACTTTGACGAGCTAAAATTAAAACTTCGAGAGGAGTTTCATAAAAAATCATATGAAATCAAAACCAATTTAAGATACTTTTTATCACATATCTATAAATACCTGCATAACAAAGAATTTAACGTCAAAATGTATTTCGAAAATCCAGCAGAGAGTGCCATTTTGGCCTGCCGTCCTCGTAATCCTGACGTCACGTCAATTTTCCTGACGTCCTTTATTGTTTCTGTCTAACGTCACAATGAATTCTTAGCCAATGAAAATCGCTCCATGTCATATTACACTAGTGACATATGCAAAAATATTACACGGGTAAAATCAGTGGATATCAGGCGGATTATGTTACACCAGGAACATTTGACATCCCATCTTATATACATGGCTATTTTTTCTTACAGGCAAACGCAATCAGACGATATAATTCATTTACTGCTTTTCCTAACAAGAACTTTGGATAAGACAGGCGATTATTTATTTGTGTACGGAATACACAATGGTGTATGTATTCATCTTAATAATGCAAATTTATTGCATGGGAGTCACGGTGAACGAACTGTTATGATGTCCCGACATATTATCAGAAGCTCTCTAACTTGTGTGGGAGTTCTGTGAATTTTTCTTCTAGGACTCCGGCTTTACTTAACCTTAAACCTGGCACGTCCTTAAACAACACTGCTTTTTATTAAAAGGACGTTAAACAAAACAAGCCAAACCGATTACTGCGATATGTTGATTCGATTTATTTTATATATTTCATTTTAAGGACTTGCAGTTTATTTAAAAATGTTTGTGTAATATATAAATTGTTATTTGTTTATTTTTCTACCACTGTAATATTAATTGTAATGTGCTATGATAACATGAATAAAGAACCTTTTTAGTATTTGTTCTTTCATTTGTCGATGAAAACAATTAGATATAATAATTAATTATGTTTTCCCCTCATTTCAAGCTATTCATTTATATTTACAATATATTATATTTACATTAAAACATGAAAATTTTTAAGAATTAATGTTTTTTTCATAACACGATGAAATTAAAAAAAAACACTTTAATGTTTATAATTGTTTTTGTAGACTGTTTGAAAGAAGAAAAAAAACCTTTTAATCCAATAATCTATTATTTTTTTAATGTCTTATATATATTTCAAAATCAATTCGCAACGTCAGTATCTCGGGTTTTAGCGTAATTCTCAGAATATGTTTTATTGTTGTTTGAAAATCATATGGAATAAAGGGACATTTAAGTGCATCACATATGGAATAAAGAAACGTTTTATTACGTCACATATGGGATAAAGGAACGTTTTATTACGTCACATATGGAATAAAGGAACGTTTCACTACGTCACATATAGAATAAAGGAATGTTTTACTACGTCACATATGGGATAAAGGAACGTTTTATTACGTCACATATGGAATAAAGGAATGTTTTACTGCATCACATATGGGATAAAGGAACATTTTAGTACGTCACATATGGAATAAAGGAACGTTTTACTACGTCACATATGTTTTAAATGCGTCACATATGGGAAAAAGGATTTTTATTACTACGTCACATATGAAATAAAGGAACGTTTTACTTAGTCGCATATTGGATAAAGAAATATTTATTATATCATATGTAGGATAAAGGAATTATAATGAGGTAAAAAGGATAAAGGAATTGTTTAGTACATCACATATTTAAAGGAATTGTTTAGTACATCACATATTTGATCACCGAATATTTTCGGTGCACCAAATACACAACAGAACGTGGTTAAAAAGGCTGGAAGGTTACTTCAGAAAAATGATTTACATTCATAAGTCAATATAGGGTTTGCTACCATGTTAAATTGACCAAAAATTTATCAATGTTATTCTTTGACCTGATTGTATCTCCATCTAAATAGTAAGTGTCAGTGTGTTTTTTAAAAAGGTATTAGGTATTACTCCATTCCCTTGCTTATTATATACGTATTGTATTTTTTTTCAAATGACAACTTCCCTTTACCTTTTCCTTATAAGGATAAGATATTATCCCATTGTTTACAATGCAATCATCAGTGTACTATAAAGGATTTAGTGAACGTACCATCCTGTATTTCATCATTTCCATGGTGCCTCTTATGTGATTCGAATAGTCAAAACATTTGTATATTAAAATTTGGTATTTAAAAGAACAGAACTGGCCAATCAGAAAGTCAATATTAGCATGAAAACAAAGAAAAAATAATTATAGTAAATTGAGTCCGTACAGAAATGTTCTGATGTCAAGTTGAGTGAAAGAGTTCATCTGGATACGGCGCAGCGGGCACATTATGAATAGGGACGAGGGGCCCATAGACTTCGACCTGGTATTATCGTAAGTGGAGACATGTCAACAGTCCTTTTGGCATGCAACTCGGCCAATCATTATAATGATACGTCGAGTTGACTTATACGGTATTCCGTATGTGCTCACCTGTCGACAGTTTTTACCATCTCGTACACGCCTACAAACTGAGGTTCCGTCTCGTACCAACATACCTCAACAGAGTAAACTTGTTGTGCTGGTCATTTACGTCTGATGAAGATAACAGTGTGGTGATCGAAACGTCACAAGTAATCGTGTCGTCGTCAAATAATCATTTTTATAATTAACCGAAATCTTGATATATTCATTACAATACCAGGGACAGGTGACGGCATCATATTGTGATGAAGCATTTCAAATGTTTATTCGAATATATAGCTATAAGATTTGACAAATTTATCTATCAGATATCTCATCTTAAGTATGGTAATTATGATACTGCTGCGAATAGCAATTATTTGGAGTTCTAACATCTTTCCATATAAACTTATTTGAAAATATTTACAGAGTGAATATACAAAACATTAAAAATTGATTGCCATTCTTTTGCAAGCTTAGCTGAACGAAGAGAAGCTTATATGCTACGATATGTTGAATGAGGAGCGTGTCCCGCGCTGAGTATACATCCGGGTCATCAGCAGACAGTTTAGGGTTATCAGTAATATCCACACAATGCGGACATGCTGCATGGTCTCCTGCTGGACGAGTGGTATTCATTTGTCGAGTATTTGATAATTCACAGGGACGGAAAGATATTTGACATTTAAACTAATGATAGATAGTGCACCCTAAACAAACATAGGCCTTCAGCTACATAATTGAAATGATGACGCAAAGGTAGGGAAATAAGTCAAAGTTAAATGCCCACTACCTTTCCGAGACAAAAATTAAAAGTTTCTTTAAAACAATAATAATACTCGAAAATGTATATTAATGGCCTAAGAGGATGTTATATCACCAACCAAATACTAGATTCCCTGCGTAAACTATGTTAACAGTGAAGATTTATGTCGCTGTTTTGCCGTCTGGTGCAGTGATAATCAACCGACGAGCGGTAATTAGGACGACGGCGGGAAACATAAAGCGACCTCGTTATGAAAATTAGCATTTAAAATTTATTTAAATTAAATTGTCAAGACGGTGATGGTAAGTGTAGCAATATAGGTAAGTTAATAATTTTTGATACTCTATCAAATTATCAGATTCGTTTTACATTTCCATTTTAAAAATTAAAAACCGTTTTGGAAAGGTAGATATCCTTTAATATAAAATTATTATTTATACAATCTAGATGATTGTTCAAAAGACGCATTCTCTAAAACCTATAATTTGTCATTGATTTCTTATGTATATTATTATATATTCAAATGGTACTAACTCTATACGGGGTCTTACTTTTAATTGGACATCAGAAACACTAACACCCTTATTATATATGATATGCATATGAAGCCACCCTCCCCCAATATTTGTTTTAAGATAGCGTAGTTTTACTCATCTCGACTCCATATCGCCATACTGCGTCAGTAAATAGCTTTTAGATAAAATCCGACAGATCCGGGGTATGACAGTACTAGTGTCACCGAACCAAAGTACGTGATGTGTTTAAATTAATGCCTTTGGAGGTTATCGGCAGAAACCAGACATTTAATTGAAATAACTGTAATTCCTATACGAGACTCAAATTTAAGTATTTTATTGTATTATGTTTCTGTGACGCAAATTATATCAAAAGACATATATTAAGAATTCGTTAATTGACTCTAAAAAGATATGCGGTACACATAATCATAGCTTGGTCGTATAAGATCATATAATTTATACCAAAATGCAATTCTTCTTCTTCTTCTTCTTCTGCGAAGCTTCGAAGCTTCAAGAGATGTTATTTTAAACACCCGTAAAACGATTATTTCTGGAACAGAGACGAAATTTCAATAATTTGAGAGATAGAGAGTTTGGAGCTTTTCTTTCGTTCTTATTAAGCTGATAAACGCTCTATACAAATCGTAAATAAATATTGGGGTGATGTTTACACGAAATTCCCATTACAATCTCAATAAATAAACAGACACGAAGGACAAATAAAGTGTGTGATTGTGTAGATAAAGGTGGGTCCTATCGTACCGTTGATATGTCCATCTACTTCACCCCTTGTCCGTGTTATCACATCAACGACAAGGGTTAAACACCAACAATATAAGTAATAGAAGTGTTCATCCTTCACTAGGAACTGGACAGAAGAACCATCTCTACTGAAACAGGAGATCTATAAGTGTTTGTATAAAACATGGACATGTAGGAGCCTTATCTACACATCATTTCAACTAGGTTAATTATTATTGAGAACGTAACATCTTCATAACAGGGATACAATCTAGTATCATTAGTATCATTTCGTACAAGAGAAATTCGATTTCAATGAATCCAACCGATTCCTAAGGAGTTTCGATCACGACTAACAAAGTGCCAATCATTGCGTACGGATACCGTTCGGACTCACAGCCATTCTACCTTGTCAATAAATTATGAACATGGGAAATAACCCAAGGATTAGGTTTTGATATTCATGCAATGACTACAATTTGTATAGTGACATAAAAAGCATGGTCTTAATAAACCACTGTTCTGTACTACTGACTAAATTGGTAAAATACCGACTTACTGTTGTAAAGCTGACAATACGCGTTACCATCATTACCTGATAACCAATCTACATTACACAATAGGTAGTATTGGCAGGAGAGATTTTCATTTTGTTTTAAAGTGTTTTGTAGTGGTTTTATCTCCGTCAAGTATTCGGTATCAACATCCAGCAGGATCCAAAAACCGGTGAGATTTCCGGCAGTTGTAGTTTGATGTCAGTTGTAAAATGAGTGAAAGAAAACTGAGGAGCGAGGTTACTGTTGTCTTGGTAAGTAATATTTTATACCACCATGTGACAATGGGACTTTTATGATAGTCATTCGATTTCTACTTGTATTGCTGAGAAATGAATACCAATGACAATCTCGACAATTATTGTTAAATAACAATTCGATAAATGTTTGTTTTACTGTTGTAATATTCAAAGATGATAATAATGCGTATCTGTTAAAACTTTCGTGTTAGAAACGTTCACGACATTTCAAAACTACTGAATGAGTAAACTAACGTCATCGTGTGAATATTTATGATTTTACTGTAAAGGAATGACCGTTGTTTTGTACATTTCTTGTGTGAGATTCTTCTTTCTGTTGTAATCGCTATTGTATATCTGTTAATACCATTGTCGCTGCTGTTGTTGTTGCAGTTGTTATTGTTGTAGTTGTTGTTGTTATTGTTGTAGTTATAGTCCTTGTTGTTGTAGTTATTGTTGTTGTAGTTATTGTTGTAAGTATTGTTGTTGTAGCTGTTCTAGTTGTTGTTGTAGTTATTGTTGTAAGTATTGTTGTTGTAGCTGTTCTAGTTGTTGTTGTAGTTATTGTTGTAGTTGTTGTTGTAGTTATTGTTGTAGTTGTTGTTGTAGTTGTTGTTGTAGTTATTGTTGTAGTTGTTGTTGTAGTTGTTGTTGTAGTTGTTGTTGTAGTTGTTGTAGTTGTTGTTGTAGTTGTTGTTGTTGTTGTTGTTGTTGTTGTTGTTGTAGTTGTTGTTGTAGTTGTTGTTGTAGTTGTTGTTGTAGTTGTTGTTGTAGTTATTGTTGTAGTTGTTGTTGTTGTTGTTGTTGTAGTTGTTGTTGTAGTTGTTGTTTGTTGTAGTTATTGTTGTAGTTGTTGTTGTAGTTGTTGTTGTTGTTAGTAGTTAGTTGTTGTTGTAGTTGTTGTTGTAGTTGTTGTTGTTGTAGTTGTTGTTGTAGTTGTTGTAGTTGTTGTTGTAGTTGTTGTTGTAGTTTTTGTTGTAGTTGTTGTTGTAGTTGTTGTTGTAGTTTGTTGTTGTAGTTATTGTTGTAGTTGTTGTTGTAGTTTTGTTGTAGTTGTTGTTGTTGTTATTGTTGTAGTTGTTGTTGTAGTTATTGTTGTAGTTGTTGTTGTAGTTGTTGTTGTAGTTGTTGTAGTTATTGTTGTAGTTGTTGTTGTAGTTGTTGTTGTAGTTGTTGTTGTAGTTATTGTTGTAGTTATTGTTGTAGTTATTGTTGTAGTTATTGTTGTAGTTATTGTTGTAGTTATTGTTGTAGTTGTTGTTGTAGTTGTTGTTGTAGTTGTTGTTGTAGTTATTGTTGTAGTTGTTGTTGTAGTTGTTGTTGTAGTTGTTGTTGTAGTTGTTGTTGTAGTTGTTGTTGTAGTTAGTTGTTGTTGTAGTTATTGTTGTAGTTGTTGTTGTAGTTGTTGTTGTAGTTATTGTTGTAGTTTTGTTGTAGTTATTGTTGTAGTTGTTGTTGTAGTTGTTGTTGTAGTTTTGTTGTAGTAGTTGTTGTTGTAGTTTTGTTGTTGTTAGTTGTTGTTGTAGTTGTTGTTGTAGTTGTTGTTGTAGTTGTTGTTGTAGTGTTGTTGTTGTAGTTGTTGTAGTTGTTGTTGTTGTTGTAGTTGTTGTTGTAGTTGTTGTTGTAGTTGTTGTTGTAGTTGTTGTTGTAGTTGTTGTTGTAGTTGTTGTTTGTTGTTGTTGTTGTAGTTGTTGTAGTTGTTGTTGTATTGTTGTAGTTGTTTGTAGTTGTTGTTGTAGTTGTTGTTGAGTTGTTTGTTGTGTTGTTGTTGTAGTTGTTGTTGTGTTGTTGTTGTTGTTGTTGTTGTTGTTGTTGTTGTTGTGTTGTTGTTGTAGTTGTTGTTGTAGTTGTTGTAGTTGTTGTTGTTGTTGTTGTAGTTGTTGTTGTAGTTGTTGTTGTTGTTGTGTTGTTATTGTAGTGTTGTTGTAGTTGTTGTTGTAGTTGTTGTTGTAGTTTGTTGTGTAGTTGTTGTTGTTGTTGTTGTAGTTTTGTTGTAGTTGTTGTTGTAGTTATTGTGGTAGTTGTTGTTGTTGTGTTGTAGTTATTGTAGTTATTGTGGTAGTTTTGTGTAGTTATTGTGTAGTTATGTTTTGTTGTTGTTGTTGTTGTTTAGTTTTGTGTTTTTGTTTTGTGGTAGTTATTGTGTTATTGTGTAGTTGTGTTGTTGTAGTTATTTGTAGTTGTTGTTGTAGTTATTGTGTAGTTATTGTAGTATTGTTGTTGTAGTTATTGTGGTGTTTTGTAGTTATTGTGGTAGTTATTGTAGTTATTGTGTAGTTATTGTAGTTATTGTGGTAGTTATTGTAGTTATGTGTGGTAGTTATTGTGTAGTTATGTGTAGTTATTGTGGTAGTTATTGTAGTTATTGTGGTAGTTATTGTAGTTATTGTGTAGTTATTGTAGTTTTGTGTTTGTGTAGTTTTGTTTTTGTAGTTATTGTGTAGTTATTGTGTTGTTGTTGTAGTTATGTTAGTTATTGTAGTTATTGTGTAGTTTGTTATTGTAGTTATTGTGTAGTTATTGTAGTTTTGTTGTAGTTGTTGTGTAGTTGTTGTTTTGTAGTTGTTGTTGTAGTTGTTGTGGTAGTTATTGTAGTTGTTGTTGTAGTTATTGTTGTAGTTATTGTGGTAGTTATTGTAGTTAGTTGTTTGTAGTTATTGTGTATGTGTAGTTGTGTGTAGTTGTTGTAGTTATTGTGTAGTTATTGTTTATTGTTTAGTTGTTGTAGTTATTGTTGTAGTTTTTGTTGTTGTTGTATTATGTGTGGTAGTTGTTGTTGTAGTTATTGTTGTAGTTATTGTAGTTGTTGTTGTAGTTATTGTGTAGTTGTTGTTGTAGTTATTGTTGTAGTTATTGGGTAGTTATTGTTGTTATTGTGGTAGTTTTTTGTAGTTGTTGTTGTAGTGTTGTTGTTGTTGTAGTGTTGTTGTTGTAGTGTTGTTGTTGTTGTTGTTGTTGTAGTTTTGTAGTTGTTGTTGTTGTTGTAGTTGTTGTTGTAGTTGTTGTTGTTGTTGTTGTTGTTGTTGTGTTGTTGTTGTTGTTGTTGTTGTTGTGTTGTGTTGTTGTGTAGTTGTTGTAGTTATTGTTGTAGTTGTTGTTGTAGTTGTTGTTGTAGTTGTTGTTGTAGTTGTTGTTGTTGAGTTGTTGTGATAGTTGTTGTAGTAATTGTTGTAGTTGTTGTTGTAGTTATTGTAGTTGTTGTAGTTGTTGTTGTAGGTAATGTTGTAATTATTGTTGTAATCATTGCTGTAGCTATTGTTGTTGCTGTTTCTGTTGTTATTTAATGTTTAATGAGTCATTTGTATTTCAACGTTATAGTATCTTTTCTTTCCATTTTTGTTGTTGCAGTGTGTAATATATTTACTTGGTTGTAATGGGGAAAACTATGTTACTAAAGACATGGCCCGTGAGTATGACTTGATATAGATACATTGTACCAATAATAACTTCTAGATAATAATGCTTTGGCAGAACGATGTACCAGCAAAAGAAAGAACGTATATATGGTACACCATCAGTAATAATATATATGACAGTAACTTACCAGCATTGTGCCAGTACGCTACCATCATCGATACAAAACCACATAGTGAAATCATCAGGTCCCTATCCTCATTACAAAATATAACTCATCGTGTACTTCTTATTGGAAAAATGCAATAAAGCAATTTATAGCTGCTCTACTCGTTATACGACATGTATGCTCGCTGCGAAGGCTCATTGCAATATCAGAATCAGAGAGAAATTATTAGCGAAATATGATGATAATGTTATAAAATTATTTAATTACCTTTTTTTATTTTCCTTAAAGATCTACCGGATCCACCCGAGGTTGAGATCATAGGCCAAACTACTAATACCATCACCATCAACATAACAGCTCCGCCCTTACAAACCATTACAAAATATCAAGTCCGTTACTGCAAATTTTCCTACTTTATCAAAGGCAGTTCTTCCAGTACTATATATACCACTCCTTCCAATATAGTGCCAGGGAGTGCATATCGTTTTTACGTGGCGTCATTTGTTGATGGTGTCAAAAGTGCAAATGAAACTAATGTAACAGCTTACTCGGGTAAGTTTTAAGTATAATCGAACGTGGTTCATATTGGAGTGTTATATCACTACGTCATGTATACCTACTGCTGTGTATGGTACCTCCTAGCTGTCATCACAACACTATAATATCAGATGGTGGTAATACTATCATGGATGTTATGATGAAGTAACATTTATATAGCACTGTTTATGATTAATTTATATCATTTGTATTTCAGTTATTTATACTACAACAATAGATATCTTCCGACTATCCCATGTTATTGTTTTTTCCTTTTCCTTCGGATGTCATAAAAAGAAAACACAACGAATACAATATCAGTAATATGCTTGATATGCGCGATGTTTTGCAAAAGTTTAATGCATGAATAATTATTTCCTGTTTTTTTTTCATTCCTAACATCATATCTTTCCTGTTTCGCGTGTTTAGTGCCCTTTCCCCCGACCAGAGTCAAAGTAGTGAATCAACGAACAACAGAAATTAGTTTATCAGTAAGACCCGGAGCTTGGAATTACGAATACTTCTGTGTGGAGTTTTTCAAAATACCATACCCTGAATTAATGAAAAATAAATGTGGAAAGAACGGTTCCATGTCCCTTACCGGGCTGCTGCCGGGAACGCTGTATAACGTATCTGTATTTATGCGCACACACCTGCTAAGAAGTTCAAAATTAAGGTTTGATGGAATGAAAATCGCAACAGGTACATGCATTTATCTTCGGATTTAAACTTGTGGATATTATTGCAAGCGTTGTTACTGATAGCAATTTATCTAACTAGAAACAATGATAACCATTGACGCATTGTATAAGTCAAAAGCTGTCCCCAAAGAATATTTTTACTGTCTTCTACTTACTAGATATCACTTTTCAACATATCGTATCATACAAATGGTTAGAATATAGAGATATTCATTTTATTATTCTTCAACAATTAGATATTGAACGGATATCAGACATTGATTGTGGTATATATGGCATTCCCCTTTCCTGTTTTGTAAATGTTTCCTCATATCATATTTTCTCTCATCTGTCTTTCAGTACCTTCCAGTCCTCTGAATGTGAAAATCTCTGGATGTACGTCTAGTAGCATTAATCTGACAGTCACACCTGGAACTGGTAGCTATGATGGTTTCAAAGTTACTTATTTCAATACACGAGATCATGAAAACATTGCCCAGATGACATACATAACCACAGATATTTCTATAGCAGCACTGGATCCAGGATCAGAGTACAATGTGTCTGTAATCACAATAGCGAACGATCTTCAGAGTACCGAATCTGTTTACGCTGATCATCTAGCAGTTACACGTAAGTACAATGTGATAGTGTGAACGCTGATTATATAGCAGTTACACTTAAGTACAATGTGATAGTGTTTACGCTGATCATCTATCAGTTACACGTAAGTACAATGTGATAGTGTTTACGCTGATCATCTATCAGTTACACGTAAGTACAATGTGATAGTGTTTACGCTGATTATATAGCAGTTACACGTAAGTACAATGTGATAGTGTGTACGCTGATCATCTATCAGTTACACGTAAGTACAATGTGATAGTGTACACGTAAGTACAATGTGATAGTGTTTACGCTGATTATCTATCAGTTACACGTAAGTACAATGTGATAGTGTTTACGCTGATCATCTATCAGTTACACGTAAGTACAATGTGATAGTGTTTACGCTGATCATCTAGCAGTTACACGTAAGTACAATGTGATAGTGTTTACGCTGATTATATAGCAGTTACACGTAAGTACAATGTGATAGTGTTTACGCTGATTATATAGCAGTTACACGTAAGTACAATGTGATAGTGTGTACGCTGATCATCTATCAGTTACACGTAAGTACAATGTGATAGTGTTTACGCTGATCATCTAGCAGTTACACGTAAGTACAATGTGATAGTGTGTACGCTGATCATCTATCAGTTACACGTAAGTACAATGTGATAGTGTGTACGCTGATCATCTATCAGTTACACGTAAGTACAATGTGATAGTGTTTACGCTGATCATCTATCAGTTACACGTAAGTACAATGTGATAGTGTTTACGCTGATCATCTAGCAGTTACACGTAAGTACAATGTGATAGTGTTTACGCTGATCATCTATCAGTTACACGTAAGTACAATGTGATAGTGTGTACGCTGATCATCTCAGTTATAGTATATTGTTACACGTAAGTACAATGTGATAGTGTTTACGCTGATTATCTAGCAGTTACACGTAAGTACAATGTGATAGTGTTTACGCTGATCATCTATCAGTTACACGTAAGTACAATGTGATAGTGTTTACGCTGATTATATAGCAGTTACACGTAAGTACAATGTGATAGTGTTTACGCTGATCATCTAGCAGTTACACGTAAGTACAATGTGATAGTGTTTACGCTGATCATCTAGCAGTTACACGTAAGTACAATGTGATAGTGTTTACGCTGATCATCTATCAGTTACACGTAAGTACAATGTGATAGTGTTGACGCTGATTATATATCAGTTACACGTACGTACAATGTGATAGTGTGTACGCTGATCATCTATCAGTTACACGTAAGTACAATGTGATAGTGTTTACGCTGATCATCTAGCAGTTACACGTAAGTACAATGTGATAGTGTGTACGCTGATCATCTATCAGTTACACGTAAGTACAATGTGATAGTGTGTACGCTGATCATCTAGCAGTTACACGTAAGTACAATGTGATAGTGTTTACGCTAATCATCTAGCAGTTACACGTAAGTACAATGTGATAGTGTGTACGCTGATCATCTAGCAGTTACACGTAAGTACAATGCGATAGTGTTTACGCTGATCATCTAGCAGTTACACGTAAGTACAATGTGATAGTGTTTACGCTGATCATCTAGCAGTTACACGTAAGTACAATGTGATAGTGTTTTCACTGATTATATATCAGTTACACGTAAGTACAATGTGATAGTGTGTACGCTGATCATCTAGCAGTTACACGTAAGTACAATGTGATAGTGTTTACGCTGATCATCTAGCAGTTACACGTAAATACAATGTGATAGTGTTAACGCTGAATATATAGCAGTTACACGTAAGTACAATGTGATAGTGTTTTCACTGATTATATAGCAGTTACACGTAAGTACAATGTGATAGTGTTTTCACTGATTATATAGCAGTTACACGTAAGTACAATGTAATAGTGTTTACGCTGACCATCTAGCAGTTACACGTAACCTGGCATACCGCAATGATTATAAACATAGATGTAAAGAAAACTGTGACATATTCATATAAATATTTCAAATGCACCCAATGAAGCTATCAGTGTTCTTTAACATACAAATGTCACTTCGAATCAAATAAGAGGCATCATGTTCATTGTCTGTAGATAAACGCTCCAGATCAGCCATTGAAGAAACTACTCCTGTGAATGAAGCATTGCTGGATACTTCTACTTCTATAGGAAATGTTGACATACAGGATGGTACGTTCACTAAAATCCTTTATAGTACACTGATGATTGCATTGTAAACAATGGGATAATATCTTATCCTTATAAGGAAAAGGTAAAGAGAAGTTGTCATTTGAAAAAAGCCTACAATACGTGTATAATAAGCAAGGGAACGGATTAATACCGTTTAAAACACATTTACACTTACTTAGATGGAGATACGACCAGGTCAATGACTATCATTGATAAATTCAGTTTAATATAACATCAAACCCTATACTGACTTATAAACGTGCATCACTTTTCTAACATAACCCTCACTTTCACAAACTACCTTTTTAGCCTCGTTCTGTTGTGTATTTGGTGCAATGCAAATATTTGATGATCCCATATGTGATGTAGTAAACAATTCTTTATCCTACATCTTATAAAATAAACATTCCTTTATCCCATATGTAATGACAGTAAAACGTTCCTATATCCATATGTGACGTAGCAAAACATTCCACATATCCCATATGTGACGTAATAAAACGTTCCTTGATTCCATATGTGATGTAGTAAAACCTGCCTTTATCCATATGTGACGTAGCAAAACATTCCACATATCCCATATGTGACGTAATAAAACGTTCCTTGATTCCATATGTGACGTAGCAAAACATTCCACATATCCCATATGTGACGTAATAAAACGTTCCTTGATTCCATATGTGACGTAGCAAAACATTCCACATATCCCATATGTGAAGTAATAAAACGTTCATTGATTCCATATGTGACGTAGCAAAACATTCCACATATCCCATATGTGACGTAATAAAACGTTCCTTGATTCCATATGTGATGTAGTAAAACCTGCCTTTATCCATATGTGACGTAGCAAACATTCCACATATCCCATATGTGACGTAATAAAACGTTCCTTGATTCCATATGTGACGTAGCAAAACATTCCACATATCCCATATGTGACGTAATAAAACGTTCCTTGATTCCATATGTGATGTAGTAAAACCTGCCTTTATCCATATGTGACGTAGCAAACATTCCACATATCCCATATGTGACGTAATAAAACGTTCCTTGATTCCATATGTGACGTAGCAAAACATTCCACATATCCCATATGTGACGTAATAAAACGTTCCTTGATTCCATATGTGACGTAGCAAAACATTCCACATATCCCATATGTGAAGTAATAAAACGTTCATTGATTCCATATGTGACGTAGTAAAACATTCCACATATCCCATATGTATTGTAGTAAAACGTTCCTTTATCCATATGTGACGTAGCAAAACATTCCACATATCCCATATGTGATGTAGTAAAACGTTCCTTTATCCATATGTGACGTAGCAAAACATTCCGCATATCCCATATGTGATGTAGTAAAACGTCCCTTTATCCCATATGTGACTTAGTAAAATGATTCTTTGTAGTAAAACGTTCCTGTATCCCATATGTAATGTAGAAAACACTTTCGTTATGTCATATGTGATATCATTCAATCTGTTGCTTCAATGCTTTGTCTGTTATAGATATGTGTAAAATATCGGGTTATATACGTAAACCAGACCATTGGGTGATAGAAGGCAGTACTGTCAGGATCCTGGCTATATTCTCAATACACGTCGAATGTATAGCGACCCCACAGCCCTCGGCTGAAATACAGTGGTATTTCGGTGAATTTGATGTAACAAAGAAAAACTTGTCCAGAATCCATATACAGTCCAATTACTCTCAGGTGGAAATTCCGTGGTCATACCTGATATTTGACCCCGTGTCCATATCAGATGATCGTAAGTAAACCTAGATATAGATGATTGGGCAGTATGTTGTGTATCAAACAGAATACTTATCGACGACATAGCGAAACAAGATGCTCACATCAAGTATAGTTTTGGTGATTCATCTTGAACTCTTTCGTAAAACTTTAAGGACGAAAAATGTTGAAAATGGGAGACGACTAAAAGATATTGGAATATGTGTTTGTAGAAGAGAAGTCAAGAGACGTAAATATATCAAACATGACGTTTGTTTACACTGCCTGGGTATTAAAGATTATAAAGCGCTATCTTTTCAATGTGATTAATGAAACTTCAGTTGAATTCTTCAAGATGATTCCTGTGTAATGACCGATAAAAGTTTGGCCTGGACACAAGTAAAGCTGGCGTAGAATTAACATAGGTTGTAGTATCAACCCAGTTATATTTTTTCATTGTACACTGCATTATAATCAATACTTGGTTATATTTTGCTTCGTTTCAGCGTTTCTTGGGTCTATGTTTATATTGTGTCGTTACTCGCTATGCTTGTGACGTTTGCTTAAAGTTTTATGTATCATACACTGAATATTTACCTTATTTGGTTCAACTGACAGATTTTTAGTTTGATATAAAACTATTCTCGGTTTTAAGGGCCACTGCGGGCATGCTATCTAAAAACATGCTTCAATACGTCAGCCATACACATCCATCGGTTACCGGAAGTACGGATTAACCCGGTAGTGTTATCTGTTGAAGACGGAGGTAAAGTCACTCTTACATGTACAATTACTAGGTATGAAGATGAAAACGACATTGAATTTATTTGGACGTTTAATGGATTTACAAACGAATCAACACTATCAGGTAGGAATGATTTGTTTAATGAATAACAAAGGGCTTTATGTGCGGTTTGTCCCGGTTTTGGACCGTTTTAATGAAGTATCTTGCAGAATCGTTATCGAATTCTAACTTTTATAATGTTTGATCCCTTGTTCATATTTCTATTCATTCTGCTCAAGTTGTCATCAGTACCATCTAAAATATACACAGATATAACTTATTTGTTTGGTCACTTTGCGTATTATTTGATTTTTCTATTGAAAATAACTACATTTGTATCATGAACAAACCTAAAATTCACTGTGAATATTTTAATGTACTAAATATACATATCAATATAATATTGTAATCACTGATGGAGTAAAATGACGGATATAGCTGTAAAACATTTCTGTCAATGATTACCCTGGTTAGCCTCGGCTTGTAGATGTAAATTATGTATGATGCACAGCACATTTAGCAAATGTTTTATAGCCTTATTGATATTGAAATATAGTGTTATTTTGTATAATCTGATTCATTTCCACAAATTCAACTTTATTTAAGGTGTTCCTGTTACAACTAATGAAACGTCTGTTCTCCAGCTGGTAGATTTAACCCTACATAATAGTGGAAATTACGTATGTTCCGTCATGGTATACAACATCAAGGACACGATCAGCCTGACTTCTACAAGTACAATTTATGTCTTAAGTAAAGGTAAATGATGCATTTATTTCTATACAACTTCGTCTTATATCTTTTTGCATAGTCTAACATTCCAAAAATTCTTATTATAAGGAATTAATGCGAATTAATGAAAGATATCGAAAGAAGAATGTATGGGATAGCTTCGTAATAATGTAATTTCCTATATTTACAGTCGTTGTAGAATTAGAATAAATGTATACTTCAGAATGTTTATAATTTATACGATATACTTTCTTATGGCTTGATAGATGTTAAAACATGTCCAAACATAACAGATGAGAGGGGTTTAGAATGGCCATTGACGCCTGTAGGTACGCAGCTGACCCTTCCGTGTCCAAACACCTTCACAGGTATGTCTGTCCCACTTCAGGTTTCCTGGTATTGTCCTCCATGTTTTACGATGACTTCGAACGATGTATCTATATATTCTAAGGAATATCATTGCATAAAAAACTTTCATTTCAAAAGTGCAAGATAAGTAAACTATATTCAGCGAATGAAAAGACTAATTTGTTCATCAACATATGCTGTATTATATGACCAATAATAGAAAAGGGCAGGACCAAATGTTGATTTTATACCTGGCACAATCTTCTTCAGAACAACAATTTTTTCCACTATAAACTGTTATGACATGAGTTTGATACTCACGTTCCTTTAGTATACTTATCATCTTGCTTATGGTATTGTAAACTTTTAGGTAACGTAACACGGGATTGTATGCAGGATGGATTGTGGGGAAAAGTAAATTATATTAATTGTGTGAGAACGCAAATCAACAACGCCTTGGAGCAGGTTATTATTTTTTTTCACTTGACAGTTTTTCAGGATAATTATTTCACGCTTTTAGATTCTTGGAATATTTTTAATTAATCACATTAGATAGTTTTATAGTTGATTGAATTGAATTTGGCTTTCCAAACTTCATTAAAAAGTTAATAAAACGTCAATTTTAAAATATTGTAATGTAATTTGATTGGATTTCAATTTTGATAATTCTTTTCTTAATAAATCTCATTTTGTAAAGGTAATAGGTATAAAAGACGGGCTTATTCATGCCGATGAGATTCATAACGTTTTGCAAAGCATTGCTGAAGTTACCTCAGCAACTAATGAAACCCGGCTAACATCTGGGGACTTAAGCAAGACTTCCCTCGTCCTTAGTGAGTTAGTTGATGTCATTGATGATTCCCAAACGTCTCCAAATCTCACCAAGGTATAATTAGGTTATATTAACATAAATAACGTATGTGATAAAAAGTGATAATCGATAAAACGATATAAATAATTATATTTAAATAATGTACTTCTATTTGATAAATAAGTACATTGTAGCATAAAAGTTTTTAAAGCTTTAGCACTTACATTTCATGCCAAGTTTTGTGTCATTTTTCTTATCTTTGTCAAAACTTTACTAACGCAACTGATAATTTTGTGTTTGTTTCCTTTTCTTGAACGCTCTCAAATTTCTTTTAGAATTTTGTTGATATCGTCGACAATATGCTGTCTCCTGTTAACCGTGACACCTGGATAGATGTGACGAAGCAGGTAAGGATCACATTTACTACCTTTAATTTCCATATCTAGTATCATGTTGCCTTTTCTAACACAGCTGATGGATGTAAAGAAAAACTGCTTTACCTTAAATATTTGTGATGGAAAATAATTGTTCAATCTTAAGATTACAGTAAGCATTACATGTATATAGCTTTAACATCACGGAGTAAACTTTCCTTCGTTACTCGTTTTTATGAGACTTATGTATCATATCTACATGAATGGATATATATATACATGTAGTAAAATGAAATCGTTCCTTTCTGTCCTCAATAGTGGAATGTACTAGTGATTACTTTTAGAAAACCCATCAATATTTTCCTCCCTCCTGTTCAAAGCCTTGCCAATCGCAAGTTAAAGTATTTAGTAAAATTTCAATGGTTCCTTTAGATACGTGTATACATTTTTAAATAGTAAATGATAAATGCTTTAATACCAAACTATTGTAGTTTATCGCCGAACTCAAATTGCTTTAGTACATCACGTGATAATTACAAGGAATGCGATTGGATAAATGCCATGGTCTATTTTGCGACAGTTCCCTGTCCTTCTTGACTACGGGAGACTATACCTGACTACGAGAGACTATACCTGACTACGGGAACTATACCAAAGTACATATATATTATGTATATTCACCTAGGAATGAGCACGCGACCAAATATATGACGTCATAATGAATGTCATGTGACGTACTAAATCTATTATGGCCCTTTACTTCGGGAATAGTTCTCTTATAGTGTTGTCTGGCGAGGTATAGTTCTCTCGTCTTAGATTCGGGGACTACATATCGCCAGACAACACTATAGGAGAACAGTTCCGTCTGGAAAGGGCCATAATAGAATAATAATGAATTCCTAGTCTGACATGAACCCTGTCTGAAGTGATGATAACCAGACATTAAAACATTGCGTTGCAGTCCACGTCAACAGATGTTAGTGACATCATGGATACAGTAGAAAAGCTTGGAAACATTGTCGGAAAAAACTTGTCGGTAGCTTCTCCTATTGTTGTCGAGAGAAGTAATATAGGTATGTATACACATGTGGTGTAGGTACAACATATTCCTGGGGGACAAATACTAATGATATATCCCTCATTTTATATACAAATAAGTATTGATTGTGACTTCATTTAGTTTTTGAGGTTATGGTGAAAACACATGACACAACAATCACTACCGCACGGGTACAGAATCTATAATGTTATCAAAGTTGTGATATGTTTTGAAGCAGGGCATTATTGATATATTATTTGAAGAATAGGTCATTTTATATCAAGTCATAAATAAATTTTTAAGTATTTTCAAATCTTTTGCTTATATCATTTTTGAAGCTTATCCTCAAAATGGTCAGATGACTGTATAAAAATGTTTTGATATATATTTCAGTTGTTGAAATAAAGCGCATCCAGGACAATGATATACATTCTAATCTCAACACGTCCACTAACGATTCTTATTTCCAAAATCAAATAGCATTAAACCTTGGAAGCGGAACAACAGGTTTGTAAAATCGCTAACATATATCTATAATGAAAATTATAATGATTCAATCATTTTGAATTAATTATGTTTCGATATTTCTCCTTCAAAAATAATGTAACATTTCATTTCGTACTGATAAGCAATCACAATTGCAAAAAGATATACCGTGTGAGGATGTGATGAGCTTAGCACAACCAATATAATTGAATACGGAGTTTGTTTAAGCCGCTGTTTTTAATTAATTATTTGCAGCCTTTATACGATTAATGTAATTCGCCTTGTCTTTATTCCTTTCATCTGAGTAACATACCAAATGGTTATTCATTTATAAAACTGCATATATGAAGTATAGCTTTTGTGTCGTCAAGCATGACAATGATTTTAAATGATTTGTAATTAGGTCACACTTCATGAATATATCCTCATTTGAATGACGCTGAAAGGTAACGACATATTTACAAACAATCCCATATCTAACTATCCGTCACAGGTGACGTCACATATACAGCAGTGTTGTATTCAACAATTGGGAAAATTCTTCCTAACAACACAAAGTAAGTCATAATTCACGTATTAAATAATCACATGTTTCAGTTAAGCAATAACATTGTATAGTAATGATTTTGCTAAATATTACTTCATAATTCTTGTAAATATCAGTTCGTTGAACGCAATTCATGCTCTTTTAGTTGAACAGTTTATTATTTCTTGTTATTTCAGTACTGATGTTTCTTCTAATTGTAAAACAAATACTATCTCTCCATGTATTTTCCTATTAATCAAACAATTGTATACCAACAATGCTACAACTCTAGATTATTTCTCGTATTTTCAGTGTATTAACTGGGTATCCATCAGAAGTCCTTGGTTTGTCTATTGTTCACGGATACTCATCTTCTCGTCATCTTCCGTCCAATATCAGTCTGACCTTTGATATCGAGAAGTTACGTTCTGAGGTAAGTTTACAATGTAACTATTAAATTTTTTTATTCTGGAGAAGTTTTTTTCATAATGTTGTCACATCCATATAAACATGTATCTTTGTAGACATAGTATTCTCTATCTATTGTTTCGTATATGCATTATTTATTAATTAAGGTACAAACTTGATAACATGTCCCTATGTAATTATACATATATGTAATATATATCTGGAGATATTATTAAACTTCTTATGGAATATAATATGGTGTACATGGATGCCAGGGTTTTGCAGAAAATCTTCATAATGCGCTTTAGATAGCTCTGACATATATATAGACCATATATTCCATAAGAAGATAATTTAATGCTTATATTTACATAATTAAGTCATTGTTTGGGGTATCTGCATTAACATTGTGTAAGTTAGACCAGGAAAACGGTTTATCAACTACAACATACTACACATGATTGAACAGCCAATTTTGATGGTGATCAGTTAACTTTATCATATCAACAATAATGACGTCATAATGGTCACGTTTTGTGTGTCATTTATATACACTTCAGTTTGGCTTAGTTAGATTATATTGTATTTGTGATTTGCGAATGTCAAAATATGACACTCGATTGCAATGTTTCCAGAACAATCTGACGGGAAACGTGAATATCAAATGTGTCTTTTGGAATTTTAACAAAGCGTGAGTAAAGATAAAAGTAATATTTTACATTTTATTCAAACAGCACAGATGGAATTTGTACGTGTCTTAAACATATCTGTTGATCATTGTATTGGTTTATCATGTAATGAATTAAAACGTACTATAATTCATGTTGATCGATGACGTATTTATCAGGTGAAACTTTTTTGGTTTGTCGAGCTTTAATGCTATATTTGTGAAGCCGTTTTAATGTTATGTTTTTGCCTAGCCGTTTTAACGCTATGTTATTTGTGAAGCCGTTCTAACGTTATGTTTTTCTATCCGTGTTAATGCTATGTTTGTTGTCTAGCCGTATTAATGCTATGTTGTTTGCCCAGCCGTTTTAATACAATGTTTGCTGTCTTAGCCGTGTTAATGCTTTGTTTGTTGTCTATCCGTTTTAATGCTTTGTTTGTTGTCTATCCGTTTCAATGCAATGTTTGTTGTCTTTCCGTGTTAATGCAATGTTTGTTGTCTATCCGTTTTAATGCTTTGTTTGTTGTCTATCCGTTTTAATGCTTTGTTTGTTGTCTATCCGTTTTAATGCAATGTTTGTTGTCTATCCGTTTTAATGCTTTGTTTGTTGTCTTTCCGTTTTAATGCTTTGTTTGTTGTCTATCCGTTTTAATGCAATGTTTGTTGTCTTTCCGTATTAATGCAATGTTTGTTGTCTAGCCGTTTTAATGCTATGTTTGTCTAGCCATTTTAATGGTATCTTTGTTTTCTACCGTTTAAATGCTATGTGTTTTGTCCAGCCGTTCTTGAAAATGCTATGTTAATGTTATCTATCCGTTTTAATGCTATGTTTTTTGTCTATCCGTTTTAATGCTTTGCTTGTTTTCTATCCGTTTTAATGCTATGCTTGTTGTCTAGTCGTTTTACTGCAATGTTTGTCTATCCGTGTAAATGCTATGTTTGTTGTCTAGTCGTTTTAATGCATTGTTTGTCTAGCCATTTTAATGCTATGTTCGTCTAGCCGCCGTTTTAATGCTATGCCTTGTATTCCAGGGCGGGTCCTATTGGATGGTCAGACATCGGATGTTCGTGGTCGTCACAAAGGAACGCGTGTCTATGTAATCATCTCACCAACTTTGCTGTTCTAATGAGTCCGATACAAATATCTGTGAGCTATTTCATGTATTAATTTGATGTATAATTCAGCATAGTAGTGGCCTTCAGTGGTGTGATAACATGTTCTTGTGTGTAGAGCTTTGCAATGAAAGGTTCTATCAATTATTGATTGCACCGTCCATTTTGTTCAATACACTTTGTAACGCACTCTCGGAAACCTAGTGTCTGAACTCCATTACGCTCCGTTTACACCCTAGGTCACCAGACGAGGGAATCCGCGTTATATGTCTAAATATATCGACCAATAATAATGCGCAACACAAGTGCTACTTTGGAACTAGTTTGTGTTACTATGATAAAAAGGTATCCCCGACCAAACAACATGTCGGCCTCCGCGGGCACTACCAAGACGCTACGGTGGTAGTTTGTGTATGGATGGTATACAAGACAAGAAATCATATCGGAGCTTGTTTTCGAAATCTGATCAGGCCAATTTTGCAATCACATTCATTTTACTGTCACTTATCAGTGGCGTAGGAAGATGAAACGTCATGGGGGGGGGGGGGGGGGGGGGGGCATGGGGGGCAAAGGTCCTCAATATTTTGTAAACCCAACCCCCGCCCCGTAAAAGGAAATTAACGAATACGCAAATTGGCCAAATTAGCGTGTGAGCGTCGAAGGCGCGAGATTTTGGTGTTTTATAAGGGTCTGAGGGTGACCTCCGGGATGAGTTTTATGTATTTTGATGATTTTGCGATCGCCCGAAAGCGCGAGATTTTAGTGTTAGGGGGGCTCCGGGGGTCTCCCCCGGTAAAAAAATTACGATTTAGAATGGCTGAGATGAGTTTTACGATAAAGTTTAATGAATATAAAGCGTTCTTAACATGGTAATTTTTCGATTTAAAGCTACCTGCATTTAGAAATGATAATTGTGTCGTCATAACATTATGCAACCCTACTCGATCTGAATATACCGGCTTCACACCATCGGCACATTGTTGTGTAACATAAAAAAAAAAGAATTAATTGTCTCGCTAAGACATAAACAAATTGATCTTTTAAGAGACTTTTTTTTAAATAGTACATAGAATCCCTTGATGGACATTTTTAGTCTAGTTTGTGTGTATTGAATTTTTACTATTTAGGGTTTGACATTATGTGCTTGAACGTTTTAGGAAATGCGTCGCGCAGCGGAAAATTTTCTAGAATGAAGTACGAGAAATGTGCAGGAGGACCCTTTTTTCTTTCAAATAAGCATTTTTAGAAAATTTCAGTCGGCGAAAATGGGGGGCAAAAAGACATGTTTGCCCCCCCCCCCCGTCCTGGGGAACGGGGGGGGGGGCAGTTGCTTAGTAAGCCTTAAGTAATTCCAATTTGTATTGTCATTAACAGTGTTTATGTAAGTTGGACAGAGGAGTGTGTACACATGTAGAGTAGGTGTGTGTATATTCTACACAGAGGCTGTGTGAATTCCACCAATCAGAAAGCAGGCTTCCCATGACTGCATACACACAAATGCAGTAATGGGAATGTCACATTTTGATTGGTCTGAAGGAATATTGTTTGACATTCTTTTTAATTAAAAATTTCTACATAAAATAAATAATTTCAAAGTAAAGAAAGCAATTAAGTCATTAAGCAATTCATTAAAAAAAGAATGTTTGTCCTACACTCTTGACTCATGTTGCACACTTATGATGTAGGTAAAACCATGCACACATGAGAGCAGCCTTATCAAATAATCATTTTAAAGAATTATTATAATGTACACAGAAAGTAGCTCTGAACTGTTTACTTTTTAACTCTGAGGTATATAAGTCTAATATAGTAATTCCAGTAGTTTATGTAAGGTGGACAGAGGAATCACAACCAGATGTAGATTGTATGTACATGTACATGTATACACATATAGACGCAGTTAGGGAGTATGTGTGTGTATATTCTACAGAGGCTGTGTGAATTCCACCAATCATAAGGCATGCTTCCCTTGACAGCATACTGCAGTAAAGGGTATGCAACATTTTGATTGGTCAAAAGGAATATTGTTCAGTAAATAGGAATTTTATGAATGGAAGTTTGTGAATGAAATGGTTTAAGAGGTCACCACTAGATGTCATTGTGGGGCAAGTCCTACTCATTTCTACACATTATGGTAAACCGGATAGCATTAATACAACGCTAGTTGCCCCCCCTGCCCCCCCCCCCCCCCCCGCTTCCTACGCCCCTGCTTATAGTATGGGACAATAACAAACAACATGCAATAATTGCAGAAAATATCATGAAATGACGAAAGCCACAATATTAAAACAGGAATCAAAGTACTCAAAGTACTAAAAATACAACGCAGCAGATACAGAAAAATTAGAATGAAATGAAATGAATTTGATATATTCAGCATTAATACAACGCTAGTTGTTGCCCCCCCCCCCCCCCCCCCCCCCCCCCCGCTTCCTACGCCCCTGCTTATAGTATGGGACAATAACAAACAACATGCAATAATTGCAGAAAACTATCATGAAATGACGAAAGCCACAATATTAAAACAGGAATCAAAGTACTCAAAGTACTGAAAATACAACGCAGCAGATACAGAAAAATTAGAATGAAATGAAATGAATTTGACCATAGGCTGGTTCATTCCGAAAGTATCTCTAGTCCTGCGTTCCTCCTTGCACATGACTTATATACCCACTCACTGACACACAAATACACGTATACTCCTGCATGCACGCACAAATCTGATTCTTTCTGATTGATAGAAATTTCCAAAAATACTTTTTTTCGGGAAGACGACGCGACTCGTGTATCATGCTCCGCACGGTATCAGACTATATGCTGATTAACGTGGGTAACCGACGATGTTTGTAAAGGTGAAAAATCTAATTCTGATGTAAACTAGAATAATGAGCAAGATAAAACGTGGTTTAAACCAGGGAAGCTTAACAACATCGTTCAATACACAGCTTGTGAAAGTTGATTAATTCCTATGATGATATATTTTCAGAATGAAATAGATATTGCTCGTCTTCGAATTATCACCCTAGCAGGTTGTAGCCTATCAATCCTGTCCACGGCCATTACTATGGTGGTGTATGCGTTGCTATGGAGGTATGTTATATCGGCAGTAAAGGCTCGTTACTATGCTATGGGAGAATGATTTAACACTTTTCCTTGGTCTTGCAAATAAGGGTGTAAAATTGTCATGGGATTGCTTTATAACATGTGACATAGGTCGTTATATTGATGAAAGAATATATATTAAATATAATAGTATGGGAGTATGATATAGCACGGATGTCATTACCATGGAATTTGTGTATATCCCCATTGGGTTAAGATAGAAAAAAACAATCAAATGTCATGGTGTTGTGTTCGTTACCATGGGTGTTAGTTAAAGTTAAAAGTCAAAGGTCGTTGAGGTCAGGTTGTATCAGTTGCTATGGGGAAAGAATACTTATAAAAGACATAACCCTGTTTCCTTTCATGTAAAATTATTTGTAGAATCGTTAAAAAGAATCATGTCTTTCAGATACATAAAAAATGACAGGAGTGTCTTGGTGCTGAATATGTGTGTTGCTGTCACGGCTGGTTATGCCTTGTTTTTGGGTGGTCTCGACCGAACAGATGACAATGTAAGTGAAATAGTAAACAGATGAATACTTGGAACCTTTATATAATGTGACATGTTGACACGGTTTTATGTCCTATACTATGTAGAAATTCCATTTAAACATCGTGTAGCTCACTTACTTTTACCATCACCGCCATGATTACTTTTTTTCGGAAGCCTTCTCGATTTTACCGACAAGTGCATCACATAATTTGCATAATGCATTTGGAATATGTAAATCGAGAAGCGTTCCGAAAAAAAAAATATGGCGGTTCCGGTTAATGTAAGTGATCACCGTGATGTTTAAATGGAGTTTCTACAAAGTACAGGGCATACCACCTCCAAATTAAAGGAGATAGTGGGTGAACACAGTTATGGGTACTGTGTACCACCACAAGTGCAGATTTTGTGATTTTGACTTGTCTATCGAGGTACCCATTAGAGACGAAACGACATTTATAGCGGACAGGGAAATGTCTACCTAAGCCAGTTTAGGTATATTTCTCAATTCTTCGTACCATGTCTTGGTCAATTTTGTTCATCAAGCACCATTAGAAAGATAAATTATTCCTCTTTAAGGTAAGATATGAGTCACTGATATATAGTGCCCTTTTATTAAAACAAAATTATATATTTAAAAAATGTGTCGTTTTTTCTCTACCGTAGAGTTCATACTCTTGATATCCTGTGTTTTTTGTAACAGGTATTATGCACAGTGGTCGCTGCACTTTTGCATTTCTTCTTTCTGGCTATATTCTGTCTGATGCTTGCCGATGGTATACAGCTACTAAGACGAACAACAGTAGTCATGAATGTCAAGTCAATATTAAAATGGCTCTTATTAATTGGCTGGGGTGAGTATAAGTGTTACGAAATGTTCCATGATTTGCCATTGCAATTTATCAAATACAGTGTCCGCCGTTTCCTTTCGTCAGGGAGATGGATGACGCGAGTACATATAAATCACATTTAACATTATGAGGAATGTGATAGCTATTTGGGTATGGGATGATATATTTGACAACATTCGAAGTGTAACTGACTGACTTTAATTTTACTTTATTTCATTAAATATAATAACATCAAAACTAACAAATCCAGGTGATTTCCTTTTTTTTAAATTTTGTTTCCACAACCATTTAGTAATGTTTTAACTGAGTACTCTAATTTCATAAAGTTCTGTAAAGATTAGCAGCCCTTTTAATGAAACTAGTTACCCTAAAATCTTGACAATAAGCCTCGGGTCATCTTCTTTTTGATAGAAAATCCCAGGCTTATTTTCAGGATCATTTTCGAAATCATTTATCCTGTACGGCATAACAGGCTTACTTACGACACCGGCTTAGTTTCGATAGATTTCATCGGTGTTTTGAGTAAAACAAAAACAAAACAAACAAATAAATAAATCATATGAACAAATTTGATAAGTAATACAAAAATACATTTATGATGTATTTAACACAATAACGCTACCATTACAGAACGTTATGAGAATTTTATATTGATCACCACCAGGAAAAGTGATAATATTTTTAGAGAATATCCTTAGAAGGAATCTAAAGCTTACTTTAATGTGCGAATTACTTTCAAAACCGGCATATTTTCTAGATACGTTTGACTGTAAGTAATCCAAGGCTTACATTCAAGTCCGACATATTTTCGATTCGGACTTATCATCGAGATTTTAGGGTATTACGTGAAATTTCTTTTGATTTCTCTTTAAGGTTTACCAGCTATCATCGTAGGAATAACAATAGGAATAAAACATGACGGTGGATATCATTCTAAAACATAGTAAGTTATCTTATTGTTATCATCATGGAACAACAATACAGGACGAATCACTGGGTGGTTAAACGTTCAATAACAAACTATAACTCTATTGAAAAGAAGGGAATTTATGTATAAAGAATACAAATAAAGTGTTTCGATCCAGATATAGTAATGGTACCGGAATGCACAATGCCACGGTAACTTGATCCCGATCTATTATCCTGTATGTTGATATGGTATTGTTAAACAATGTGTTATTATTATTTCATTTTGTTACTATGCTTTGATAATGTTACAGTTGCTGGCTAACATTGACGGACGGTGTTCTCTATTCCTTTGTGGGACCAGTTTTGGTAATAATTCTGGTCAGTAATTCAAACAACAGAAATATCATAGTTTCGCTTTTTTCCGAATGTTTGTAAAATCTACCTCTATATTTCAAAAATACTGTTACTCGATTGTTTTTGTATAAGCTATTGTCATTATTTAAAAAAAGAAGAAGAAAATGCTGGCTTTTTAGTTTAAATGTTCGAGAATCATCCATGGTAACATACAAGAAATGGAAAAGTTACAAATCTCACATTTTTTTCACCAATAATTCCATACAAACTGTGTAAGCTGCTTCTAGTTCACCTCTGTGCTATAAGATAAGTTTGTTGTTACACCTCTGTGCTATAAGATAAGTTTGTTGTTACTGTTTATGTGTTTACTGTTCACCTCTGTGCTATAAGATAAGTTTGTTGTTACTGTTTATGTGTTTACTGTTCAGCTCTGTGCTATAAGATAAGTTTGTTGTTACTGTTAATGTGTTTACTGTTCACCTCTGTGCTATAAGATAAGTTTGTTGTTACTGTTTATGTGTTTACTGTTCAGCTCTGTGCTATAAGATAAGTTTGTTGTTACTGTTTATGTGTTTACTGTTCACCTCTGTGCTATAAGATAAGTTTGTTGTTACTGTTTATGTGTTTACTGTTCACCTCTGTGCTATAAGATAAGTTTGTTGTTACTGTTTATGTGATCTTTCATGTACATTGTAACAATTGTTATTGTCTTGTGTACGGAGATACTTTACTTACAGGTGAATGTCGCTGTTATGATCCTAGTCCTCAAGGCACTGCTGACCTCACAATTTATAATGACCAAGTCACAAAAGCAAAAAGTAGTGTAAGTTCGCAAATCTAAGATGTGCAATTAAAGACATCTGGTTTCATTGATTTTGTAACTCATTTTATTCAATATTAATATGTTTTTTTAACCATACACAATTATAATATCGTTTTCAATTTCCATTTGAAATATAGTTTGTGGCATTTCTCTATCTTTAGGTCAGCTGTGCGAAGTGTCTGCGTTCTACTGCCGGTTCTCGGCATCACGTGGTTTTTCGGAATATTATCCATCAATGATGATCTCATTGTGTTTCAGTATCTCTTCGCTGCTACAAATTCATTACAGGTATTTACTTATTAATTTATGGTGCAAGAAAACATTCAATCCAATATAATGAGAACAAAATTGACTGGGTTAATTTAAATTTACTAATTAATGAACTTATTAAACCTATTCAAATTCTATGTTGTGACCTAGAGTCTTTGATGGAATGAAAGTGCTTTGGAGAAATTGTTCTCTACGTAAGGTGGACACCAACCACATCGAAACAAATGTCCTTTTAATAACGACTTCAATGCTTTACTTTGAATTTTAAAGAGAAAAATATCGATGAACAACTCCAGGTTTTATATAGATGTATATATTTCAGGGTTTCTTTATCTTCCTGTTTCACTGCGTACTGAGTGTACCGGTAAGTCTTGTTAAATTATTTACGTTAAATCATTAACAATAGGTATCTGATCATTGAAATAAGACACATGTTATGAAACAGTATTTAACTCAGACTATTTGTAGAATACACAAATATCAGTTAACAAATGCGTAATACCTTGTGATATAACAAATTGGTGGTTTACAGCAAGAAAAAAATTGTTAAAATACTTAATGAAAAGTGAGAGTGCATATTGTAATTATGTTTACCCTCAGGTACGCCGTGCGATAGAGCAGAAGTATAGGAAGTCTGTGTCAAAGTCGTACCAATCACAGGTAAATCATATCGGAATACCATCGAATGTATATAAATGGTAAAAACGTAATACTCTGTAACAGATGAAAACTATTTCAAACAAACGTATTTTCTATAAGAAGTGAACTGGAATTATCCTAATCTGCCATTACCAAAGCTATATTTTGAATGCTATGTCATTTGTAGATATAATTGGTTATTGTTTCAATTTTAGGGCACATTGACGACTCGCTCGTCCAGAAATAGTACAGACAATATTATTGGTAAGTAGAATGTGGTGTCAAAGAAAGATCAACATTACCTTATAGGATGGAATCCCTTGCCTGTCTTTAACATGGATTTATAATTTGATAGTAAAATATTAAACATTTCATCCATGTAGTCATTAGACACTTTGTAATAGTTAATTAATAGCAACATGATGATTATTTTAATGCAATACCATCCTGACAGCAGGTTGTTACAGGACTTTGTGTACTTGAATCGCTGACATAGCATTCTTTACAGCCATATACATATGTATAGTCATATTGTTGCTATGTAAAGCAGAGGTAAATCATAACATGTCGCCTAATAAGAAATAAAAAGAAAAGTGTGATCATACTGAAATATTATCTACCATATCCATCACTACGACTTTACATTTGTTTGTCTTGTGTCGCGTGATATCACGTTTCATTCCAGTTTATAAATTTAAACAAAACCCTGCATGTTTATTATATTCAACAAAAACGGATACAACTGTTTACAAATGATATTATCTCAAAGACTATGTATGCATTTCCTCAGAGAACTACGCTAAGAAAAGAAGCACGAGTCGTTCTGAAAGACAATCGCTACTCAGCAAATTCTAAAAAATCTTTTTTTGAAAAGCTCCTGTATGTTGTGTAATATAATGGTTATTCTATTCTACAGATGAGTCACGTCAAAGAGGAAAGAAAACCTCCAGTCCTCAGCCCTCTCAACATACAACAAAGTTTTTACATCTCAATGTAAGTATTGCCTGAATATACGTAATAACCTTTATGCATATGACATTTTAACAAAATTTAAATAGTGTTTATTGATTTAACAAAATGCGACTGAATAAAAATATCAAATGTCTATGTATTGAGCTTATAAATGCCTTTGATATCAAATTATTATGTTTGGCTGTGGCAATATTAATTGCATTAGAGTATTCCCTTTCATTGAATTATGCTTAATTTTCAGCAACAGTATACGATCAACTCTCCACTTTGACGGCAAAAGCAATGGAACGCGTTTTTCATCATTTATCATTTCGCATTTTATTGTTAGCCAATCTTTATCTTTTTAGTTAATCAAAATAAATTGCTCCAGTTTCTGAAATTTCCGATTATCTTGTTATATGTACGTTACATAGCTATTGTATATATACCGTCGTAATATTAGTAGTACCATGTATTGTTATAAACACGATAAATATTTTTTTTAATTTAAAAAACAATGTATAGATTAAAGATTTTCAATGTCAATTATGATATATATCATATTAAAACTCTTTTATATGGGGGTATGAATGATAGGGATATTTTACCTGAGGGTGATAAAATGTTGTTAAACCCAAGGCTTGCCGAGGGTTCTACAAGATCGAATTGAAACAAATTCGAAAACCGCTACTGCAAGTCAATTTTCCATACATGCAAATTGCGTGATACATTAATGTATGTTCAACGCAAATTCTGTTGTTTGCATTTATAGTAAAAACCAGCATAGTTTATGAAAAATATGTTTAAATTTTACAAAGAAAATCGTAATATTTTTGACGCCGTAACGTCAAGAGGCTGTATTTTACGGGTAGCTATGTAATACAGCCTGAGGCGATATGAGTGTATTTAAGCATTGATGTCAATATTTTTTAACTTCATAGGGGTATGTAAGAAATGTTATGAAAACTGTATGAATCCGTGTAGCGGATTCTCACAAAAGTTTGCAAACAAAATTTATTTCATAACCTTATGAAGTTAAAAAATTGTGACATCAATGCTTATAATTAATGTTTCAGACTACGTGATAGCATAAAATACGTTTAAACGTACAACATCATTGATTTTCCAATGGATTATTTTTTCTTAATCAATACACAACGTCGATGTCTCTATTGTGACGTCATGAAAACGTAGGGTTTCCGCGCCATTCGCGGATTTTTCTTCATAGTATATGAAGAAAAAGAAGAATCAGAAAGTCGGATTTAGTATGAAAACAAATAAAAATTAATCATTGCATTATACAAGCCAGTTTTACATCCGTATGTATGAAAGAAAATAACCGTTATTGTCTTTCAATCTCTAACTAAACACATTTAAGACATGAATCGTATAATGGTTTTCATCATACAACGATTAAAACAATCTAATTTTTAAAAAGTTCCAAAAAGGTTTGGTTTTTTCCAAACATATAGCTCACTTAGCTCTGTCGACTATAGAGAAATAAAGCTGTGGGATATATAACAATATTTCTGTGATTAAGTATTGCATTATAAACACACATTTACAATATTCATGACAACTTTATATAGAAACAAACAGTAAATATTCACGACAACTTTATATAGAAACAAACAGTAAATATTCACGACAACGCTTTATAGAAACAAACAACAAAGAAATTGAATATCCGTGAGCCTGGATCACCTCAACAGACCATCTATCGACATTGTACATTGTAGCAAACATGTGGGTGCACGTGGTAGTTTCAGAATATATATCAATTTGACAGATACAAAAATAAGTGTGCCATTATATGGAAATGTTAAATATTTAGAAAATTAACTTTATGTATAATTCAATGAATACACTTAGTCTACTATAGGTACACATATAGCCTTAGGCATCAGGTCGCAGTAACCAGACGGTTATAGACGGTTATATGTATATGCCTTGTAGCTATCATGACCAAGTCAACAGATTTCGATACACTATTACTTAAGTGCGTATTCGTGACAAGAAGTGGTCAGATTACTTAAGAAGGATATGTACTCTGACATTTATTATAAAACTGATTGATGTTGAATGTCCATGTACCTCTATATAAACCAAGATTTCACAAGTTAACAGTGTCAACTTTCCCCAGTATTCGACCATGGGTGCTGGGCCATACTTTGCCATGCGGAATAAAGTACTGAAACCACAACTCAGCATTTGACTTATACTCAACTTTACTGTACAACATCTACACCTCATCGACACAAAGAGACACAAAGAAAAAGAATACTTCACTGGCGCTGTGCAGAGAAAAACAACCTGGGTTTGGACACTTCACGAAACTACTGCCACTAACGATCATTGGTTCACAGGTACGTGGATTTGTCTAAACTCTTTTAAAAGCAATTATTTGTACCACAAATTTTTCCTTGCACAAAATCATATTACCGTTTTACCATGGCTATTTCACCACTGAGAACCATACTTATTCTTAGTGAGAATTATTGTTAACTTTATATATAAAGTAAATTTTATTAACTAAAAGCAGTATGTAAATTTACTTTGAAATACACACATAAAACGTACACAAAAACACAGACATGCACCACAGGGAGTTGACCACATAAATACATCTAACGCACACATATACATCAAAATAAACAACTCATCATAGTGTTATGGAAACGTTTGATACTATAAAATTATTAATAACCTTGCTAGATATTTTTTTTTACTATGATAAGTTGCCACATTTAACATATTCACTGTTTTATCATTTTTTTCACTGATTCTACTATTTCTCTCCAGTGACATGTTCATGAATTAGGTCGATTGTTTTTTATCACATATTCAAGAAGGTTCCTTAATGTTTATATATACTATTTTTCTATTACACAAATACACATTTTACATATTTTTACCTAATGGGAAGTTTTATCTCACGTGATTACTCACGGAGAAATATATGTCTTAGTAACTTTCCATTTATTATGTTAGGGGCAGAGTAGTGATGTGATTAAACACACACGTTAATTTGTAGTTGCTCTGATATCCTCATATAACGTAATACGTACATTATACTTTTTATATACATAACAATTTTTCATACAACATAATACACATGATGATTATATTATTTATTTCATTATTGGAGGAAAGTATTACCTGATGCAATTGAATGCAAGGTTTTATTTTTAATAGTTTTCTCCTACATTATTCATTTTACATATACAACTATTAGACTTATGGAACTTTCTTTGATGAGTGGTCATCTAGAATGCATCATGTCTGAGTTAAGCCGCAAGTACGTACGTCGGCCAGACGCTTTACTAATTACTTGTCATTTACCCTTTGGCAATAACATATCATGAACATGTCCTCGAGGTCGTAATTAGTACATATTAGCTGATACATAAGTACATAGGTTTTTTCCCTCAAGCATTCCAATCCAATCATATGCAAGATTAAGCTAATCGAATCAATAAAGTAACATTGATTATATATATTTACTTACACATTTTTATGAAATTTTGCAGGTATAGGTATATTTTTTCTCATACACAACAAAACATATACATTTTATCTAACACAATTCACATAGTTACTTACTTAAAAAAAAAAAAAAAAAAAACCCACAGTGTTAAAAAAAAGAAATGTAAGGAAAGTAACTCATAAACTATACATGTATGCTATATTTTTGTTATGTTTTCATATAGTTTGCACATATTCAATATCTGTGTTTTTGCAACATAAAGAAATAAATATTGATTAATAAGTAATAATTATCCAATAAGTGTTGCATATATGAAATTGTTATAAGTATCAAATGTTTTATCCGTAGATAATACCCGTAGATAAAGAGACAACTATATTGTTACATTTTACATACGGTTATATTAATTTTAACGCTTGAAAGCGCAGTTTACATGTTTATTTTTATACTATTCACAACAGCAGTTTATATAGGCCAATAGAACACTACAAGTTCATGATGGTTTGTTTTGAATTAATTGTTTTCTTTAACACATTACAATATATATACTTTTGGATATTTTTTTTCTACCAGATGAAATACAAACTAATTAGTAGTTAAAATGTTACATGACAGGTCCCATTGTCTCTATGACAAATAAACAATCATAATACAACTCTTTATTGATACGTATAAAGTTATTTAGTGATTAATTTATTATCTTTTATTCTTCAAAATAGTTTTTCTGTATTTCTGGTGATGTCATGGTATTATTAGTAGTATTTGTGATTGGTACAATTATTTGCAAAGAAAAGAGTGAAAAGGCAAATCTATCAAAACTTGTCGCTCTTGATTCAAAAGTGAAAAATCTTCATCCAAGCCACAGAAAAATCATCTTTAGTACAGCCTCCAGTGATAGAAGAGGATATGCAGTAATCCAGTATACTTTGACTTTAAATTGTCTTCGTTGTGTATTGACTTGTTTGTGTATGCCGTATCATTTAGTCATCAGAGTTCCATTTCTACATATCTTCATCGAAGAAACTTTTACAACATTTTACTACATTTTCAACATTCATGGAAGAAACTTCTACATCAATACCAACACATCAAACATATTTTACATCTTCTGGATAGTCCCCCTGATGTGATTCCTCACCAGGTTGTTATCGTAAATTAGGACTATGCCAGGCTATGTCAGAGTACAGAGATTGTGACGTGTTATTTCACGCACATTTTATATTATATCTCTGTACTCGAAGACATGAGCATCAACATACCACATCAACACATCAACATTCATCACCTACAGACTCAACGGATTTGGAAATACCTGATGCAGTCTAATGCCAGGGGAAACATGTATTATATTTTCATCTCCGAAGAGGATCCACTACTACACTCAATTTATATCTAACATTTTAATGGAACTCATTCATTTTATTTTTCTCAGCCTTGTTGTGCGAGATTTCATCGTTGATTTCAAGATGGTTGTACATCGTTGTCAACACCCATTAAATTTCATCACGTGACGGCATATGATAAACATTTATATATCTACGTTTGACATTTTAAAGTTGTTTTTATATTTGAATACTGTGTTTTCACATTTCATATGTTTACTACGTTTTACATACTATAATGTATGTTGTTCAAATGAAGTTTTCCTTTCACTATGTTATCATAATCAATTATGTTTTATGATGTATATATTTCATTTTCAAAATATTGGAAATGATTTGGAAGAGTATATTATTCTTATTCTCATTTTAAAATCTTAATATCATGGTATGCTATTTACACACATATGTTGTTTGTACAAAAGTTTTGAAATTCTTTAATATAGGATATAATTGTCATAATTTATAATGACAATAATATAGAGTATGGAAATGTTAAATATTTAGAAAATTTCATAATATATTATACCAATTTATAGCTAAATTGTTATAATTTATAACATAGAGACGAATGTGCCATTATATGGAAATGTTAAATATTTAGAAAATTAACTTTATGTATAATTCAATGAATACACTTAGTCTACTATAGGTACACATATAGCCTTAGGCATCAGGTCGCAGTAACCAGACGGTTATAGACGGTTATATGTATATGCCTTGTAGCTATCATGACCAAGTCAACAGATTTCGATACACTATTACTTAAGTGCGTATTCGTGACAAGAAGTGGTCAGATTACTTAAGAAGGATATGTACTCTGACATTTATTATAAAACTGATTGATGTTGAATGTCCATGTACCTCTATATAAACCAAGATTTCACAAGTTAACAGTGTCAACTTTCCCCCAGTATTCGACCATGAGTACTGGGCCATACTTTGCCATGCGGAATAAAGTACTGAAACCACAACTCAGCATTTGACTTATACTCAACTTTACTCTACAACACAATACACCTCATCGACACAAAGAATATATATCAATTTGAGAGATACAAAAATATCACTGATCACTAGACAAGTAATGTTATCTCGTATATCAGTCAAATGATATCATATAATAACAGTACTCGATGCTGAACTCAACCGGACCAATTAATGCTAAAACAAAAACATCCCATACAACACTACTGTAATAAACCATGTAGAGATAATGGTTTTATTAAGTATTACGGCCGATCTACTTGTGGTTGAGTTTTAGGAGTGGTGTGTATGGTTGAGGTGTTCGTATTGGGAATTAAATGGATATCAACTTGCAACACCTAACATGAGAATTTGTTTGTTTTTTATCACAAAAATGCTAGTATAATTTTTCAATTCATTTAAATCATGTTAGCAGTGTGATTATTTTCTTAATACAATGATATTAACATTTATTTCTGTTGAATAATAATTACTCCCTGGTCAGGGAGTGTGTAATGGTAGAAACGAATTCCGGTTTGTTTTTTCTTCCTAGTTTCAGTTTGCCGGTAACAAGTTAGTTGATATTTAAGGGAATATCTTATCATTGACATTTTTATCTGCTAAATATAAATACCGCGATGTACAAATTAATTATCGTGTTAGGTGTATACACTGCCAAGTGTACCTAATATAACCCAGCGAGAGTCTGCACGGTTACAGTATCGATCGGCATCATCACGTGACATTGCAGCAGTCGGGAGCGGCGGGAGAAGGTGACCACAGGTGTGCATGCTGTCGGCCATTTACATATTAAGATTGTTTGCAAGATGTTCAGTGCCAATTTACTGCATGATTTATAAATGTATTTGAGTTATGTTTTCATTTCATTTTAATTTTTTGTGTTTTTTGAGATTAGAAAAATATCATTGTATATGAATGCAAATAAGTTTATGTAGCATCATGTCATCTCTTGCCTATATCATAGGTTATATTATCAGTATATGAAAATAAATAATAATTATCAGATAAATAATAATAAAAAAAATAAAGTTCATGGTAGTTGAGAAACTCATGTTAATAAGTATTGTTCAGTCTTACTTACAGCAGTTCTGAAAACGATCTTATGTTTTCATTAGTTAAGTAATTTTTAAAGTACAATGTAAATAATCTCAGAATATTGATAATTTCTTTTTGTCATCGTGGGTACACAAAAAAAATGCTTGCGACTTGCTATAACTTTCTAACTAATAGCAAACCAAGCAAGTTTCTAGATCACCATGATCATATTTACATAAACTATTTTGTTGATTACCTGGATAACTGTGGTTCATATATAAAGGTTGATACTCAAGAGTTTTTATTGGATGCTATTTAGATCTGATTTACATTGTTTTCTTTTTTTATCCCATTTTGTTTTTTTGTACACTGCACTTAAACTTGATTATCCCTGAAATTCTTAGATATCATCATAGTATCAAATGGAAAAATAAGAGTTAAGTTCATTATTACTTACATCAGTTCAAAAAATGGTGACATGCTTTTTCTTTCGTAATAAGCAAATTTTTTGGAAACATTTCAATTTATAATTCAAAAGGTATTAAAAATTACAAAAATAATTTTGTAATTCATTTGTCACAGTGTTTATTCTAGCATTCTTCATTACATTACTTAAATGGCATTTTTTTTATATTTTATGTATAAAGTGACATATAGTATTGTAAAGCTAGTCAGCATTCTGCTTAATTAATATATATATTTTTTTTATTCAAATGTTAACCCCATACAATAAACTTGCATGAAATTGAAAACACCAGTGGTTATTCTCATTTCATCAGCATTTAGTATTCCCAAAGTAGTTGCGGCCGATTTGATGCCTTGCATCAAAGTTTTCTTAAGTATTACGCGCCGTTCGTATACAGGCATGATATTTGATATACATCTATTTAAACCTAGTTTATAAGGCTTAATCGAGATAATAATTTTGTATATCAATGCAATGGCCACATGCACACTTATATAAGCCGTTTCCCGGTTCTATACGTCGATAGTCAAAGTTAATAGTCGTCACATTTTCGAACTCGAATAATGTCTCTAAAATGTAAATAGATAAGTAATCACAAGATAATAATAAAAAGAATCAGCTCTAGTTTTGATGCGACCTAGTCATCTTGAACTCGTTTTAGTCCACTATCAGTAAAACCAGATGTGACTAATGTAACAGTGTTCGTCTCCGTCCGTCTGTCTGTCTCCACGGATGTCGGTTTCTTGACGATAACTTAATGGATTGTGTTATGTATGACACTAAATACATGTAGTTATGAGATAAGGGAGATAACTCCTATAGCTTTTTTATCAATACATCCTATAAAGGTCATATCATTAATCTAGGTTATAGAACTTTCTAGAATATAATCATGTATAAACAAATCTTTCCAGAAAGTTATGTGTGTTTATTTGCTTACTGCTTTTAGTTAGATATTTTAATGAGACGTATCAAGAATTGTACAGTGCCGTATTAGATTCTATTGTGAGAGCTATTGTGACTTTATCTGTGGATTATTACAACACTTTGTGTGGATTTATTCATATTGCCTGGAACTTTACAAATCATCTGTGGACATTCATTTTCCTCCTGGATTTGTGATTATTGTTAATTTAAAACCTGGAAGGATCAAGGATTATACCAGGACATTCGCATACAGATAAGTAACACTTTAAATCATCGTACTACTCTTGTACCACCACCAATTACTTTAGACATTGTAAACCATCTCTGTATAATATTGTATATGTAATTAAATTGTGTTTTGAATTTAGCTGCTGGTTTCTCATTTCTGTTATTCTGGGTCATAACAATTGAAAAAAAAGTTGGATCTTCGTGCAATGGCATCGTCGGTGACCGCCGGTTAATTGCACTGGGACAGCCCGACCTCAGAGCATTGCTTTTGTCAATGTCCCTGCCGATTGTTTTGCCAATGAGATTGGAGGTAACATACGCTTCACATAGGCTGTATAAAACAACATTGATGTCCATAAATATTCTCCTTCCAAACTGAAGAGTTTTCATTTTTAAGAAGAGTTATGTTGAATGGTTTCTATTTATAGAGGGACGTCGTTGAGGTGGTGCTCTGAGATTGAGCTGTCCCACGGGTGATAAGTGGAGCGTTGTGTAGTGCAATCAACCGCGGGTCACCTATGCAATGGTAGCTTAGGAGAAAGCACAGCTCGGTATCGATTGATTTTGACAAAGGTCACTGCTACTTAAAATATGCTAAAGTCTATGTGACAACTTGTGGGGACTAGCAGGGGACATGCATTCCTTCAACAATACTACATTTGTCCTTTTATAATTTATCTAACAGATGAGATGAATCTGATTGACTTAAGGCGTTCAGAAATGCCTCCATTTTGACAGCCTTGACTGTTGTACTTCCATCCCCAGATTCTAAACTCATGGCGTGCACTATCAGGTCACCATCCACGGCACACGGACTTCCCATCTCGCAACTTTCGTTGATGTCCGTAAAATTGTCTGTTGTCCCAGATCTAGATTCAGATGGTAGTTGTAGTCTTTCGGGAAATCTTCTAAATAACGTTCTCTCTAACTTGATGACAGCGATATCTAAATTGTCATCTATAAACTTTAGAGATTTCAGACGGAATTTTTCTTTCTGTTTAGTTGAATCATTTCGGGGAAACTCAACACACCCACTTATCCTTCGTCTTGTCATGCTTCCTGTTAAAAAATATATTGTTTTCAGGACTAACACATAGATTATAAATATCATTTTTGCGAGCCATGTCGAGTTTCATAAAATATCATATTAAACTTTGGAACTATTAGAGGTTAATTGATGTGTTGAATTAAACTGATTAAGGAATTCTACCTGATTTGTTTTATGATCTATAAAAGAACCCTAGTTATCAGTATTTTTGACACTTAGAACATGTGATATAATATACATGTAGATACCTAGGAGTTATTATGTTAATTATCATATATAGAACATGTGATATAATATAGTTATCAAGCAGTTATTATGCTAATTATCATATATAGAACATGTGATACAATATAGTTATCAAGCAGTTATTATGCTAATTATCATATATAGAACATGTGATACAATATAGTTATCAAGCAGTTATTATGCTAATTATCATATATAGAACATGTGATATAATATAGTTATCAAGCAGTTATTATGCTAATTATCATATATAGAACATGTGATACAATATAGTTATCAAGCAGTTATTATATTAATTATCATATATAGAACATGTGATATAATATAGTTATCAAGCAGTTATTATGCTAATTATCATATATAGAACATGTGATACAATATAGTTATCAAGCAGTTATTATGTTAATTATCATATATAGAACATGTGATATAATATAGTTATCAAGCAGTTATTATGCTAATTATCATATATAGAACATGTGATATAATATAGTTATCAAGCAGTTATTATGCTAATTATCATTTATAGAACATGTGATATAATATAGCTACCAATCAGTTATGATAATTATCATATGCAGAATATATAATAAAATATAATTACCCGGAAGTTGCCTTGCCGCCGTCGCCGTTGTAATCACATAGCTATCGCCAGCACGGAAACACTTGGCAACTATTGTCCCAGCAGACAACACTGTACCAATAGCACAAAGGTTTTTCTGTGGCGAATACATTTCATGACCACCATTTGCTCCTGGAAATAAACAATTATATCATTATTTTATATAAATACATGTACTCTTTGGAATCTGCGACTTCAAGTAGTATACTGACAACGATGTCTGGAAATCCATGCACAAATCCAATATAACATTGTAAATGATAAGTAACATGTCAAATAATGAAAATAACATTATCATATTTGTGATATACCGTCTACAGAAGCTGAGGTTTGTTCATGGCTACGTCTGACGACCTGAAGGTAGCGCGATAAGGTTCAATTCAGATGAACTGTAAAGCATTGTGTGGTCTATCTATTGGGATATCAGACGCGTTACACAGATCACAATAACAAACCCACTAATAACACCTAAGGTATTATTGTCCTCAACATGGCATGTTGTAGATTTTCATTTATATATGTTGCTAAAAATGCTAAAACTGAAACAGCCATGCAAATATTGAAAATGAGTTACTTCCGTCTAAGCTCCAACAATTAGTTCGTATGACCACGAAGAGGCGCCAAACAGCTAATCAATTGTTATTGCACTCCCATCTTTTAATAGATCAGTAAATAAAGCATGTAAAAGCAAGGAATTCGTTAGAAATGTGGTGAAAGTGGATGGAGGGTATTGGTTCGTTCTGTGGCATCTCAGTGTAAATCTGAATATTTAGACTATAAGGACAAATAGTGATGTTTGTATTGTCCTTAAGATGGCATGTTGTAGATTTTCACTTATATGTATTGCTAAAATGATAGTAAAAGAAACAACTATGTAAATATTGAAAAAAACACACGTGACCTTGTTCACGAACTGGCATCAAACAGCAAATCAATTATTAAAGGACTGTCATCTTTTAATAGATCGGTAAATCAATATAAAGAATATAAAAGCAAGAATTCCGTTAGAGGGATGGTATTGGGTCGTTCTGTCGTATCTCAGTGTAAATCTGAATATATTGACGACAAATTCACTCCTATATTTTAATTGTGGTTAGCTTTGAATTAATTCTTGAATAGTGTACTACCCTAAAGTCATATATGGACCTAATAATGGAGACAAAATGGGTCTGATGTCAGCACTTTTAAAACGAACAGAAATCATTTCTAAAAAAAATATGCATTAAACATTAAAAGAACTGCTGACTATGCATTTCACATTTTTGCGCCTCTAGGTTCGCGTGATTTCATCAGAACATTTGACTAACTTGGTCACTGTGATGTGCATCCTTCATAAAATTTCATGTATTTCTTATATTATGTATATTTACCATTCTGCTGAGGTATGCAATCATCAAGCTTTATCCCTCGTCCATATAGATGTTCCAGTCCTTGGGTACAGACAATGGATAAATAGAGTTTATTCATCCAGATGTCTTTTTCTACGTTCTCAATGCTCAAAGGATGTATGAAGGCAATTTTGGGAGGCAACTTACATGCATCAAGTTTTAACGGAATGATCTGTTGTTGAAGCCCACCATCCTTACTCAGATGCAAGTACATAGCCACATTCAATTCATGTTCAACCCACTCAGACGCCAGAGATTTCTCTGACAAAAGAATGACGATCTTAAATGACTTTTGAAGACATAAATCGATATTATCCACAATAGCTAAACCCGGTAGGAAATCTCTATCTCGAAGACAAAGTCTCATGCCATGCTGTTCTTCGAGAATGCGCACAATGTCAAAGGCCACTCTACTGTCCTGCGACTCGCACATGTATATGAAGTACGCATGGTAGGTCTTTCCTGGTGGAAGACACGGCGGCAGGTTGTCGCTGTAAAAAGGAAATTTATGTAAGGTGATGAGCCCAATGTAAGTCGTCATAAATTTTATTTCAGTGAGGAGGAGTTGTAAGTGTTTGTATCCTGTATTTTGACCCTTCATAAAAAGCTTTAGTTTTATGTTTGATCAAACAATTGTCCTCGTCTAAACGATTACCGTAAAAATACCGTGATTAACAGACATAATTGTTTGGACGGCGCTCTTCAATTTCCCCTCTAGTTGTTACACAACAGTACGGAATCGATATAAGGAAATTATAGTGTACCTGTTGTGCCTCTACAACCCAACTTTGAACTTCGACCCTTAAATAGGTCAGGAATTTCCAACTTCAAACTTCCTGGTTTCAATGAATTATTCTTTTTATTTTAAAAAACTGATAAAGGGGTCTTGTCTTTTAACATTTGTGTCTTTTTATCATTTCGATATTTTTATATGAGTTTATTACCGTGAAAATAAAGATGATTAATTGCATTGTAATTGATGTGAAATCAAGATCATAGCTGAGAACACGTTGTATGATATATCCCGCGTATACAAAGTAAGCTTTAAGGGAAAAGCTGTCAAGACATAATTACGCAATAATATTTATTTAGGAATAATTAATCCTATATCAGGCTATCCAACATTGAATAACGTATGAAAATTAAAAGCATACGTATATGTCAAGGTACATGTATATAATTCACCCACGTAATGTCAACGCTGTGCCGGGTACATGTACTCTCATATATAATGATAAAAATATCATCAGTCATGGTTTGCTATTTGTTTATCCTTTCATTTGAAAATTAGCACATCATCATCTATTTATAAACATTGATTTTAAAAACCATTTTAAAACAGACAAAAATATACAAAAAAGGAAGTATACTCACGACATTCTGACAGTTCCGGGGAAATGGTGAAAAACACCAAATTCATGGCTATATATACATCAGTAGTATTCAACATGTACGCTCTATTTATAAGTCTATAAAACTTTTAACATTATTTAAGGATATTCCAATGACTGTGATCAACACCCATGCCACCTGTGTTTTTACTTCCGTGTTACCTGTATGGTTAAATAGGGTGCATTTGTTATACATACTTTAAAACCAGCTCTGTATTGGTATCATCTGTTTGGTGGTTTATGTAGGATTTTTGGGATTCCATGCGCTTTTCTTGATGGAGGTTGACACCCATTTACCAAAATGTTCAGTAATTCATCCTCTTTCGCAAAAATGATGATATCATTTTTGCCATGCGCGGTGGGGTCAAGGTAAGGAGTCAAAAGTTATATGTTCGAATACCGGCATTTGTAGCCAGACCTTGAAGTTTAAAAGTAAATAACATATCTAATTCATGCGTTTGTAGCCAGACCTTGAAGTTTAAAAGTAAATGACATATCTAATTCATGCGTTTGTAGCCGGACCTTGAAGTTTAAAAGTAAATGACATATCTAATTCATGCGTTTGTAGCCAGACCTTAAAGTTTAAAAGTAAATGACATAGCTAATTCATCTTATTAATGTATAGCAGAATGCTTTATATAATACGTTCAGATAAATATCTTATCACAATGTCGTTAAAAGAATCAATTTAGGTAATTTTAGTGAAAACTGAGGGTAAATAAAATAACAGTCATTAACTGGGCTATACACAAAAATAGATAATAAATAGTATAAAATAAGATTTTGCCCCCAAAACTCAAAACGGCTTTATAAATATTTATATTTTCGTTAATACACATTGAACATACTTCAAAATGATGAAGTATATCTTTAAAGAGATAATAATATTAAAGCATTGCAATACCTTACCCCAACCCCATCCCCATGCAACAAAGAGGGGTGGCGTATATTGAATTCACTTGTCTGTCTGCCTGTCTGTGTGACTGTGTCTCTCCTCTGTCTGCCCAAAGAAAAATGTTTTCAGGACATCCCCTTTCAAACACACATACATTTCTATGAATTTCAGCATTGTTTGAGAACATCGTTTACATTAAATCTGCATTAAGATCAGGTTCGGCAATGGAATCATATACCTCAATAACAAGTTTTAATAGTGTTATACACGCGAACTAACGTAAAAAAAGTAAAGTAAATGTAGATTTGTAAGTAAACTCTTCACTGTCCATGAAGATTTTTCCGCTAAAATTGCTGATTTGAATTTCAAGGATTGAGTGGTAATATAAGCTGTCCTGTCTAGAAAATATGTCAGGAGTGGCAAGATTTGTCGCCAAATTTCCATGAAACATATCATTTTGAGTCACGTGATTCTCCATCCAATTTAAAAATCTGGACTTCATGGAAAGTGTATGAAGGTGAGTAAACTTAAGCAGCATATAATGATAAAAACGATGCTATTTATAAACATTATAATAGTTACTAGATATTATCTAAAGTAGAGATACATTTACATCCAACCTTATATTGTCAAATCCAGATATCTTGACATGTAAAGATAAGCAGATATTATTGCAATGTATTTGCCGAATATACCCCATGTTTAAATGTGTCACAAAGACTTCGTCCTATTTATGTTATGATGTTATCATTTCAGCAACTTCTATCGTGGTAAGTAATATACGTGCATTGTATTTGTTGTTATGTATGACACTAAATACATGTAGTTAGTAGATAAGGGAGATAACTCCTATAGCTTTATTATGGATACATCATTATAAAGTTCATATCATTAATTTAGGCTATAGAACTTTCTAGAATAATATCATGTATAAACATTCTTGTTTGTAATCATGTTGATTATAAGTAATGATCTAGATTGATCTATTTCCAGAAAGTTCTGTGTGTTTATTTGTTTACTGTTTTTAGTTAGATATTTCTAGAAGTAGAAAGTTCTCAAATATTCTTGAATTAGAGTTTAGCTATATATACTCCAGCTGTCCAAGGCTAATCAGAACTGTAATGAGACCTGTAATGAGACCTATCAAGAATTGTACAGTGCCATATTAGATTTTATTGGGAGAGCTATTGTGAATTTATCTGTGGATATTCATTTTCCTCGTGGATTTGTGATTATTGTTAATTTGCAACCTGGAAGGATCAAGGATTATACCAGGACATTCGCATACAGATAAGTAACACTTTAAATCATCGTATTACTCTTGTACCACCACCAATTGCTTTAGATATTGTAAACCATCTCTGTATAATATTGTATATATAATTAAATTGTGTTTTGAATTTAGCTGCTGGTTTCTCATTTCTGTTATTCTTGCTTGTAACATGTGTTTAACTCATTTTACACTAATAAAAATATGTAATAGGATAATGTTTTAAACAAGAAAGATAAAAACCAAAAACTATTAAAAAAAGTAAAAAGACAAATCCACCATCCATGTTACATTTGTAGGAGTCTCAAACCATACATCAAGACATCTTGTAAAGTAGCCCAAAATACTCTGGTTATAATGTCTAAGTGTCAGGGTCAGAGTATCTTGGGTTACACCAGACTTCTATCGGTCATAATATCTAAGTTTTAGCGCCACAGCATCTTGGGCTACACCAGACATCTATCGGTCATACCGTCTAAGTGTCAGGGCCAGAGTATCTTGGGCTACATCAGACATCTATCGGTCATAATGTCTAATTGTCAGGACCAGAGTATCTTTTGCTACACCAGACATCTATCTGTCATAATGTCTAAGTGTCAGGGCCAGAGTATCTTGGGCAACACCAGACATTTATCGGTCATAATGTCTAAGTGTCAGGGCCGGAGTATCTTGGACTACACCAGACATCTATCTGTCATAATGTCTAAGTGTCAGGCCCAGCGTATCTTGGGCTACACCAGACATCTATCTGTCATAATGTCTAAGTGTCAGGGCCAGAGTATCTTGGGCTACACCAGACATCTATTGGTCATAATGTCTAAGTGTCAGGGCCAGAGTGTCTTGGGCTACACCAGACATCTATCGGTCATAATGTCTAAGTGTCAAGACCAGAGTATTTTGGGCTACACCAGACATCTATCTGTCATAATGTCTAAGTTTCAGAGCCACAGTATATTGGCCTACACCAGACATACATAGGCCATAATGTCTAAGTGTCAGGGCCAGAATATCTTGGGCTACACCAGACATATATCGGTCATAATGTCTAAGTGTCAGGACCAGATATCTTGGGCTACACCAGACATCTATCTGTCATAATGTCTAAGTGTCAGGGCCAGAGTATCTTGGGCTACACCAGACATCTATCTGTCATAATGTCTAAGTTTCAGAGCCACAGTATATTGGCCTACACCAGACATACATAGGCCATAATGTCTAAGTGTCAGGGCCAGAATATCTTGGGCTACACCAGACATATATCGGTCATAATGTCTAAGTGTCAGGACCAGATATCTTGGGCTACACCAGACATCTATCTGTCATAATGTCTAAGTGTCAGGGCCAGAGTATCTTGGGCTACACCAGACATCTATCGGTCGTAATGTCTAAGTGTCAGTGCCACAGTATCTTGGGCTACACCAGACATCTGTAGGTCATAATGTCTAAGTGTCAGGACCAGAGTATCTTGGGCCACACCAGACATCTATCTGTCATAATGTCTAAGTGTCAGGACCAGAGTATCTTGGGCCACACCAGACATCTATCTGTCATAATGTCTAAGTGTCAGGACCAGAGTATCTTGGGCTACTTGTGAAAGATTTGTAGACTACGTGCACCTCTAGTTTTATCCAAGTCAGAACACAAGTAAGCAACTGTGGAAATGCTGGGTTCTAGCAGAGAGATAGAGAAATATATTTAGTAACTTCTAAACGGAAGTATATTGTTTTGCATAAAACACTTTCAAAACATTTTTTATCATCTGAAACGAATATAGATTACTAATCCTCAGCATTAGATGAACATAAAATGAAATGCGAATTTAAAAAAAAAACATCGCCTTTTAATCATTTCCGTAAATCAAAAACATGTAGCCGTCCTATATTATTGACTTACTGAACTAGATAACTTGTCATATTGAAATTTGATATATATTACAGCGCTGTTAGAGGCAACTTATAACGTACAGTAACAAAAAATTCCCAAAAAATGTAAGAAAAATAATAATACATGTACGAAACGAAAGAGTTGTAATTATGTATTAAGCAAACTTTTCACCATTGTCTATGGGAACATTTATATTAAAGAAAATCACATAATGTGCATTAACCGATATTTCAGTCCTTCATTTCAAGTTGAGTGTGAACACTATTCCAAATTTGTTATGTGTTGTACACACAGTATTGTGTTTTTGTACGTTTTTTGCTCTTTTGTGCTTATTATTTTATTGTTAGCTGCCACAAGCAACTATGTCGCAGATATCCAATTTCATTCTGACATCCTTATCACAATAAAGTATAACCTTACTCACAAAAGACAGACTTGTGTAATATTTTCAACATAATCCCTTTCATGATGTGATACTGTCCATCATAATGTTGTGCGTATGGATCAGTCGTTTGTAAATAATTTGAATTAAACTTAAAGATGACAAATCCATCACGCTGAATACTCAGATAACATTAATATCAACATAATAAAAGTCTAGTCTATCCAGTGCTGATAATATGTCTTACGAGAGTTGGCCAATACCAAAGTTATCACAACGGGAGACGACCACAAGAACAGTGCATTTCCTTTTTCAAATAAAAAAAAACCTTCAACAAGCCACTCACTCCATACGAAGCTGTGTAGAGAATCCAACGTAACAAGAGGTAGAACTGTTTACTCAATACTGATAAGGCCAAATCAATAGTCAGAGGAAAGGAATTTGTCGCTTTCGCTGTAGACAGTGTTTTATTACAAAATATAATCAGCGTTTAAATAACAGAATACGAGTTTATTTAAACTGTCAGTCGTATCCTAGAATCCTAATGTTAAAATTGGTTAAATGTAAATATTGAATGTAAATCATGAAATATCTCCAATTGAATTTCATATGTAATTTTAGAGATAATTATCAGAAAATAACATGCTAATACACCAAACGTAATGTTATTGATTAAAGCGTTCAACTGAACAAAACCTCTGAACATGTAGATATACACAAAGCTTTGTTGATAAGACATTCTGACATACTGCTGATCAAACTTATTGATACTTGGATATACCTTTATTAAATCTACAATATATTCATGCATTTAGAACAATGTTTATCTAGGGTATTGTAAATGACTCAACATCACGTGATCGCCTTTTTTAATATATTGAGCGGGGCATGTTAGTTAACCATATTATACATCTCCACAGTGATGCGTGATAGTTCATGACGATATTTCTAAAACTGGGAAAACGAACACAGCATTACCTGACTATAAAATGGGCGACAGTATACTGGAACTGATAAGGATGAAGACGAGAGGAGAACGGCTGACTGACCAAGATATTAGAAGTTTCGTAAGAAAGATTGTGGAGGGCAATGTTGAAGGAGAACAAATCGGTAAGTAGCTTCACACCCGAACAACACATCCTCAAAGATTAGCATTGTAGTCAATCAATACATTGATATAATATTTTGTTTTAAAGCCATCCTAAATATTTCAAAACTCAGACTTGCATCAGCTCAAGAATAAACTTATAGCTAAAATTATGTTAGATATATGTGTGCTAAATACGGGAATCCTCTTTGAATATCCACCGTTTTGATTTTCTTTGATGCCTCGCATTTGCTTAATCACCACATCGCCGCCCTTTCATCTCGTTTATGTTTATAATCGTAAATGACCATTGGTGAGCAACATGATATTTTTAAATGATCTTACATCTCTTACTTTTCCTGTGGAAATCTGAAATTCAATTTCCTCGTTTTCAACCCTAATAATGACAATTGTTATTCGTGTATATAGCCCGCTGTACGGCATATGTGATCCCATGGAGGTAATCATTTCAGGGGCTTTTTTGATGGCTATCAAATGGAAAGGACTAGACAGGAGAGAGACCATGTGTTTAACAGATGCTATGGTCAAGTCCGGAGAGGTTATGACCTGGCCTGACAGTTGGAAAGGGAAGATAGTAGACAAACACAGCACAGGAGGTGTCGGAGACAAAGTCAGCCTGGTGTTAGTACCTATCCTAGCTTGTTGTGGTGTGAAGGTACGTACTATAAACTCGACAATAAACTCGAAAATACAAACTAAACTTGTCGACTTAAAGGGTTTTTGACACAAAAAGTGATAAGTTGTCTATAGATTGGGCCCCCTTTAAGATCACCGAAATAGCCCACTCCATGGGGATGGCAAATACACACACTGAGATACCAGGCTATACATAGGGCCATCTGGGCATCTGACCGATATGCAAAAATTTATTGCGATAACGAGGCTGTCAGCCAGCACACGTCACTGGTTCACCGACTGGCTCACTGCTGCTAATGAGACGGACATGAATAGAGCTAAACACCTAAACTTACAGTTATCTTATCCTGTGTTTCATATGAAATAATTACAGGCTGTCAGTATAAATGGCTGCTATAACACACAGAAATAAAATCAGTTAAAATAAAATAAGTTTTTTTTTAAACGAGTTCTTTCGCTTTCAAAAAAGAAGAGTATTCAAAATACATGGTTGCATTATATAAGTGTCGAGTTTGAGCTGACAGAAAATCATCATTTGTGTGAATAGATGTATTATATGGAGGCATTAAATTACTCAGGGTCAATTTAATTCATGTTTGAAAAGGTGACCTATTATCTATGACCTGATAATGGTATCTATTGTACATTTATGTTATAATTACTCAGCCCTGTTTGTTAGTAAACATTATACATGGAATGTGCCTGTTTCAAATGTGTGTTTACTTGTAACAACTTAAGGACAATTTATCATCACCATTGCCTGCTACTTAATTACTCATACGAATGCTACAGTACACATTATTAAATAGATAATTGCATAGTATCAGTAATAGTATCTGGCTGTATAGTCGTATAAATACATTATATCGAGAAGAGGATTGATGTGATGTATATAAATATTGCAACGAAAGTAACATTTCATAATAATAAATATATCAATAGGTAAAATTAATAATAATATAAACAATTTACAGAGATGTTTTTTATTGAAAACTATGCAATTGACATAATATATCTCACGACAGCAGACCGTAGATTCCGATTCCGTAACCATTGGATCACAGAAACCACATGAACACCTGTTGGAAATAAAAAATACCGGTATAACAAAATATGTATCCACAACATAAAATGGAAAAATTAACTTTTGGTAATTGAACCATGTAATTAGCTTTGTCTCACAGTAGTAACCAATGTCATTATTATACATTCCTCTGTTGTTAAGAATACAATCCTCATTTACCCGAATTCTTCAATTGTTTATAGACATAGAAATAAAGTGTATTAGACATTGCTGTCATTGATGTTAATTAAAAATAGATTTTATTGAGATACATGGATATTTGTAAAATGTAGGTATGTAAAATTAGTGTAGTAATTATATAAGTCGTAAGTCACTGATATCAATCATACAAATGCATTTAGGTTAATGCATTTATAAAGTAATAAAAGAGGAAATTAATTGTTCTGAATGGATGACTTTAACACGATGCCGACTCAGAACAGTAGTTATTTTTGAGGTGTAATATGTTTATAATTTTATAATCATATTTATTCCTATTAAGGAATTGCTATTTTCCAGAATTTTATATCGCTAGTTACATGTCGGTTCCGTCATTGTTTCATTCATTACTGTTGTTTATGCCGACTTTTCTAGCCTCGTTTCATCATGTTTATACGGTGTTTATCCATACAAGTCATTACTATCCCCCTGTAGATCCCTATGGTTTCCGGGAGAGGACTTGGCTTTACTGGAGGGACCCTTGATAAACTGGAATCGATTCCCGGTGTCTCCGTCAGCTTTAATGTCAAGAATATAAAAACCAAAGTCGAGGAGGTGGGGTGCTGCATTGTGGGACAAACAGACAGTTTGGTACCAGCAGATAAACTATTATACTGTATCCGTGACGTCACTGATACTGTCGATACCAGCGGTCTGATAGCGTGTAAGTATTTATTATTGAATTTGATAACAAAAGACAATGATAGATTACTTTTACAGTTGAGGTTTTGTTTCAGAATACTATTTACGTCGTACATATAACATAAAATTCGAAGTATATACATTTTGTATTCAGTTGCATGACTGGAACGTTCTGATTTACTAAAAGAAAGATGAACATTATTGTTGAGGCTATTTTGTCTCTACTTGTATGATATGGCGTAGGCGTAAGACAGGGTGAATGCAATTTAAGAATTACGTTAAAAGTATAGGGTGTTATGTCAAATGTTTGTTAGCATTAATTTAGTTTTCGAAAACAGTGTATACATAAATAGTTGAGAACTTGTCTGGAACAAGTGCAGTGCAGTTTATGTAAATGAACCTGAACGTAAATTAATAATACTGATTTAGATTATATAGACGTATGATAGTGAGCAGAGTACAAAAAGAACGGGATTGTTCCGATTTTGGAAGCTTAAATAGAAATGTATAATACATCAAATCTAAGGTTTATCCTTAGTTTAGCTTTAATAAATGTGTCAATTTATCTGTACAATGCATATGAAATATTTTAGCGTCAATTGTTGGAAAAAAGGCAGCGGAGCGATTAGACCATCTCATTATCGATGTGAAATGTGGCGAAGCAGCCATATATGAGGACGAGGAGGAGGTGGAGGGACTGGCCAAGTTAATGGTTTGTTGGTTTACTGATAAAGTCAAAGCATAATGACACTCACAGGCATGGCGATTCAGAAAGATCCTACCCATTGATGTACGCCATTTCCATTATGAATTTATTTTAATATTGTACTCACAATCTAACATTATCCTAATGAATACTATTATCTTGCATTTCACTACACATGCTAGAATAATATTACTGTTCACTTTGAATCCTAATAAATACTATTATCTTGCATTGTACTGTATGTGTTAAATAATATTACTATTTGCAAGTGTGTGCCAGATGGCGATACTTAAATGTCTGTATCGTTCACCTGGTTTGTTGTGCCAACAAAATCTTCTTAATATGGGTTCGGTATTTATTTTCAATTTTCTGTCGGGCCCTGCCCCTCCAGCCCCGGGGATGGGGGTCAAAGCCAAGATTTATGCAAACTCTGTTCCACTTTTCCCCATGACATTTCTGACCAAATGTATTTATATTCATGCAGACCTGTATGACTAGTGGAAATTTAAAGGAGTTGTCTAGTCTACTCCTATTGAGCCCGCCATCTCCTGCTCCAAGGAGGTCAGAGCCAAGATTTATACACATTCTGCTCCTCCCCTTGCCCGGAGAATGTTTCTGATTAAATTTCGTTACAATCCATGCAGAACTCTGTGACAAGAAGCAATTTAAAAGATTAATTTCTATTTCCCTTTTTGGGTTCCGTCCCTCCTACCATAGAAGGGTCAGAGACAAGATAATACCATGCAGAACCCTATTACTAATAGGGATTTAATGAAAATGTTGACGGACTGACGACGGACACCGCGCCATGACATAAACCAACCGGTCCGGTGGGCCAGGTGCGCTCAAAATGTTTGCGTTATATTTACTTTAGGAACATATTTATAATATTAAGCATGTTGAATTAGGAAGAGAAAAATATCTAAGGAATTCATCTTGGATAGGTTGACATTTCCAATGGTCTCGGTATCGACACAATGGCCTTGATCACGAAGATGGACCATCCTATTGGACTGGCGATCGGAAACTCTTTAGAGATCGAGGAATCCCTCAGATGTCTACGATGGACCTGTCCCGTGTGTGGAGACCGTAATACGTGTATACAATGTAGAGGGTGTGAGGATATCAGAGACCTGGTGTATGAGCTAGGTCTGGTTTGTTTTCTGTAGAAACCTGATTTTATGTCATATTATTTGCCTATACATATGCTAACAATATTTGTTTGTCTATACGTTACAATAAAAGAAAAAAATACTTTACACTTTCGTTTATTTGTAGCTTTCTTTGTGTTTCTGAAATTTGACATTTATGATGATACAATTTGACAAAAATCTGTATGCGTTATCGCTCTGATTTTTGTTAAAGATGATATACACCGCTAACCAAAGGTAGTTTTCTCTATAAAAAATCAGCAAGAGTCGAATCGGTATTTTTCTTCAGTTACAAATGTTACTTACTATTATAAAGTTACCACAACTGAAAAGTTTGTGCTTCTTATTTTACTTGAAGATAAAACTATTAAAAATAATTAACTGCGGCCCGCAAGTCCATGGCGCTATGTCCTTTATGGAACGGAATACTGAATGTGTATCTACCAAAGATAAAGCAAGTTATTTTGTATTATTTTTGTGTTAATTAGACATATATTCACATAAATAACATGTTCAAATGAGAAGTATTGTTTATGCTTATGCGATGAACCAATTTTTTATTTAAAGTATAAAAATCAATGTATATATCATAAGTTCAACAAGCTTTTTTTAACGAAACATGTTTGGGAAAATCTTAAATAGGGGGTCGTCTGCTGTGTAAAGCTGGAGTTACAAACTCCTTGATAGAATCCCGGAACATGATGAAGGAGAAGATACGAAGCGGTGAAGCTTTGGACCGCTTCCGGAGAATGATCATCTCACAGGGCGCTTCTGAGGATACTGCCAACCGTCTGTGTGATCCAAATACTGACTTCCGAGCGGGACTTCCTAAGGCACACAAGGTCACCACACTACAACTCCAACAAGAGGGTACGTATTGTAATTAATACCCATGATGTTCTTCCGCGACAGCGGTGGTACAGGAGCAGTGGTACAAGACTCTTCTCCGTTTGAAATGTTTCAGTAAATGGAGGTAATGGTATATGTCATCGTCACTGTATATTTTTGTACAACTGAAACTAGATCTATGTTGGAGAGACATGATATGATATGAAAGATAGAATTCAATTTCATGGGTATTTTGATTAGATTGGATTGCCAGGATATATAATTTTGAACCTTAAAGCTGACAATGCAAGTTAAAAACATGCAGTTGAAATTTAAAAAAAAATAATAACGAAATATTTTTTTTTTCAAAAATTGTTTCTGAGACATCCCCTAGTTATGACAGTGTGGTATCTAAGGAAGTGGCAGCCATTTTTCTTTTGCTCTGCTTAGTAACCTTCACTGGCCAAACCCCTATATAAAGCACGGGACACTTGACACACGTGGATAAGACAGACACATAATCTTGTCTCAGATACACATGCCCCGATATTGCAAATAACAATGTCAAATTGAAAATAAACACTGCTATGTAGCTTTGTCCTTCTCTAGAAAATTAGGAAACCAGATTTTATCTAAACTGAGGACGGTAACACAAAGTGAAATATTGATATTGTTAGTCCCGACACACTATCGACCACAGATACAAATTACAATCATGTTGAGACTTCCTAGGCTCTAATTATTAATAAATCCGACGTATGAATATATACAGGACGGATGAAGCTTTGGCCCTCCGTACTCTTCCGAGAATGATAGCATCTCACATGCGATAAAGTACTCACAGTGTAGCTAGACGTAATACGTAGCAACCTTAGTATAGGTGAATCCGGCGGAATTCCATAAATCTCAGGAGGGAAAACTCATCTTTAAGAGCAGGCTTTGGACAGAATCATTAGTACAACTTTCCTGACTCTAATCTAGGGAATGTTTATAGAGGTTTCAAAACCATAAAAAAAATGAACTAAATTTAGATCCAAAATCAACTTTCTATTACCTAAAACAGTTAAATGAGACCAATAAAATGGACTAAGGTAATATGGCAACTTATATGATAGTCATCGTCTCTGACGGGACACACAAACATATCGGTTAGGATCATCGGTATATAGATTTTAAGGCAGTCATTCTATCAGATTTAGTCTTTCGGCCCTTCAACAAACCGGTACATACTGTTAACTCTGACTACCCGCATAGGTGCATCTACGTAGATGTTAGCCTATGCCTTCCAACGAGAACAATCACCGAGATGTGTTAAGATGATATATTGTTTAAGATTGATATCGACTATATTCAACCCCCCCGCCGGCCATCCTCCGAATAGAATGATTTGTGACATAGGGTTAGTAAGCTAGGGAAGCTTTGGTCACTAAACGTAACTGATTTGTACGTTTCTTACCAAAACAGCCTTAGTCACTCTTCAATGGCTATTAGACCGAAAGTGGTTGGGACTAAATTTGGGAAGACCAGTGTTATAAGATTTAAGGACGAATTAGATTCCATGGATTGCCAGACTAGATCATGTTTTTTCTTTTGTTCTACAACATTTTTATAACTAGAACTTCTCAGGGAACTCAATAATCAGCTTTTTTCCCATAAGGTCCATTCAACCATTGTATCTGCTTCACTGGAATTATACAGAGCATAGTCCACACAACTCCTTTTTCAGAACAATAGATTTTTATGACAGATATACTAATAAAACTACCTCACACAATTAGAATAATCCAGTTAACAAATCAGTAGGACCGGGCACCATTTCTTAATATGGGTTTGCCTAGAAATAGGTCGGGGCGGTGGACCCTTGGCCAAACCATTTTTCTCTCTTCTCTCTCTCCCTTCTCTTCTCTCTTCTCTCCCTCTATCTCTCTCTCTCTCTCTCCTCTCATCTCTGTTACCCATAAACGAAAACATAACAGGAACTAAGTAAGTAAAACCCCCCCATTCAATTAAGCCGTCACCATTTCCTTACTATTGAATGCCTAGAAATAGGTCGGGGCGGGGGATCTGAATGGCCATCATACTTCGTCAACCCCTCTCAGCTATCTTCATACTATCTAAGGTGTGAAATCCATTCAAAAACCATTCGCCATATCCTTACTATGTGGTTGCCCAGAAATAGGTCGGGGGTGGTGAACCTGATTGGCCACCACACTTCTGTTCTTTTCTACCCCTATATCTTCTACGTCCTCTATCTCACTATCCAAAAATTCTATCTTCTCCCACCACTAGCATCCTCACACTCTATCTCTACTCACAAAGAACATAGCACAATACTCCTCCCCATTACTAATGTCTATTCCTTTTCTCCATATAAACATATATCAATTTACTGACATCACGTCGCAAAAAAAATTATAGGGATACATTCAAACATCACACAAATGCGCCATCGGGGAGTTCTTCCTCAGCTCACCTGCCAACACATCCCACTACACACCCATCGGAACTCATTAAACCTCGATGGCATCGGGAGTTCTTCCTGGCTCTTCCCCATTGCTGGGGCACCTTTCTATAAAACACTAGGGGTGAGAACTGATAGGTAATACAACCCATCCATCGGACAAACCACCTCCCACCCCCCCCCCAAAACCCCGTATACAATCCCCCATCCCTGCCCTCAGTTTTCAATTCCCACTTCTGGTTGTCCATTATCGTAGAAATTATTTATCTATTTATTTATTTAATAGTTTGCAAATTCATGCACTTTCGGCCCTCAACACACTCTTTACCTATATAACTTCTCTATAGTCGTCATAATATAAAATTCTCTACTCCCTCACAAAAAACTAATGTCACGTACAGAGTTTATGTTGTCGAAAGATAGGTCCTATGGCAATACAGAGGGAAAGCAGCAGACATTGACAAGAAGAACAGTTTTTTGTATGGAGTCTGTACTTGGTTTGTGTTTAAATTCCAAAAAATTGCTCGAGCACGAGCACGACAACTACTAACACTTAGTCACGTCGGACGGTGACTTAAAGACGGTGTCCCCGTGTGAGAATGGCCAAGCCTTGCACGGATACTAATAACCCCCTTTGCGGGTGTCCTGAAAAATGGACCTCGGGTCCTGTTTTCAACGTTGATAAACGGACACCCCGAATGCCGTTGAAAAAGTTATGCCTCGTTGAAAATTGATAGGGAAATTCTGTTGATAAAATGACCGTTGAGAAAAATTGGCACAAACTATCTAACGGATGGTCTGTTGAAATCTGGATCCTGTACATTCACATTTATATACTGTTTGCTACAAACTTGTTATTTAAATTACGTAATCACCTCGATTTGAATTGAAATTTGGTATTGTTATCATCGTAACAAATACCTCATTTAAACATTTTAGGTGCTTGTGTTTGTGTTGTGTTATGTGTTGTATTATGTTGTGTTGTGTGATGTTGTCGTGTGTTGTGTTGTTGTGTTGTTATTGTGTTTTTTTTGGGTGGTGTGTGTATTGTTGTTGCGTGGGTTATGGTTGTGTTGTGTGTTTTATTATGTGTTTTGTGTTGTGTGATGTTGTGTTGTTGTGTTGTTGTCGGGTGTTGTGTTGCTGTGTTTTGTTGTGTTGCTGTGTATTGTTGTTGTTAGGTGGTGTTGTATTGTTGTTGTGTTGTATGTTGTGTGTGTTGTGTTGTTGTGTGATTTTGTGTTGTGTTATGTTGTGTGATGTTGTGTTGTGTAATGTTGGTCGTGTGTTGTGTTGTTGTGTGTTTACTGTGTTGTTTTTGGGTGGTGTTGTATTGTTGTTGCGTGGTTGTGTTGTGTGTTGTGTTATGTGTTGTTGTTATTTGTTTTGTTGTTATGTTGTGATGTGTTGTGAGATGTGTTGTGGTTTCATGGTGTTGTGCTGTGTGTTGTGTTGTGTAAAAAAAAAGCGAGGTCCTTATGGGGTCCTTTATCTATATGGGCGGTCTATTTTCAAGAGGTCGGTGGTAAAAAGTGCGCTATGTTCATGTTTTCAATGAAAATTGACTCGAGGTAGGGTCCATTTATCAACGTTACATCCGGCCAGAGGTTAGGTATAGGTTGGCAGGTCTTAGTTTAGAGGTTATTTTCACTAAAGATAAATTAGAACGGGCTTCAAAATTATAGAATCTATATTACCAATTTGAGATAGGTTAGGTTCATTCCCTTTCCCCCTGCTCCGTTACTTTGCTTAGACGATGCCACATGTTAGGACAGCATTAGGAATCATAGGAGGTAGTCTCATCCAATATTTATAGTTATATAGGTATAAGCATGAACTCTATGCTTTCTCTATATACTCTGCTCTTCCTTGTGTGCCCCGATATTGCAAATAACAATGTCAAATTGAAAATAAACACTGCACTCACCTGACAATATTTCATTGTCAGCTATATCCCAACATATGTCCAATACGAACTAATAAAACACTTCAATATACATCGAAGTTTTACACGTACATGTACAACGACACGTGTGTGTCCTTGATAGTTGTCGCTCGTTCGGGTCAGGTACGTAGTCACGTGTATATGGTCAGTTGAGTGCGTCGGGTACGATGATATACGTGGAGATATGTGGACGGATTATTTTTGGATTTCTATTCACTTGCGTTGGAATTTTATTTTGGGAAACAAGTAAATGACAACTTAGAGGAGTTGACATGTTTTCTTGCTAAAAAAAGTCCCATATAGTTTTACAGGTGAGGGTTTTGTTTACCTATTTGTAGGTGATATACCCTGTGGACTGCTAGGTGTATAGGTACATGAATGAGCGCACGTGTGTCGATTCACGCGCTTTATATAGGGGTCGGTGAGTCGTCGGAATGTAAAACAAAAATGGCTGTCCTCAACCGGGGAATGTCTCATAAACGATTCTTGGAAAACAAGTATACTTATTTAAAAAAAAATCATGTTAATAATTTTAACTTGCATTGTCAGCTTTAATAACTACACTCTGAATGCAATGAACCATCAATATGTTCCTTATCAAACCACTATCCGACTTCAGCATTTTATCATCGGTTATTAACACCGGTTTTTCCAGTCATTCATAAAACGGTTGTTGTACACATTCACCCGCACATGCCATAATTTAGGAAATCCTCATGTGTATATGTCCGTGCTGTCATTTATATAGCAACCATTTTGTGTTCATCTCACCTTTCTACATTTGAATAATGGTGTCCTATAATCAGATAGCAAAACAGTCAGATCATTCCTTTATTGAATTTTAACCTGGCTAGCACATAGTTCCTATTCGCACTAATTAAGATATTAGAATTAATAATATTGATTAGAAATTGTGTTTTGATCAACTTCATATTCGTCGGAAGGATCAGACAACTGGACCTCTTGTGCAATGTTGGCATAATATTATCGTTTTTCAATTCAGAATGTTTGATTGTGACATCAATATTAAAGACAATCGGAATAGGGCAACAGGCAACATGCCTATACACGCCCTCTCCTTAATATGATCGCTTGTGTTGGATAAATCATAGAGGTTGGATATCAATACCACACATGCTGCATCCATTATTATTATACACTTTATCGTGTGCGCCGAAGTCCTGCTAAGTAGCACCCTTTTTTAAACTTGAAACCTTACATCTATTATCCAATATGTCTGTTTACTCCAATCACAGGGTATGTGCATGCTATTGGTGCTTTGAAATGCGGTAAGGCTTCCTGGAAACTCGGAGGTGGAAGAACTCAATCCAAGGATTTCCTGAAGATGGGAGTTGGTCTGGAACTTCAAGTCTGTCTGGGGGATAAAATAAGAAAGGGTAAAATTCTTAATTTCTTCATCCAAAACTGATTAATTTTTGATAAGTTGTGACGATTGGAAATTGTCCTTGACATGATGTTCGACATGCTGGGATGAAGGGCTACCAAGTTTGTTCAAAGGAATGACTTTGCCCTAAATTCAAGATCACATGGGTCAAAAAAAGCGAAAATCTTTAAACAACTTCTTCTTCATAACCAAGAGGCCTAGAGACCTGATATTTGGCCTGTTGGATGATGGACTATCAAATTTATGCATCTGAACAACTTTCATTTAAGGCCACAGGGGTCAAATAGACTAAAATCTTTAAGCGACTTTTTCTTAATACCAAACGGCTCAGAGACCTGTGGCATGCAGCGATGAAGGACTACCGAGTTTCTTCAAATGAATGACATTGATCAAGAACCTAGAGGTTTAGACAGCTGAAATTTCCGGATCATTCATTCTGACTCTTTTATACAAAATATTCCGTATGCACCAGGATTACCAGATAGCAGGTGAACGATTCGGGTCCTTTGGGTCCTGGTTGTCTTTTTCAGCGCTGTCCGTTCGTCCTTGTGTTCAAATTGTGATCATATATCGTGCGTGTCTGTCCTCCATCCATCCATCTCGTTCGTCTGTCTGCATATTCATTTGTAATCGTCTTTGTAGTTTTGCCTGACTGACTTAATAAAATCTATCTGAAATTATGCGCGTCATAGGCAGTATCTGTCATATCTTTCCGGATTGGCGTGTGCACAGAAAGATTAATAGACAGATTGAAGAAAATACACGCAAATACCCATGTGCAGCTGGAATAACCCTAACCCTAATCGTTTTTCTTTCTTTCTTCTTTATTTCATTCATTCGTTCTTTCATTCGTTTGTTGTTCTTTCTTTTGTTCGTCAGTTCTTTCGTTGATCGTTATTTCCTTTATTCGATCGCCCGTTCCTTCATTCATTCATTCGAAGCGAAAGGAAAATGTATTAAAGCGATCGTTTGTTCGATAACATTACTAATATTATTACCTAGGAGGGAATCCCGTGTTTGTTCGCGATCAAATCTAGTTTCAATTTATTGTTTTCATTACCATTTCAGGTGATGTTTGGGTCAATGTACACCACGATTCAGATACTATTCCAGAGAATGTGCTTTCCCTCTTGGAATCAGCCATAGAGATCAAAGGTCATGCATTGGCTGATAAAAACGGATCACGTGTGATGAAGGTCATTTCAACACAAAATGATTAGATTTTTCAGATACTTTAGAATCACACGAATAGTCACGTCTGTGTTTCAAAGCGATATGCTTATGTAGTTAATATGAGTTAATGCGTAAAACTTGACACAAGATTAAAATAGCCTCCCTAACTGATGACTACGGCTGACAACTCCTGCCGTAATATTTATATAGGCATGTTGATAATGTGAAAAGTCTTGTTTTTATTGATTGAGACAACACTTTAATAGGTAACTTAAGATGTCCAAATAAAAGGACTAAAACAATACTTTCAAGTTATATCAAAATGCTTCCAAGGAAAAAACTTCTACAACACTGTTTTCTTTTATTTGTAATGCAAACTAATTTCAATCTTAACATTTTTTTAATTTCAATTAGATTTAATTGAAAAGGGATTAACAGACAAAACCTATATAAGTTCTTTCCTTGGCAACAAAATGCAGATATTCAAATAAACGGTGTAAAAGTACATGTATAGTTTAGTATAGAAAAATGATATAAAGGATATTCTTCAGTAATGACAATACCAGATGTAATATCAATGTAAGGATTGTAATTTAGTTGTTCAAGACTTATAATAATAAGGAAATGATGACACAGCAGCTATGAAGGAATTGCCATTACCCAAAGGGATACAAACCAGAAAGTTCAGGTAGGCTATTTTGCCGATGGTCATTCACCTATTGGATTCAATGATTCTCCATGAGTGCTGCATTCATCTTGATGATTGATGAAGGCAAATCTTTGCAGAAAATAATGTAAATAATGTTTAATCTTAATTTACACTTGTCCTCTTACTTTTATGTATGCAAATAAAGAGTATTATAACAATTAGCTAGTATAGATATAGAGGTTCCCCAACAAGTGACTGTTGTTTATCATGTTTATCAAACTCTCGTTAGTTAATTTTCAATTTTTTTAAAGACACGAGCTTTAGCGTACAATGCTATTTAAAAGAAAATTCGCTATGAAAGGTAGCCCGCAGTTGAGAGCCAATCGGAATCAAGAGATCTTGGAATTGACCAATTGGAGGCGACGTAGGTGTTTACAATAAATGCTTACCAACTGCTATGGAATTTATCACATGGTTTTTCCATTGTGAAACATGCATAGTAATGGGATAAATGTAGATAAATGTACCAATGATATAATGTAAACAGTATAATTGATATAATAACGCTTAATAATAATAAATGTATATCGGATCAGATACGTATTTTTGGTCACATGAGATACAAACGATATATATTTGATCAAAAAGTTATTGTTAAATAATTGTTAGAAGTACAACACAAATAAATAAAAGTAATTATTGATGATGTTTATATGTTTTGAAATCTGTTAGTGGTTCTGTCAAATTATATCGTTCATACATATAATGTTTCTTTTGTGACTGAATGTAAGGGATTCTGTTTTATCTGGGTTGAATTTGATATCCCATTTTGTAGATCATTTATTTATATTTCCAAGGTCATTAGACTATTTAGTGTATCTAAAGTAGAGACCTTAAAAAGAGAGGTATCATCTGCAGATAGTCGTTTATCGTTTGTTATACATTCAATTACACTGTATGTCATTTGTGTAAATTGGGAAAAGGAAAGGACACCCACATTTGCCGGGTGAAATGATGAGGAGAAACTCTTAGTTATAACCCTATGTTGAAGATTGTTTAAATATTTTAAACCAAATTAGGACATTGCCTTCAAAACCATAAAATATCTTAATATTGTCCATGTGTGAAAATGTCCTCTTATGATTTAGTCAGCTTCGCCTTGCAATAAATACGTTATAAGTGCTTACATGTCATTCTGAGTGCAGTGGCGGTGATCACATAGCTGTCAAAGTCACAGACATTTTCATTTAAAACACATGTAAAACTTTGCTTTAGAAAGTATAATAGGACAGAGGTGTTGGTAATTATATTGACTTATAGAATTACGAACAACTCTGTTCGATTTCATTTTTAAGACAACCTTTTTAAACGCAAGTACCTGGTCAAAGTAGAATGACATGTCATGCCGTAAAAGTATGAACCAATGGTGGTAAACAATAGCATGTATCAAACTAGCTATTCAAGTTATATATTTCTATACAGTAGCTACAAGACGAAAAATGTAATACATACAAACAGAATATTACAGGAAGTATATTTTTACGAGAGCGACCCCCTATCCGGTTTCTTATACTCCAAGATTAAGACGTTGTTTTTGTAGCATTTAATTGACTTATATATACAAATATAGAATAAACAAATGTTGAATATCCTTGTGATGGAATTAATATACGATAAACTAAAACTTTTTTTTCGTTTAATATATATATATATATATAGAAAAAAACAAATGCGCGCTTGGTCTACCCATTACACGTGTACAGTCCTTGTGGATAGGAAGACTGTTTTCCACATTCAGATTTTTTAGTTTGGAAAAAGATGCCACGACTAACCGATACCCTGCGTCACGAAGTATGTGTATGTTGGCAGGCGGACTTCCGCGGTGTGAAATTGCGCGTAGAATGGGATGTTCGCCTTCTACTATTGTGAGACTTCATCAGCGGTACGTTCAAACTGGTTCTCTGAATGATAGACCGCGCCCTGGGAGGCAACGAGTGACGTCGATCGACAAGACCGTTACATCCGGGTCACCCATCTCCCTGACCACTTCAAAATGCCTCCCAAACGGCCAGAACAACGATAGGTATCAATGGAAGACGAATTTCGGTTTCTACTATCCGCCGACGTTTGCGTAGCGCCGGTTTGAAAGCCTGTAGACCTTTCGACGTCAAAATCGCCTGACGTGGACCCGGAGGCATCGAAGTTGGCTCATGCGCCAATGGAGATGCGTACTGTTCACGGATCAATCCCGCTTCCTTCTCCGTAATAGTGACGGTAGATTTCGCGAGTGGTGACGACGGAGAGAGTGTTACGTCGATTCGTGCGTCCGCGAATGTGACCGTTGGGGTGGTGGCAGTGTCATGGTGTTATGTGGGGAGGGATATCCTTCGACCGCAGGACGCCCCTTGTTATCGTGAACGGTAATCTGACGGTACGGCGCTACATCGACGAAAAGTCTTACAAACTACCGTTAAATCGTTCTTTCGTAGTTAACCACAGACTTCCTTAATCAACAGAATATTTAAACACTGCCCTGGCCTGCCTTCTCCCCTGACCTCAGTCCGATTGAACACGTGTGGAGCCAGTTAGGTCAAGCTGTGAAACGACGTCAGCCACAACCGCAAAATCGACGTGAACTTGAAATTGCCCTTCAGGAGGAGTAAAGGAACGTTCAGCCAGTTAGAATTCAGCGTCTGGTTCGGTGCCATATGCCACGCAGGTGTCGTACAAATGAATTTGGGTGGGGGGGGGGGGGTAGCGTTGAAGCGTTTGTCTCATCCCCATTCACGGTCAATCTTTGACTAACTCACTGGAACGACTATCGAAATGTATACCTTTGTAATGAAATAAAGATTTTTTTCTGTAAATTTTCTGTTACCATTAAATTTTGCATATTATAGCAGTGTTGCAGTTTTCATCGGCGCTCAGTATACTAATATTGAGCAAAGAACCTCTTATACTGAAAAGTGCTCACAAGCATAATAGGTATAGGTATATCAAATAGAGAATAATCGGAGAGTCACGGGTATAGGGATGGAAAGGTGTGTATTTTCTCAATCAACCTGTCGTTTTGTTCGAGGTTAAGAAGCATGCAGTAAGTCAGTTATTGCATGATTTCTCGTCACTCGGGACTTATTACCCGCTCGCTTCGCTCTGGAGTAATAAATCCCTTATCATACGAGGCAACAAAATTAAGAAATAATCAAGGTATTGACTGATGTTTAGTCACTGTAATTCATTTACTAGCCCGAGATACTCTGACCCTGACACCAGACTCGGACATTATGACAGATAAATGTCTGGTGTCAGGTAGCCCGAGATACTCTGACCCTGACACCAGACTTGGACATTATCACAGATAAATGTCTGGTGTCAGGTAGCCCGAGATACTCTGGCCCTGGCACCAGACTTGGACATTATGACAGATCGACGTCTGGTGTAGGGCCAGAGCGCAGTGCTATATCAAAAGGTTGAACAATAGAGACGTCGATGTTGCGTATTGATTTAGACAAAATAATCCATTGTTAAATGTCAATGGAACCATACGTTTAAACGTGTTTTATGTTATCAAGAAGTCTGAAAATTAATTATAAGGATTGATGTAACTATTTTTAACTTCATCGGGTTATGAAATAAATTGTGTTCGCGAATGTTTGTGAGAATCCGCTACACGGAATCACACAGTTTGCAAATAAAATTTCTTTCATACCTCAACGAAGTTGAAAAATAGTGACATTTATGCTTAAATGTAATTGCAAAAGTGCACACTGTCAGAGGAAAGGGATAGTATAAGAAGTGTAAAATTGGAAAAAGTGCACACTGTCAGAGGAAAGGGATAGTATAAGAAGTGTAAAATTGGAAAAAGTGCACACTGTCAGAGGAAAGGGATAGTATAAGAAGTGTAAAATTGGAAAAAAGTGCACACTGTCAGAAGAAAGGGATAGTATAAGAAGTGTAAAATTGGAAAAAAGTGCACACTGTCAGAAGAAAGGGATAGTATAAGAAGTGTAAAATTGGAAAAAAATCAAAGACGAAGTAGAAGTAAAATCATGAGAGTTGATCTATAGAGACCATTACCTACCAGGCGAGTTATCATAGTTCTTAAATTCATTCAGCACTATCATGATTAAGTTTTTGATATGATTTTCTTAAAATTGCAGAAGTTTGTTAAAAACTACTTGTTCTTTTTTCAGATACTTTTGAAATATTTCTCCTTTTTTATTTATCTATCCTACTTTTTTCAGACATTTACATACTTTTGACGTCATCTATTTCTTTGTTTTTACTTTCTACTGACAAATTTTATAAAAAATACAGCATTGGATATTTCTTGATATTAGTGACACAAATTTATATTTTCTACATAATTTGCAAATATTCTTTAGTTTGACACACAAAATTAAGGAACATTAATTTAATGAAATAATCTTATTCATATTATCAAATAAAAAACATTAACAAGAACTACTGCATTGGTTTACTGCAAAGTTATTATCTAATCAATTCAGAGAGCTAGCAAAATATGGTGAGCCCAAAATATATATGCATTCACGAGAAGAACAACTATGAAGAGAAACGCTGACAAAAAAGACCGGTCTTCACCTTTTTTCTGGTATCCGTTATGGAAGCTCACGTCCAAAAATGTAAAAAGCGCATGGGAAATCGCTGAATTTATCAATTTATCGTTTTTAATATGAAAGCGATGTCGTCATTTATAAGCTTTGTGGTAAAACCGTTGATAACATATACTTATATTTTATAATAGAATGCCACATTCTGTACTAGGAAAATTTTTTAGAGGTTGCTGACTACGCCAAAGGTTTAACTGAAATGGATCATATCGAACAGACAAAATTTATCCTTGGAGGACAATCAGATTGTATATATTTAAGGGCCAAAAACTGGCAAGAAACGGTTAAACTTATTGCAAAATTGATACCAAAAATGTACTTGAAAATTCATCAAATAGCTTTGGTGACAAAACAAAAAATTATCTACGATAATTACTGGTATGAACTCTGCATAATCTGAACTTTCGATAAAATGAACATCTCTTGACAGTAAATATCAAAATATGAAAAAGTTCACTTTTTTCTACACTTCATACCGTTCCGTTCCTTTTTTGTTTTTGTATATTTTTAATCTCATGTTACATATATGTTTCTGGGGAAGTATTTTACGTGGGAGTTACCTCCCCTAAAAGCTTGCATTTCAAAGGGGGATAACTCAAATGTTATTAACCATTGATTTTACATCGTCTGCCTGAATATGATACACATGTGTGTATGTGAGGTTACTATACACATGTGGGTCATGTATACATCCACGTTAACATTGGGGGCTGCTGGTTGAATGTATTTTGCCGTTGTTTTTGGATACATGCAGGTAGGCCGGATATTTTACCAAAGTTCTTTTAGCCTATGTGCCGTTTTGTTTGTGCCGTTTCCATTGTTTATCCATTGATAAATTTCATAGGCTCAACACGTTTAGGCTGATCAAACATTTCTGCAGATATTCACAACAAGCCATTTCAGATTGTGAATCATATATAACTATTAAATTATCTAGTTAAATGCATCGATTGCCATCTTTGCACAAGCTATTGAGGTCTAGTTACAGCATTAGGCCTAAATGACACAGATTCCTAGTTGACATCCTATAGGCCTAACGGAAAATTCACGCTCTAAATAGGTCTATAACGTTATGCTTGAGCGGATAAGACATACGACTAGCGTGGACATAAAGCCATGGGAATCAAGTTCAAATTTTCGTTGTCAATTTATTCTAATGGGGATACTTTAGTTTGCAATTATTCCCATATTGTACTCTAGGTCGTACTGATAATTAGGCATTAGCTAGGCTAACTATTTATTTTTACCAGTATTATGAATGGGTTATCTCCCTTGTTTTGTTTATAAAGGCTACTAATTATAAAATCATTTACATATGATATAAACTCACAGTAATGTAAACATTGTGAAATTCATTGTAATTCGTTTTATTGTTTTATATTTACTGTGAAAATGATATGAAATAAGTAAGATAAATATTTTTTTTAGAAACAGCATTAGCCTATACCATTTTAAGGTCAAATGACCCGAAGGATGACCTATAGGCCTAGTCATCATGTTCAGTCTGCCGTCTGCCATGCGTAAACATTTCATTCAAACGACTTCTTCTCAATAACTGAAAGACCCTGGTGCTGATATTTGGTCTGTAGCATGCAGCATGGGATGAAGGGCTACCAAGATTTGTTCAAATAAATAACCTTGACCATCATTCAAGGTCATGGGGTCAAATAGGCTTAAAATTGAAAAGGACTTCGTGTGAATAACAAACAAGCTTAGAGACCTGATATTGGGCCTGTAGCATGCTGGCAAGGGCTAACAAGTTTGTTCCAGTGAATGACATTGACTTTTATTCAAGGTAACAGAGGTCAAATAGGCTCAAATCTTTAAATACATTCTTGTGAATAACCAAAAGAGGCCTGTAGAAACCTGATACTGGGCCTGTGGCATGTTTGCATAAAGGTTTATCAAGTTTGTTCAAATGAATGACAGTTATAATGAGAAGTAAAAGACTTCCAGTCTGCCTATCAATTCTGAAAGAGTTTACTTATAAATGAAGTAAATTAAAAAAAATAATTGATAAAAATATATAAAAATTTCTCTACCGACCTTACCTATTTTTTTCAGCCATGTATTCTGAAACATACATATAATTTGTTTTGGCCTTAATATAACTTTTAATACAGGTGTAAAATTTGCCTCCCTGCATCCAAAGTCACACATAAAAAATGTCTACAAAATATACAGTTAGATATGTGTCCTATATTGTGTTTCAAAGAGTCTTGTGTATATACATACATGTACATGCTACTATCAGCTAGTCAAGGTCAACCCGACCTCAATTACTGGTTTAGAGTTCTTGTATTAGAATGAATAAAATGTACCCACGTACATGTATTATACCTTTCTGTCAGCAATATTTTGCATTTTGCAGACAATCTTTCAGCTACAATATTGCAGCTAGGCCTCAGTCTGTTTTAGGGAATTCCCTGTATCATCAAAGTCAGCAGCATATACCAGTACATTTGAAAATAACCACATTGCCATATGTACACTGTCAATAACTTACCACTGACATAATATTAATAACATAGACCACCCACCAAAGCTTATTGGTTCCTTGTAGTGTACACCAGCCAGAACCAACCCAGACCACCCAAGCTTATTGGTCCTCTATATACGAGCCAGAACTAACCCAGACCACCAAAACTTATTGGTCCCCTATACACAAGCCAGAACCTAACTGAGCCCACCCTTATTGGTTCCTGTACACCCAGAACCTAACCCAGACCACCAAAACTTATTGGTCCCCTATACACCAGCCAGACCCTAACCCAGACCACCAAAGCTTATTGGTCCCCATACATCAGCCAGAACCTAACCCAGACCACCAAAGCATATTTGTCCCCTATACACCAGCCAGAACCTATCTGAGCTCACCAAAACTTATTGGGTCTCTATACACAAGCCAGAACCTAACTGAGCCCACCAATGCTTATTGGTTCCCTATACATCAGCCAGAACCTAACCCAGACCACCAAAGCTTATTGGTCCCCTATACACCAGCCAGAACCTAACTGGGCTCACAAAAACTTATTGGTCCCCTATACACCAGCCAAAACCTAACCCAGACCACCAAAGCTTATTGGTCCCCTATACACCAGCCAGACCCTAACCCAGACCACCAAAGCTTATTGTTCCCCTATACATCAGCCAGAACCTAACCCAGACCACCAAAGCTTATTGGTCCCCTATACACCAGCCAGAACCTAACTGAGCTCAACTAAGCTTATTGGTCCCCTATACACCAGCCAGAACCTAACCCAGACCACCAATGCTTATTGGTTCCCTATACACAACTCAGAACCTAACCCAGACCTCCAAAGCTTATCGATTCCTTGTACACCAGCTAGAACCAACCCAGACCACCAAAGCTTATTGGTCCTATATATATATACCAGCCAGAATTAACCCAGACCACCAAAACTTATTGGTCTCCTGTACACAAGCCAGAACCTAACTGAGCCCACCAATGCTTATTGGTTCCCTATACACCAGCCAGAACCAACCCAGACCACCAAAGCTTGTTGGTCTCATATACACCAGCCAGACCCTAACCCAGACCACCAAAACATGTTGGTCTCATATACACCAGCCATAACCTAACCAAGCTTACCAAAGCTTATTGGTCCCGCATACACCAGCCAGACCATAACCTAGACTACCAAAGCTTCTTGGTCTCATATACACCAGCCAGACCCTAACCCAGACCACCAAAGCTTATTGGTCTCTTATACACCAGTCAGAACCTCACCCAGACCACCAAACTTGACCAAAGACTACTATAATATCATAGAAAGATATATAGCCCCCTGTTCTGAAGTGAACAATTACTAAAGCTTGCTATTCTGGGCCCCATTCACATCTGACAGCCAGTATCAGGTATTTCCCATGGTTTTAAAGCGTACTGGTCACTTTACTCCAATCAGTATCAAAGCTCATACTATACCAAAGGAAAGTACCAAAAAGGATCAAATTTAAATCATAGTGTGACCTATTAGTCTATAAATGGTAATTTTACCCTCACCAGCTTTAGTTACTATTAATAGAGAAAGATATAACAGTTGTTTTGTTGATACTGACTTACTACATATCAATAGAAGAAGACCTTGCAGAGAGATTGTTGAATTGGTTTATTACTGTGTTAGACAGGACTTGACCTCATGATGACCAGATAAATGTGAAGTGGCATTGTTGACAGACTTGTACTAGACAGGAGAAATGAATTATATACAGAACATGTTCAAGCTAGTGTTCATAGCTTGCATATAAACTTTTAACTGAAAACTTAAAAAATTAACTGTAAAATATACATTTTGAAGAAAACAAATATTTGAACCCTGCAATCATAATTTTGTTTCATGTAGCTATTTAGCATACAGTAAAATATTTGCTTACTTTGATATCTCTCCTTTATGTTGAGGATAACATATGGCATATACAACATTACTGGATATGATATTGCATCAGTGTTACATAAGTAAATAGCCATCTCTCCTTACTAAATCAAGACACATGCCTACATTGTCCACTGGGTCAGTGTCGAATCTCCCATAGCATCAGTCTACAGGCAAAGTCATCACAGCACTGTTTACACATAGATCAAGCAAATGTAAGGACTGTGGAATCTTTAAAGAGAAAGAGATTATTTTTGTAAGTTATTTGTTATTTATTTGTTAACTGCTGGTCTAGTGTTATATATATGCCATGTTTAATGTGCAGAAAGTTGCAGCTAAATGTAAGTAAAATTTATGTAGTTGATAGGTTATAATTGTATTATGTAATTGCAGATGTTATTTACATACATGTATATATTACCATACCTCAGAAAAGTTTCAATTCAATGTTCATTTCAAAATTTAGCACATATAGTACTCTGATTTGGGTAATAAAAATCATGTACATCCTAGAACATTTTAGAAATTTTCTGGCTATATCAATGAAGATTAGGTGTTTTTATCATTTTAAATTTATTTCCTTTGTTTTTCTCATTGTTTATATTTTTATTTATTATTATTTGTTTTCATAGTTCATATTGTTTTCAATAATTTTGTTGTTTTTCTGTACTTAAAGTCATCGTCACAAGTTCTTATCCAGACAAATCTGATTCACATCCTGTTATATATATATATGTAGTACAGGAAGTTCTCCTTATTTATCGTTTAGCTTTATTCATAGAATTTATCTCCAATCCCATCCTGACATTGTATAGTATAAGAAGTAGTCATATCAATATAAAGTTCTTTACCATTTATTTAATCTAATTTCGTCTACTCAGTTAGAAAACATAGCTTTAGAAGTTTTGGTCCTTATATATATAATAGTGGGAATGATACTAGCACCAGAATGTTAACATGTTCCCTAACTCTGCATGCTTGGTGATGTAGGACCACCAGTAAGGTGTGAGCCTCTATTGATTTTGTTTTCATCTGTTGCCCTGCTAATAGTCTGTCGATCATCCTTAGACTGCCATTGTATGCAGTGGTGCCAGACTAGTCAATGCTGGGTCTGTTGTTACATTAGGTAAGCATGGGTAAGACAATCTTTGCTGTAATAGAGTACATGTGGGAGAGATTACACATGCTGGAGATCACTACAGATAAACACCATTGGTTTGTGATATATAAAGCTCTGGGACAAACAACCTGTTACTGATAGAGATGACCTACAACTGTCATTGATATGTGTAAATATGCTTAGAGGGTTACAAAAAAGTACTATAGAGGCCAAGTTACAATGTGCAGTTATATTGTATAGGGAATTACAATACGGTTACAATTTTATTATATTACTTTATATTGTGGGTTACATAGCGAATGTATAGATGGTTAGAGGTATATTTACAATGTAAATAAAGGTCGACTTACAATAAGGATAACAATGTATAATGGATCTAGAGGCTAGTATTTACAATATATACTGCATTACACCGTAACTCTTGATACCTTGTTACCATGTACACATTGTAACTCTTTATTGAATTTTTACCATTTATACCTTGTATCTCTTTATACCTTGTTACCATGTATAACTGTAATTCTTTATAACTTGTTACCATGTATACATTGTAACTCTTTATACATTGTTACCATTTATACATTGTAATTCTTTATACCTTGTTACCATTTATACATTGTAATTCTTTATACATTGTTACCATGTATACATTGTAACTCTTTATACCTGTTACTATTTATACATTGTAACTCTTTATAACTTGTTACCATGTATACATTGTAACTCTTTATACATTGTTACCATTTATACATTGTAATTCTTTATACCTTGTTACCATTTATACATTGTAATTCTTTATACATTGTTACCATGTATACATTGTAACTCTTTATACCTGTTACTATTTATACATTGTAACTCTTTATAACTTGTTACCATGTATACATTGTAACTCTTTATACCTGTTACCATTTATACGTTGTAACTCTTTATACCTGTTACCATTTATACATTGTAACTCTTTATACATTTTGTTACCATTTATACATTGTAATTCTATATACCTTGTTACCATTTACACATTGTAACTCTTTATACCTTTTGTTACCATTTATACATTGTAACTCTTTATACCTTTTGTTACCATTTATACATTGTAACTCTTTATACCTTTTGTTACCATTTATACATTGTAACTCTTTATACCTTTTGTTACCATTTATACATTGTAACTCTTTATACATTGTAACCAATCTAGATATGTATATTTATTATTTTTTTTCTGGATTTTCTGTCACTTCTCATTGGTCAAAAACACGCCACGTGATCACCGATAAAAAACTGTATTGCACGATTTTTCCGGAAGTAGTTTATAGAAAAAGTATATTGCATGGTTATTTTTAGATAACGTTATCGTCTACGTTACCAACACGCTTCGTGTTCCTGGCGCTTTGAAACAAACGCTTTGATGACCTGAGTTTGAAGCGTAGCCACCAAATGTGACAGACGACGTTGATTGTTTCGGTTTCTTACAAAAATGATGATGACTTCCAGCTGATGACTACAGTTTAAGCTTTTAAATTTCCAACGTAAACACGGTAGGAGAGTAGGAATAATCGAATAATATTCATTAAGCGTCTGGAGCCATTGAATAGTGAATACGTTTGATGTTTATTTTTTCAAGATTCCACTTAGGCTAGCCTAGTTACAACATTAGGCCTAGCCCTAGGCTAATCCCTCTGTATGTATACGAATTTCATGTTACTGAATGGAGTACTAAGCATAAGAGAATGTATCTTTATGTCAAACTGAATCTGTTAATATATGTTTGACGTCGAAGTGGATGATTTCAACGGAGAACAATTAAACTATACATTTAATTGACTGTCACATTGTGCCCTTAAGACATGGAGCTTTATCTATAATGGAGTACATGTACATGTATGCAATTTACAAACACGCATGCACCGGATGCATGTAATAAAAGCGTGAAGTGCATCAATTGATACTGTTTTCATATGTTGTTTTTTAATTGTACTTGTTACAAAATCATAAGATTGTAACTGTCATCACGAAGCAGAATTTACAATGCGATGCTTATTTAGTTTCACACTCATTTCAACATGTAAAAATCCAGAAAAATAATAAAACAATTATAGCATTTTGATTTCGGTCAATACATGGTTATATCGACCACAGAAAAAATATCGACCTCGGACTACATCCTCGGTCAATATTTTTTTCTATGGTCGATATAACCATGTATCTACCTCATCAAAATGCTATATTTGTATAATATTTTGTTCTGTATACATTGTAGCTATATCTTTACATTTTATCATTTGTTCTGTCAGTGTTAAAGGGACATGAACCTAAATAAACCATATAAAGGAGTAGATATGATAGGACCAGTATTTGGCCTTAATATTTCATTCCGAAAAATATTAACTCTGATCCACATCAATTTCACATCAATAAATACTCTCATACTTGCCATTCATCAAAACAAAACTTTTTATAACCATGAACACGATTTGCTCCACCTATGACGTCATCAAATTGATGATTTTCCTCTTCTCGCCAAATTTTTCTACAAATTCATCATCTTTAGGTTAGAAAAGGCTTGAAATGGATTTGGTTGCAACTTTGGAGCAACGTACTTCATATTTTGCATGGATATGCGTAAATACATGATACACAACCTGTGAAAATATCTTTCTGCTCCACGAAGGCGTCCACATTCATTTTTAGAGAAAATCGCTCAAAAAGTATGATTTTTCAAGGATTTTTGTTAAAATGGCGGGAAACTGCATGTTGATGACGTCATACTGAACATAATTAGCACATATATTGTGGGATATTTTTGGGATGTAATATGTTAGCAAATGTATTCAACTGTTATATGGCAAAATATGTTGTTCTTTACTGGAGAATTAATTTTGGGGCCATATTCGAGTCTTAACGTACCTTATCCTTTGAGCAAAATACATATTTACGACGTGTCAGATACCTTACAAAGTAATATATATCAGTTATTGTGCAAATGTGTCAAATAAAATAATTATGATGGAAATTAATTCCATCTTTCTGTATTTTGAACCGACCCGGTCAAATTTTGTATAGTAGTGTTGAACTTTAGTGACCTCCCACAATGCACTGCACATATGTAAACAAAATGGTGGGTCAAAAATGTGGGTGAAGGGAGCACAAACAAATTCTGATAGAAAACAGTGTACATCAAGAGTCACTTACGTGCGCGATTGGGAAAGTAGGTAAATGTAAATGAATCGCTGAAATGCAAGTGACGGGAGCAACTCCCCACTTTCTACTTGCATGATATACATATGTGCAATAAGTCCTCCCTTCGCGGTGCCCTGTCGAATGAAAAGTCTTGTTTGACTTTAGACTTATCATTCTTGCGCTATAAATACAAATAATTTTATAACATATAGCTTAAACTTCATTTTTCAACCATCGTAAATTAGAAAATAATCTTAAAATGTGGAAAACTAATATTCCTTATCATGTCAGCAAGTTTGTTGTTCAGTATAACCTCGCTTTCGGCCAGCTTTCGTTTTGTGTTCCAAATATTGAATATGACAGTCTATTTTTATCATTTTTGAGGTAGGTATTCCCCACGTTTTCCTGTCGTTTTAGATAACCAATCATTGAAATAAAATATTTATTAAACATCTGAAAACCATATCTAAGCATACAGAACAAATTATTTAAGGTTCATGTCCCTTTAATACAACTGGAATATATCAACAAGGCAATGTTAATCACCTTGGTAATTTGGAGATGAAATATTAAAGATATCAGCTCATTTGCAGCTTTTGAATGAATATATAACCCTGCTAATGCTAGTACTGAAATGTAGTGAGCCTGTGTCAATTCAAGGATCCCACTTTGTATTTAGGATTATGCTGATAAAACGATGTAAATACAAATGTATTGTAAATCTACATCCATACTTGGTATCTGTAGATATTGGTACAGTAGTTGTAGTGATAAAGGAATGAGATATAAAAAGATCCATTATTATGTAAAATTGTAAATCCACATATTACTAGTTTTCACATGTTGTTTTGATACACTTACATATTCCCAGGGTTTTAACCCTGACCTGTTCTGAACTATAAACTATAAAAGTTGTTGGGACATGTTCAGTACTGCTTATATACTTCCAAACAGTAAGGACACCGTAAATAGCCAGGACATACATTTATAATTGTATTCTGCCCAGCTGTGAAATATTGTCTTGAAACTAGACCATCCATATATATGAATGCATATGTGCATGCATCCTTGTAATGGAGTCTTGACAATTTATCGTTAATCTTCCATGATAATTAATTACTGTAGAGTTATATTCTTGTCTAAATTCTTTCAAGTTTTGCTCTCGGCTATTTTTGTTTAAATCTTAATTATTTATGCTGACACAAATTATCTACTCTCATCCTGACAGCCGAATGCACATTAAATCTCTTCATGTGAAGTGCCATGTTTGTTGGTGTGCATTCTTTTACCTGTAGGAATTAAATGCAATATGATGGTTTCGAGATCCCTAAACGACGCGAATAAAGTACAATTTACTGTTGATCAGTCCCACCTTCCAGTGATTATGACATCACAAAACTCACGTCAAATGATGATGTCATAATCACCAGATTGTGGGGCTAATCGACGATAGATTGTACTTAACCCATGTCGTTTTTTGTCAATCTCAAAACTGACATATTGGAATAATATAACACTATCAACAAATCCTATACAAGCCTTTCGCCTGTAATGTTAGAGGTCCTGATCATATGTTGGTAGGTCCTAATTACCAAAACTATCAATTCAATTAGGGACATGATTTTACCATGATTGTACAGCTAACAAACAATATGAAACAATTATACATACACCATTATCTAAAATATGCATTTCACCAAGAAACTTAAAGTATGGTGTAAAAAAACTTACTCAAGAATATACATTGTACTTATGTGAATATTTGATCTTGTAGTATTAGTAAATGGATATATAGCTCTGATAAAGAAGTTTTTATGTCGTTAGGACAGAAATAATATTTTAATACTCAGGGGGAAAAATTAGATTTACTTGAAATAGAAATATTTTGAGTTGTTTTAACATAATGAAAAAACCTTGGCTATAATGTTTTAAGACTTAAAATGACCTAATTTCCTGTTTAGATATATAGTCATGCATGCAGTTAATATACATGCTACATGTACATATGTACAGACATTTAGTGAGGCATATAAAAACACAGTTTAATTGGTCTGTCCCTATGGAAACAGTAAAACTGTGAGTAGGACAGAGATTCTATAGGATACTTTAAAATTAACCCCGGTACTTTGGTGTCTCCTATAGCTAGGCCAACAACCTCTTATGAATTAGATCTGATTATATTATATATAAAATGATAAAAATCTTACAGAACAGATCAACAGAAGTAGGTACATTTCTCATCTTAAAAGTATAATGTTGATGATCAATTATATACACACCTAGAACTAGTAACGTAGACCAAGTTACATTAGTTTTCATTGTTTTGAGAGATGGTGGTTGTAATTTTTAAAAATATTGTTGAGTTGAAATAGAAGTTGATGAGCAATTTCTTAATCTAAATAATTATGTAACTCTACTGCAGGATTTGAGTTCCGATGTCACTATAAACTAACATGTCTAGCTGAAAACTTAGTATTTGTATCCATAATTTCCCATAGCAACACTTTGTACTAGAGACCTAATGATTTCTTAGGTGTCTAATGTATAGATTTACATAGTTTTATTAAGTTGCTGTGCAATGATTAATTGATTGGGGAATCTGGTTTCATCATTATAATACAGTTTATATATATTTGTCTTTTCAGGGCTAGTGTACAGTAC